>NW_025111204.1:600000-948662 GCF_015476425.1 Leptopilina heterotoma
ATATTCAATAAATTATTTATTTTTCAATTTAAATAATTTAATTTTCGTAGAATTTTCTAATAAAAATTGATTTAAAAATCAATTTCTGAATAATCAATTTATTATTTATTTAAATAATTTAATTCTTGCAACGAATTTTATTACATTTTTTTAAAAAATAATTGAATCTTTTTGTGAAATTTTACTACTTGTTATAAATAATGGAATTCTTGCGAAGGATTTTATTGGGATTTTTAAAAATAATTAAATTTTTTTTTAAATTTTATGATAATCTAAATTATTATAAAACATAAAGAAATCGATCATTCCGAGTCTTCGACTCGGAGTGATCGATTTCTTAATGTTTTGAATTTAATTTCATTGAACCATATAGAGTAATTTTGTATGAATGTATATTTAATATTTCTTTTTGTTCAACCTTATTTATTAAAAATTATTGATGTTTTCGAATAATTTTACAATTAAAGAAATTTGTAAATAAATGTAATTAAAAATATTTTTGAGTATCTAATAATTTTTAGAGTGAATCAGAATATTCTTTAGAGTCAGGGAAAAAGTCAAAATTTTGTCTGGAAATTAGGGAAAAACAAAATTAAATATTTGTGGCAAACCTGAAATTGAGACAAAAAACGAATTGTTTTTTGTCTGAATTTGATATCCGCAAATAAACTGTTTCCACTTCTGCGCAAGCGTTGGAGTGAGAACAAGGAGAGTGAGAGAGAAATCACTGTTTTTCTTTGTCACTCTCATTGTCCCCACTCCACCGTTTTGCGCCTGCGCTGTAGTAAGGACAACAAGAGTAAGAGAGAAATTACAATTTTTCTTTCTCGCTCGCATTGCTCCCACTCCAACACCTACGCTGAAGTGGGGACAACAAGAGAAACCAGTACCAAGAAGTTCGAGAATAAATAAACAAGCCGAAATGAAATATAGTCACACCAGAATCACAAAAAAACACTAGTAATTATATCCCATTTAAAAAAAAAATCAAATCTCCATTTTTTGTCATTTTGAGAAATCAGTAGAAAGATACAAATGTACCTTTCAGTAAATTTGTAGACAATTTGTCTAGACAGAGAATCAATTTTTCACTGATGTCGTTTTGGCAAGAAATTTGCATCACCTACGGATTAAGGATACCGGTAAATTTAGGTGGACAATTCATTCGCAAGGACCGGAATATCGACATTCCTTGTTAGCGTCAACTTTTATCGTATTTTTCGCTTCTTTCCTTGCTTTTTTTTGGTTTCTTCTCAATTCGTATATATGTAGAAATGATGTTCCTCGTGAAATGCGCCAATATATACACTATTTACACTGTCCTGGTTAATAGTCATCAAAGACAAGACGAGTCAATTTTCAAAGGGGGGGGGGGGATTTTTTTTTTTTCTTGATTGACCACGTCACTCGTGGAGCGCCGATAAATGCCTTTTCGTGTGAGCTACAAACGTAACTTCATGGGCCGTGCCCTCGTATCTTGCCGCCAGCCATTTCTCAAAACGATCCTGAAGTAAACTGTTGCAAATTAAGGTTGCACAAGGAGCTAGCGGTCATTTCTCAAGCTGTCTTCTCGCATAAATTATTGCAAACGAAACGGCGAGCTGAAAGAAATGCATAAAGTGCCCCTTTGCGCCCTCTCTCTCTCTCTCTCTCTCTCTCTCTCTCTCTCTCTCTCTCTCTTTTTTTTTTCTTTTTCTCTCCTTCACTCATTGACTCTTGTCTCACTTTTCTCCCTCTAACATTCCTCCCTCACTCGTTTGTATATATGTATACAATTTGAGTTTGTCCTTTTTCTATATATCTGCCTCTCCCTGTCTTTTTTAAAGTTGTATTCGTTTGAAGTCGATAGCGCGCACAGGTACGAGTGATTCACCGTGAAAGAAAGCATTTTTCAAGTTTTACGACTCTAAAGAGGTATCAGAAATACCCACTAGATTTTTTTCACCAGGATGATAATAACAATGTTATTTATCGTTTCCAGACGACGTAAAAGCTATGACTTTAAATGGAGTGTAAGCTCTGCATATTGTCTATACACAAACACATTTTCAAAGCGTAGAGTATGTCTATATATCAACAGTTGTATATACATATATGTATATACCTACATTTTCATCATGCATCGATTACAAGATTTTTCGAACGATAAACTATCATTTGAATAATTTATGTTAGTCACTTCATTGAGACATGTTAAATTCCCTAAATTATCAAATCTTCAAATTTTCAATTCAAATATAAACATATGTTTAAATTTTATAATTCACACAAATCATATTTCCATTCACTCCTTTTGATATCTTTCTATTTCTACCATATAATTTTATCTCAAAAATATGTGTTTAAAATAGATATATTTTACAAATATTAATAATAAAATATATTTTAAATACATATTTTTGAGATATGTGATATATTTTTCACAATCGTTTGGACATAATAATATATATTTTTTCGTATAATAATGTATATTTTTTTAAATGTCTAAATACGGTGGAAATATTTCATAAACATTTCTCCAGACATAGAAAAAAAAAGTTGTCAAATTTTTTACTTTTAAATTAATATCAGAAAAGTGGAATGTGTCAGGAATTATAAATATTTTATCAAAAATTTTATCCAACGGCATTCTCGTTAATTAAAATTCATATGTATAATCGTGATTAAAATCGTTCTGAAGACCGATAAACGTGTATACCCTTTACATTAAAATTAACAATAAATATAAATATTGTAAATAAAATTAAAGAAACTGAATAATAAGAAATTATTCAAAAATCTATGGGAAATGATTAAGAAATAAAATTTAGACTCGAATAATCGGATAAAATGTCTGGAATATTTTAATCAGATGTTTAAAAATTTTTTAAGAAGCAGACTCAATCAAAAACTGTTCTAGAGTTGCTATAGATTTTGATTTTATTTTTCCCTGATTTCCAGACAGAATTTTGACTTTTTCCCTTACCCCAAAATCGATAGTTTTTTTACTCTAACTTTTTTAAAACTACTTTCAACATTTCAATTTAATTGTTTTCTACAATTTTAACTGAAATTCTTCTCTAAATCAATTGTTTTTACTCATTTTTGAGATGGTTCCTTGAAAATTCAATTATTTATTCAATAAAGAAAAAAAATTGATCTAAATTATTTCTGAAATCTATACTTAATTTACAATTTGATTTCATGGAATTTCAATAACAATTTGGAAATTTTTTCATTAAAAATATATTCAAGAATTCATCCTAATTTAAAAAAAATGATGATAAAAATTTTTCAAAAAACTGACTTCTTCGGAATTTTTAATTAAAATTTATTAAAATTCAAATTTTCTAAAGCTTCAATTTTAAACCTTTTGAATTTTTTATATTACTTTTTGTAATTTTTATAACAGTTTTATAATTTTGAACTAGAAATAATTTAATTTTTGCACAGAATTTTACTAAAATAATTGAAAAAATTGTATTTTTGTGAATGATTTTATGGAAATTTTTGAAAATAATTAAATTCACTCCAGGAATTGAATAATAATTGTAATATTAGAACTTTATAAAAATTTTTGAAAATAATTGAAAATTCCTCTGAATTATTATTTATTATTTCTAAAAATAATTGAATGCTTGCAAAGAACTTTTTTTAATAAATTAAAATTTCTAATGTACGAATTCAAAAATTTAATGGAAATTTTAAAAAATAATTGAATTCTTTCGAGGAATTGAATTATAAATGTGATATAAAGAATTTTATAGAAAATTTTGAAATTAATTGAAAATTTCTCTAAAGAATTTTATTATTTATGAAAATAATTGCATTTTTGAAAAGAATTTTTTGAGAAAAAAAATTGAATTCCTGCAAAGATTTAAATTTTTCTGAAAATAATTGACTTCTTGCAAATTTTTTCAACTAATTTAAATCAAATTTTTCGAAAATAATTCAATTCTTATATAGAATTTTATTAAAATTGTATTTAAAATAATTGCATTTCTGTGAAGAATTTTACTATATTTATATATTTAAGAAATTAATCGAATTCGTGAAAAATATTTTTATTACAATTTTTGAAAATAATTGAAATGTTTTGAAGAATTTTTTAAAGTTTTTCAAAGTAACATATAATAATAAATTAGTATTGTTGGACAACAAAATTTAGAATTATCTTATGAATTCTAAAAGTTTAATACACTGTAAAAAATTTAGGGAGTTAACGGACTCGGGAGTTGGGAGTTAAATTTTTCGAGTTAAAAATCAACTCCAAAAGAGAGTTAATTTCTAACTCCCTTCATTCAACACCTGCGCGAGTTATTTTTATCATGGGGAGTTAGCATTTGGGTGTTAAATTTTAACTCTCTTTATTTAACTCCCCTGGTATTAACTCTCCAATGGGTGCGACTTTTATAGACCCCCCGGGGAGTTAAAATTTAACTCCCTTTTTTTACAGTGTGCGTTTCCAATAATTTTGAAAAAATTCCCAAAATTTTCGCTGATTAATTTTACTTTCCCTGATTTAATTATTTTATTAAATTTTTAAAATTAATTTTTTAATTAATTTAATTAATATCTTAAATATAAACAGTAAAATTTCTGACATATGATAACTCTGCGTTCACTTTTATTTTAACAATATCAATTATAAAAAAATTAGTTCCTTAATTCCGTTTAGGTAAAGTAATTATTTTACTCTAAGACAACAATACTAAACTATTTAAAAAAATTAATTTACAGTATAATAAAAGAAATCATAAAAAATGTATGGCTACTAGGACATGACTGGTATATTTCAATTATAACTTTTAAATATAGCATCATAATCATTTACAGTCACTATAATTTTAGTCAATTATAGTAAAATTATTAAATTAAATATTATAAAAAATAAAATTATACCAGATTGTACTAAATTTTAATTAAGAAAAATGTTAAGAAAAATATTTCTAAGTAGAACTTTTTACCAGATTTTAATTAAATTGAAAAAAGGTTTAATAATGTCAAAAATCATTAAACGAACTAAAGTCATCAGGATGGGAATGGTTTTTTTTAAATATTCAGTTTCTACATGTGGGCTTTAATGTTATATAGCGTATTGGAGGGATTTTGAAAAAAATGTGCTCACTACCTGGCAAATGAACAATAAGCCAATGATCTTCAGGGGCCAAAGCTAATGGGGAGGTATTATAAGACGAAGTCAATTATTTTATGCATATGACTAGAAGAAGCAATACAAGAAGCGAAACAAGTCAGTGCTAAATTAACTACCCGGCTATATCTGTGTCTGTGTGTAATGTAATAATGCACTGGCCAGCCAACTAGCTACCTCCATTCCTTCGATACGTATCACCTTTTCTTCCTCTTCTTCTTCTTTCTTATACATTATTGCACGTTTCGCTCCATCCGTTCGGACGTTTTGGTTCAAACATTTCTAGTTGTACGTGAATAGCTTATATTGCGCTGTTTATGGCATAATGCTACGAGAATATTGTTCGACACCTCGAATACGATTTTAGTGCCACAAGGTAATGCATTTTACACACCGTAGCTTTGAGAGAGAAAAAAAAGAGAGAGAGAGAGAGAGTCCAGTATATATAGGAAATTGTTCCCTAGCAAAGAATAAATGGAGTGAGAGAGAGAGAGAGAAAAGAATCGAAAACACTGTAAAAAAAAATTCAGTTCGTAAAATATGGCTCTAGTATATATTTTATTGGATAGCATAACCTTTTTTTTATTAAAGTATTCAAATAGTTTTAGCAGCTAATAAACTCTTCATTCATGGTCATAAAATTTATACGTTTTTATATTTCAGTTAAACTACATCCGTTCTAATATTACGAAAATCCACCCATAGTTATATTACCGTACATATAATGGAGGGAAAAAAAAGAATCATCCCTATTTTCGAGAAAAAGGTCTGTTTGGAAAATTTTGGACAAAAAAAATTTTTATATCAGGTGTGGTAAATTTTAGCCAAACAGTATAGATTCTTTCATTTTTTTTAACGCTTTTTATTACCGTATATATTTTTTTATTGAATTCTAGTTCTTATTTTCCATAATTTTGGATTCACCATTATGATTTTCTAAATCTGTTTTTCAATTTTCAATTATGCCTCGAAAATTATCAAACTAAATACAACTGTTAAAAATCCAATTTCAACATTTAACCATATAAAAGGATTGAAATGATTGCAATTACAGTTTTTCTAAGGATATAAAATTGAGACAAAAAACGAATCAAAAGTGTTGCGAAGCAACGTTTTGATTCGTTTGTTGTCTTAATTTGATATCCTTAGAAAAACTGTATTTCCCTGACTGTTCCCTAAATTTCCTGACCTGTGGCAATCCTGATTTTGGCGAAGTATTTATTAAAATTAAGAACAATTGACTTGTATTCAGAAAAAAACCGAATTTTTGGAAAGAAGAAAAAGTAACCAAAGGAAAAAATGTCGCTAAAGTATAAAACAGTTTGGAGGGGGCGGGGGTTGAAAAAAAAACTCTGACATAATTTATAGTCGGCCTCTTAATTATTTTTTTGACGTTATTATTTTCGTTATGGGAAGTTCATGTATATAGAGACAGTATGGCGAGAGCGTACTCTTGGCATGGACGTGAGTCGTTTATTCTTGACAATTGTAGTCTATTATGGACCGATTTCTGACCTTATTACAGCTCGCTGGCAGTGTTAAATGTATAGCATGCACAATGATGTAGCGTTAATGTTATAGTAATGCTCGAATATATGTATACTTTTATATAGGTAGATATGTATATATACACCTATAAACGCATGTACATACGGGATCGCGGAATACGTGTAGGAGAGAGACACAGTTCGCTAACTTTGCAGAGGGTAACCCTTTATCTTTGCTACGAGAGGCGTACGCGACTGGTCCAGCGAAGCGTGAAAAACACGTGATTGCTTAACATCACAAATACATATATACTATCTACAGCGGCGCTCGCGGCTTTTCATTTTAGAATTCTTTGGTTTACTTGAATTTTCCCAACAACACCGTAAACATATATATTAAATTCGATAAAAGTTTTGAAAAGTTAAAAGTTAAAATTTGCACCCCTAATTTTTTTATACTTCTTGTCAGAAGTGTGACGCTCCGCGACAAGAAGTAACTTAGCTCTCAAAAATTTTAGAACCTGTTTAGTAATAGTTTTAATTTAATAAATGATTCATTTCTATTCAGGGTTACCACAAATATTTAATTTTCTTTTTCCCTGACTTTTCCCTGATTTCCAGACAAAATTTTCACTTTTTCCCTGACTCTAAAAAATATTCTGATTCACTCTAAAAATTATTATATACTCAAAAATATTTTTTATTACAAAGAATGATCAATTTATTTATGTTATTTAGTTATTTATGATTTTAAAAAATCCTCATATAATCCTTCGCAAAAATTGAATTATTTTTACAAGTAGTATAAAATTTCTCAAAAAGAATTCAATTCTTTTTTAAAAAATGTAATAAAATTCGTCGCAAGAATTCAATTTTTTTAATAAATAATAAATATCTATTATTCGGAAATTCATTTTTAAATCAATTTTTATCCGAGAATTATACGAAAATTCAATTATTTAAATTCAAAAATAAATAATATATTGAATAATTGAATTTTTGTTAACATTGAATTCTCAAAAAAAATTTTATCAACAAATTTTTAAATAATTAAATTCGTTTGACGAATTTTAATAAAATTTTTAAAGATAATCACATTTTTCAAGGAATTCCATTAAAATTGTATAAAAAATAATTGAAATCCTGCAATGAGTTTTATTATTTATGAAAATTTACTTTTATGATCGTTTTTCTTATTAAAGGCTTAGTCCATGTAAAAATCTTAAATAAATAAATAAATTTCTGAGAACAATTTTATTATTTTTAAAAATAATTGAATTACTGCGAAAAAATTTATAAAAAAATTTGTAAATAATTGAAATTCTGGGAAATTTTTATTATTTATAGAAAAAAATTTGTTTGCGTAGAATTTTATTAAATAATTAAATTTCAGAGAAGATTTTTGCTATTTATAAAGATAATTGAAATCATGACGAGAATTTTTTTTTTAACTTTTGAAAATAATTGAATTTCTTATAAAAATTTTCTAACTCTTGAAAATAATTTTATTCTCGTGATTAATATTGTTATTTATGAAAATAATTGAATTTTGCAAAGAATTTTATGAAAATTCTTGAAAAGAATTGAATTTTGGCGAAGAAATTTATCTAGATAATTGATTTCTTTCCAAGAATTGCGTTAAAATTTTGGAAATAATATTAAATATAATATTAAAAAATTGAAGTAATTTCAACAGAATTGAAATTAAAATTGTATTAAAAATAATTGAATTTCTTCGATGAGTTTTATTATTTATGAAAATAAGTGAATTATTGAGAAGAAATTTATAAAAAATTGTAAATATAATTGAATTACTGTGAAATTTTTATTATTTATGAAAATAATTAAATGTTTGCTTAGAATTTTATTAAGATTTTTTTTTAATAATTGAATTCCGTTGGAAAATTTTATTAAAATAGTAGATATTTAAAATCATTGAATCGAGGAAAATTTTTGAAAATAATTAAAATTTTGCAAATAATTTAATTAAAATTTTTGAAAATAATTAAATTGCGGAAAAGAATTTTATTATTTATAAAGATACTTGAAATTTTGACGAGAATTTTTAATAATTTTTGAACATAATTGAATTTCTATGAAAAATTTTATTACTTTTAAAAATAATTGAATTTCTGCAATTATATAATTTATGTAACTTCTTCAAAATTCAATATTTTTTAAGTGCTTTCAAACTAAAATTCTTCTATAAATCCATAATTTTTAATAATTAATTAAATATGTATTAAAAAAATGTAACAAATTTCAGAAGAATTTGAATTATTAAAATTTTTTAAAAAACTAAGTTCTTTAAAATTTCTAATTAAATTCATTAAAAATTGAGAGTTTTCTTATGAATTTTAAAAATTCAATTTTTTCCAGTACTTTTACTAAAAATCCCTGACTTTTCCCTGATTTTCCTGACCAATTCTTTTTTCCCTGACTTTTCTCTGAATTCCCTGACTTCCCCGACCTGTGACAACCCTGTTATTAAGGAAAAAATAGTTTTTATTATTAATTTTCTCAAGGAGCCTGTAAGTTTTCAGGGAAAGCTGCAAGCTTGCACTGCAAGTTTTGAAAATTTTCTGAAAACTTTCGGAATTTTTGTGTAGCTTCAGAAGCGAGAAAGTTTTCAATTCTTCCCATTTTTGTAGAGTTAGAAATATTCCATTCTTATAAATAAAAATAAGTATTTATTTTCATATCAGTTATACCTATAGTCGAAAAAATTGTAGTATTAAAGTGGACAAGGATATTAAGACTGTTGAGTGTGTACGAAACCGATAGCAGTGCAATTTAAGCATTATTCGTGCCAATTTACAAACTAATGCAGAACTTTGCGATTTTTTGAAATTTTTGTTTCTTTCCATTTGCTTCAATTTGCAGTTAAAATTAAGGGGTAAAAAGCATCCTGATTTCTTGTTTTAAGTACAGGTTTCAGCCAGCAAATTTCGTATCGTAGATTAGTCGAATCTCTTTTTTTTGTATATCGGGAAATAAAAATCAGAAAATAAATGCTAATTAATCGAAAAAAACACTCAAATAATCTAATTCAAAGATAGAATTTCAGCTTTTCAGAGCCGACCTACAAAGCTATAGTTTCAAAAAAGAGTCTCTTTTTTATTGCCATATCGAAACAATGCTCTTATGCCCTGGAAACTATAGTTCATCCTCTATGTATATGTATAATACTCCTTTAACGGCAAGTGTTAAAGAAAAAATTTGCAGCGACAAAGGAGACGATTAACCTAAAAAAGGTGGAAAAAAAAGGCTTCGCCGATGATGTCGTTCCCATAATGGCGTTTTGTTGCGAAGCTCCCGGCCATCTTTGAGGATATTTGAGGTGTTCAAGTAACACGATCGAGGGTGGGCTTATGGCGAATCGGATTCCTTATGTTACACAAATGGCTGCCTGACTGGTATTAGTTACATCACCCAGCCATCTTTGATATTCTACATGCTTCTTTCCTACGGCTTTCATTAGCAACTTACACCCTCAATGATCGTTGGAGTAGTAGGTCGACTCTCCCTTTATAGACGCGCAAGATATTATGCCGAGAGCTGCTGGATTATAAGAGAGGAAATTTCATAAATATAAATATTGAAGCTTGGGATAAAATAATACGGAACTGATATTTCCTCCCAGGGGTTTCAATGTTCCTTCTCAAATGGCGAAAGCTATTGTGTTCAATTTCGCCATAGAATAAAGCTATATAATAAAGCCATAATTTTGGTTAGCATTAATATCGCAGAAAGAATATTGCCACGATTACAGCTTAGGAATGCCATAAAAATTCTGCTTTGACAGTGATGTAATATTAATTCTTCATTCTCATTGTCATTTGTTTAATTATAAATATTCTAAATCTATCATTTGGTGCACAAATGATAAAACAGTGCAACCCTAAAAAAATTTTTTTTAACATAAATTTAAACTGTTAACTTATTTTTCTTTCTAACAAGAAAAAAATTTCCTCCACTAAGAGAATCGAGTAGAAAAATCGAAAACACCTTTTGCAATGATTATATCTAAAGTCAGCTTATATGCTTCGTTTTGCATTTAACTAGGCATATAAAAAGATAAACCTGGATTAACTCGTAGAGATTATCTCGACAATAGCTCTCAAAAGATTTTCGAGACGATAGAAAAGAATTCAACCTGAATTTAAATGTCAAACATGAAAAGTGTGACCAATTTTTAAGAAAATTTCTCCTTCCTCCAAAAAAGGAAGTAAAATTTAATTCTATATATATTTTCTCAAAAATTCCACAAATTCTTTCAAAGATGATCGACTTTCTTCTAAGTACTATACTTTCTTTTTTAGTACTTTCAGAAAAATCTGTAAGAAACAATTTTTTTTTTCAAATCAAAAGTAGAGAAATTTGTTTTCACAATAACTCTTTATATACCGGATTCTTTTTACATTTTTTCTTCAACCCTCTCAATATGAACATAAATTTTCGTCGTCGTAGTCGTCGTGAAAGTGAACACGGAAAAAGTAAAATCTCAAGTAAATGGATAAATTTCAAGAATTTCCCCGAGTTCGTACAATAAACTGGTGGTGTTCCTACTGTAATTTCTGTATCATTGAAAAGAAGATACATACTCTGGCAAAGTGAAATTGATTTCGCAATTCGAAGCTAAAGAATAACATTATAAAATGTTGATTTCTATGCGCTCACATACCGCACCTGGTTTCACAATAATATATCTATATAAAACTATAGAGAAAAACACGGAAGAAAATTATCGGTATAATTTTGTCTACAATTGGATAGCAATAAATAAAAATTTTTTTCAAAAACCGTTAAACGCCTTATTTTCCCTAAGGTGTCATTGCGCATAGAGAAAATCATTTTCTATTCTATACATCAGGAATTAATATTTCGAGGGTCCAATTATATTTTACGAGATTCATATCAATATAGATACGTCCCTTTGAAGAAAGAGGAAAAAGTTTTTTAAAAACTGGAATTTTCTAATTAGTTTCCATAAATCATTTTATGACTCTCAATTTTACGATCGTCGATAATATATATGGTTATACACTAATTTAATCAATTGTAATAATTTCAGTTTTTCTCCGATACAATAATAAATTATGTTAAGTAAAAATTCTTTTGTATCCATTTATATTGACGCCATTAAAGGAATAATTACCCCAGCGCGCAGTTTTTCTTTTTTAAATCTGTAAATTTCAACAAATGTTTTCTCCACTTTGCTTAAACTGTACACCATTTATAATATTATATATACGAATGAAACGAATCTGTAAAGCAGTTTTACAACTGTATTTTACACTTATATTATTATTATTGCTATACGTTTTGGAGGTCCAATTTGAAAGTTTTTATGAGTTTGCCATAGTGAGTCGAGAGAGAAAAAAAAAGAAATTCCAATATACACACACACAACTGCTAAAGGATAAAATTAGAAAAATCGTATTCATAAAAATTAGTTTACGACACTAATTACATGACAGCCTTTTACAATACACCCAGAGAAATGGTATATTTGTCTCAGAACCAACTAGACTTTTTATTTGTTTCAAATAAATTTTATTTGGTCTAAATAAAATTTTATTTGGCTCAAATATATGTTTTATTTATGCCGAATAAAATTTTTATTTAAAACAAATAAAAAGTCTAGTTGGTTCTGAGACAAATATACATTTATTTAACTCAAATAAAATATATTTGGTTTAAATAATATTTTTCTCTGGGTGTAGGAGCCGTTAAAAAGAACATTAATTTTGTAAGCACATGCATCAATTATATGGTATCATTATTAATTAACTTAATAGGCAACTTTCTTTTTTCTTCAAAAATTGATGCATACATTATATTCTTCAATTCAAAAAATAAATATTACTAATTGACTACATAGAGAAAAAAAAATCTAGGTTGAACCAATTAATTTTCCATGTAAATTTTAACTAAAATCGATAATTGAAAAATGAAAATATATTTATTATTTGAAAAAATTTGTAGGAAAGAAAAACTAAAAAAATGTATGGTGATTATTAACTATAATCTGATAATTCTGTCTTTTATTCATTCTGTCCTCAGTTTGAAGTTAGTTTTTGTGTATGCTCTTGTTTTTTATTATTTAAAAAAAATAATGTTAATTTTAGTTTTTTTTAAAGGACCTTAATTGGATAAAAAATAATTTTGACTTTTTTGTAAAGTCAAAAAAAACTATATTTTTTGAAAAATATAGTTTGACAAATAGAAAATATGCATGTATTTTTTCACGATTCAAAATAGAATATAATATTAAAACTTAGAAACTTTAAAAAAAATTATGATTCAAAATAAAAAATACAACCATTTTGTTTATTATATGCTTTTTTCTATAAAAAAAATTCCGTTTGACTGATCTAAATTATGCATAATTTTTATTTTTCAAAAATGAGTTCACAAACTCATTCTTTTCTTTTGGGAAAAAAAATTGCCGTTTCTGAATATTTTTGTCGAAAATTCTCAATTTTTATAAGGAAATAATTTGCGTTATTTCTGTTTCTTAATTACAATTGTTCTAATAAAATTCAAAGTTTTTTAAAAATAAAAGAAAACAATGATTATAAATTCAATTTGTCAATATTACAAATTTGAATTGAAAATTATTTCCTAGAACTTTTAACTAAAATTCTTCTTGAAATCAATTATTTTTAATAATTTTTAAAAATGTTCTTTGAGAATTTTTAATTCCATTTGTTTACTTCGAATAATTTAAAAAAAAATTCAATTAAACTTTTTCAAAAAAATTAATGCTACAGAATTGTTAATTAAACATTAATATTCAATTATGATCTAAAATTTGTAACTGAAATCCATCTTTAAATCCATTTTAATTAGAATTCAATTATTTAAATACAAAAAAAATTTATTGAAAAATTGCATGTTTCTTAAAATTGAATTCTCATAAATAATTTTATTAATAAATTTTAAAACTTTGGAAAAATTTTATTAAAATATACATATTGAAAATCATTAAATTGAGGAAAATTATTGAAATTATGCAAAGAATTTTATTAAAATTTTTGAAAATAATTGAATGTCGGAGAAGAATTTTATTATTTATAAAGTTAATTGAAATTTTGACCAGAATTTTTAAAAATTTTTGAACATAATTGAATTTTTACAAAGAATTTTATTGTTTATGAAATTAATTGAATTATTGCGAAGAAATTTATAAACAATTTGTTAATTGAATTTCTGTGAAATTTTTATTATTTTTGAGAATAATTTAATATTTGCTTAGAATTTTATCAAAAATTGTCTTAAATACATAATTGAATTCTTTAGGAAAATTTTATTAAAATACAGATATTGAAAATCATTAAATTTAAGAGAATTATTGAATCTGGATTGTGTTTATTTTCGTAACACCCATCGATAAGATTATTATAGTTATAACAGTTAGTTATAGTTATTCCAATTTATATTTTATTTTTATTAAAGAAAATTTGAATTAAAAATTTGTAAATTCTATTATTTTTAAAATTTATATCTTCACTTTCAAAAGTAAGTATAAGAAGTTGGCTAGTTTGTTAGCTAGTTAGATAGAATTATTACTAGTTTATAAATGTTTGTTATTACAGTCCGTCCAAATATATCACTTATTTGAAGTCGCAAATATGCAAAATGCTTCTGTGCAATTAAAATCAGGACACATTCTTTTTAAGAATCATCGATATGCACGCATGGGAGATGTTACACGCATGTAGAGATGAAAAAATAAGTTAACTGTTCGAAACTAAATCAAATGGGCACTACAGGCGTTGCAATTATCATAAGATTCAATAATTCGTGTTATTAATGAATGAAAGATTTAATATCGTTCACTAGGGTCGGATTTATGAAGATACATATTTCTACATATATATACACACAAGAGAGATCGCATCGCTATGAAAGAACTATCGATTTTACATATCGATACAAACCCTGCAGGGAAATATCCTCAATGGATGAAGGTGAGGTTTATATGGACTTTCACTTCCAAGAAAACGTTCCGTTAAAACGTATCATTTTTAAAACGTGTGTACACACATATTTATAAATATATATATGTATATGCATTATCAAGTACACAAGGAAGAGAGAGGGTTTAATGAAGACGCGTTTCTACGAAACTTGAACTGCCAGGACCCAGAGGCAAGGGCGGTTTTCGATGAATAGGATTAATGAGAATCTTCGTCTGACGTATAATTATCGATGAAGCTGCCGATCTTTTATCTTATAATCAGAAGTAAGACGCAATTTTGCTCATAAAGAAGGGTATTTGAAACCTGCCAAGACGCATTTTGTAAGCTTCCTTTTCATTAAAGTGAAAGATAAAAAGATTGTGTTCCTTTCTTTTTTCGGGTATATGGATTATGTACTTCTTTCAGAAAAATGTACGAAAACTATTTTTTTTCTTGTTCCTTTTGATTCTCTTACGAAAGTATACAAAATGGATGTCCTTCTGAAGGATGAACGATGATAAATGAGAAGAATTCGTTTCTTAATTTTTGATCCCTATATTTTAAAACTGGAACTTAGTAATTTTTTTCACATTTGTAAGATATGCTTTTAAATAATTTAAAATTCGAATTAATAAAGATCAGAGTTCTTACGATTGTAATTTAAATTTTTTAAAAGGCTTTTTGTCTCAAGTTGATGTCCTTAGAAAACCTGTGAACTGTTTTGACTTTTGATGAAGTAATTTAAGCACATAAATATTGTTTCTATAAAAATTTAGTCAGAAGAAATTTCCACAAATTCCAAAGAAAAAATTTTCCACCACAATAGTATTTACTTCTGCTTCCTTTAAACTAACATTTGCCAACTATTTTCCGCACCTTCTTTTAAAGTCAATCTTACACAAAAATTGACTAATGTGATCTGAAAATAGATTTAAAAATTCCAACCAAAAATATTTTCCTTCATCTAAATATCAAACTAAAACAAATTTCCACAAGAAAGAAAAAACAAAAATACCGTTTATTTGAAAATATAATTTGAAAATATTATTACACTTTTCCTTGAGGCTCGCCTTGAGGTAAAACTGCCAATATACATAAGAGGATATTTCCTTAGGGAAAATGGGGGAAAAAGGAACAAGTCACGTCTTTTTTTTCCTCTTTCATTCCGAACAAAGTGGCTTCAATTTAAGAAAGCGGGTCATTCACCAGCTAATCTTAAAAATCCACTATAGCCCTTTACAGGATTAAGAGATTATCCAAATTGGCGAAGGACTTCATCGGAAAGCCTTGACCGCATGACATAATCTCACCGTCCGGAACCGACAAATCGGCTAGAAAAATAAAAATTGAGGAAAGAGGAGAAAAAATCGTCAGGGGGTCCTCATGGACCTCGAAGGTTGAGGATAAAAAAAAAAAGTCCTGTTACTTGATTTTAGTAGTGCGATATTTGTCAGCACTTCGAGAAAGATGGTTTGGGTCATATATGAAAGAGGAGAAGAGCTAAACGAAAAGAAAAGAGGGGGAGAGGGTGGATTGTCCAGGACTCTTATAAAAGTCGGTCCTGGTAAAGAAATGCAGTGGCCCTCACATCTTTTCTCTCTCAGTTGAGCTCAACTGTCTCTTCATCCTCCGTGCGCAGAGAATTGGATAGACATGCAAAAATGAAGAACCCGAGATGGTGGATGTTGTCCCGTCATCACAATGCCTTGTGTGTGATTCATTTTTTTTCTTCTTCTTCTTCTTCCATCCATCGTTCAACAGAAGAGGGTAGAGGTGGAAGGGGAAAGGGTTTTTGCGTGGGAGGCGAAGGTAGGTGTGAATATAGTCAAATCACATCAGCTTCAACTCGAGGCCCACCGAGAGTCAGATGTATGGGGCCCTATAGGTATATAAAATCCCCATTCTCACGGGGCGACGGAGGTATTCTTCAACTATATATAACGCACACCAGCGCACTTCCGGTCGCGAACAAGCCGCCTGTAAATATTGCACACGTACATTTCAAACCCGCAGCCCTCTTTGTTCTAGCCGTTAACTTGAGAGAGAAATTGAGAAAGAAAGAAACCTTCCTCTCTCTCTTCTTTTTCCTGTCGGATAACATTTTACCAACTCACTCCAAGTTCTCCCCCCAAAAAGAGGAATTTGAAACCCTATATATACTGATCCAGACATTCCTCAAATTTGTAGATTTTTGTTCTCTAACATTTGGACAATAATTTTCGAAAAAAAATTTCTACAGTGGCTCTTTTTGGAATTTATCATATACTCGTAGTTAATGATATCGTAACTTAAAAGAAAATTCAAGTTTCACTCAAAACTTTCAGTCAAGTTGATTATTCAACTTTCAGGAAAGTTTCGGAGCTGTGTGGGCAGCCTCAAAATTAAAATAAGAATTAAAAAATTGATGGATTATAATTAACCGTTAATATTTTCCATAAACATTGTGACATACCAATTTAAAAAATTAACCAATCAATAGAAAATATATTTCCAAAAGATTCTAAAATAAAATATACAGAACGTGCACAGGTGCCAAATAGTCGAACAGTTGTTTGACATCCCTAATACAAAAACGTGTCCTAATCTGTTAGAATCAACCTGAAACTACATTTCAAAATAGACTAAACGTATAATAAATAGATACCTAAAAGTTGAAGAAACCAAAAATTACCGAAAGAAGGAGCGAAAGAGAAAGACAGAGTGAAACGATAAGTGGAAACAGACACTTTTTCCGTTTGATCAAAATGATGACGTTAAGTATATTTTATGGATCTGATGCACGATCTTAAAGAAAATAGGGTTCGACGATATAATTACCACACATAATATATACATATAGAATCCCCTGGCCTAGCTTTGCCCTTTTTTTCGAAGGTTTAACTGTAATTAACGAGCACGCATTCAATATGAATAATTCTCTATAAATGGATCCATTTAGAAACGTATATATAGAAATACCTGACCGATTAAAAAAACTTCTTTTTTTCTTTCTTCAAGAAATGTAGATTCAAGACAGCTGTTTGACTCTCTCAGTAGGCGGAGAGAAAGAATATTATAACTTTCGAGAGATGGATTAGAAAGCACAACACACAAAAAAAACCCTGCATTTCACGTGGGTCTTTGTTATTAAGAAACAGAAAAGACCGAATAAATGGATTTTCATTCAGGAAAATAATAAATGAATGTTGGAATTAAATTCAATTTCGAGAGTTTTATGCATTTTTCGGTTCTTGATATCTTTTGTGTAAAATTCATCTTTAGAGAGGCAAATCACAATATTTATACACTCTAAAAGATAAATCTTACTTTCAGCCCACTTTGAACTACAAAAACCGTTTACATTAGAACTGTTGAGTAAATTTTAGCCATTTCCGGAAAATTTTTGAAATAATTCCGGAAATCCTTCCATATGGATTTGAACCATTTTAGTTAAAATGCAAACAGCTTTAGAATTTTCCCTTTCTGTAAAGTATTTTAAGTACATTGTTTACAGTATTAAAAAATTTTTACATTATAAAAATACAATAATATTTATAGTATTAAAATAATTAAATTATCAGAACAATAAATTACGACTTTAAACAAGCATTTTTCCCACAGCTTTCTATTGTATTTTTTTCTCCAACCTCGACTAAACACAACATGATCCAATACTAAATTTACATTAATAAAAAAAATTTTAATTTCAAAACATCTATTCTCGTTGTAGTGTTAAAAAATTAGTTTTGCATATTCATAAAAGTTGTTCATTGAATATTATCAACTTGTAATTGTCACTCGCGATTTATTAATATCCATTCACTCTCTTTGTTCTCAGTATTCGAAAGGAATTCTCTTTTTTCTCCCGCATGGTCCTTTCGATTAATTTGCATAGTAACGAAAAAAAAAATTCCTCTCCTCCCTCAACCGTTCAATACACTACAATTACGCAATAAAAATAAAATATAAAAATAAAAATATCCATATAAAATCCCCTAATTCTAATAATAATAATATGTCAAATATGCGGACAAAATTATAATCATCAAATTTGGTTCAAGTAAATATTTATTTGATAGTACTGGGTTGCCACAAATATTTAATTTTGTTTTTCCCTCAATTTTCCCTGATTTCCAGACAAAATTTTGACATTTTTCCTGACTCTAAAGAATATTCTGATTCACTCTAAAAATTATTAGATACTCAAAAATATTTTTTATTACATTTATTTACAAATTTCTTTAATTGTATAAAATTATTCGAAAACATCGATAAATTTTAATAAATAAGGTTGAACAAAAAAAAAAAAATGAAATATACATTCCTATACAAAATTACTCTATATGGTTCAACGCAACTAATTTAGATTATCATAAATTTTTTTAGAAAAAAATTAATTATTTTAAAAAATCTTAATAAAATCTTTTGCAAAAATTCAATTATTTTTACAAGTAGTAAAATTTCTCAAAAGAATTTAATTATTTTAAAAAAAATGTAATAAATTTCGTTGCAAGAATTCCATTATTTTAATAAATAATAAATCGATTATTCGGAAATTCATTTTTAAATCAATTTTCATTAGAAAATTCTACGAAACTTCAATTATTCAAATTCAAAAATATATAATTTATTAAATAATTAAATTTTTGTTAAAATTGAATTCTCGTAAAGTATTTTAGCAACAAATTTTTAAATAATTGAATTCTTTTGACGAATTTTAATGAAATTTTTAAGAATAATCACATTTTTCAAGGAATTTGATTAAAATTGTATAAAAAATAATTGAAATCCTGCAATGAGTTTTATTATTAATGAAAATTGACTTTTATGATCGCTTTTTTATTAAGGGCTTAGCCCGTGTAAGAATCTTAAATGAATAAATTAATTACTGAGAACAGTTTTATTATTTAAAAAATAATTGAATTACTGCGAAAAAATTTATAAAAAATTTGTAAATAATTGAAATTCTAGGAAATTTTTATTATTTATAAAAAAGAATTTGTTTGCGTGGAATTTTATTAAATTTTTTTTAAATAATTAAATTTCAGCCAAGATTTTCGCTATTTATAAAGATAATTGAAATCATGACGAGAATTTTTTTTTTAACTTTTGGAAATAATTGAATTTCTGAAAAGAATTTTCTAACTCTTGAAAATAATTTTATTCTCGTTATTAACGTTGTTATTTATGAAACTAATTAAATTTTGCCAAAAATTTTATTAAAATTCTTGAAATTAATTGAATTTTTTTTTTTTTAATTTTTTATTTAAAATTTTTTTTATTTATTTACATAATTGATTTCTTTCTATAAGAACTGCGTTAAAATTTTGAAAATAATATTAAATACAATATTTAAAACTTTAACTAAATTCAACAAAATTGAAATTAAAATTGTATTAAAAATAATTGAAATTCTGCGATGAGTTTTATTATTTATGAAAATAATTGAATTATTGAGAAGAAATTTATAAAAATTTGTAAATATAATTGAATTACTGTGAAATCTTTATTATTTATGAAAATAATTAAATAATTGCGTATAATTTAAAAAAAAAATTTTTTAAATAATTGAATCCCTTTGGAAAATTTTATTAAATTAGTAGATATTTAAAATCATTGAATTGAGGAAAATTTTTGAAAATAATTAAAATTTTGCCAAGAATTTTATTAAAATTTTTTAATATAATTAAATTACGGATAAGAATTTTATTATTTATAAAGATACTTGAAATTTTGACGACAATTTTTAACAATTTTTGAACATAATTTGAATTTCTGTGAAGAATTTTATTACTTTTAAAAATAATTGAATTTCTGCATTTATATTTGTGACTTCTTCAAAATTCAATTTTTTTACTAAAATTCTTCTATAAATCCATCATTTTTAATAATTAAGTAATTAAATATATATTAAAAAGTGTAACTAATTTCAGAAGAATTTGAATTATTAAAATTTAAAAAAAAACTAAGTTCTTTAAAAGTTCTAACTAAATTCATTCAAAATTGAGAGTTTTCTTACGAATTTTAAAAATATAATTTTTTACATTACTTTTACTAAAAATCCCTGACTTCCCAGACCTGTAACAGCCCTGTATACTTTACAATTATGCAATAAAAATGAAATATAAAAATATGAATACCCATATATAAAATCCCCTAATTCTAATAATAATATGTCAAATCTGGACAAAAAATTATAATCATAAAATTCTGATATTACGGGAACCAACTTTTTCATAAAGAAAAACGTTATGATTAATCGAGAGGATGAAACATGATTTGCAAAAGAAATGGGAACTATTTGTTGGAAGGAAAAAAAATTCGTGTCGCACGCTTATAACCGCAAACTCCCCTTTTTACCTAGATTCTTAATCCCATTTCACTTTTCACTTCCCGAAAAAAAGCCTTCTTTAGGAAAGAAAATAATCTCTAAAGCCGTGTAATTAAAGACAAGAACTATACATATATATAATGGGGTGAGTTGCTCCCCAGTGCGCAGAAGAAAAAAATTAATCTCAGCCAGTCATATTTGAAAAAAACCCCTCTCTCTCTCTCTTTTTTTTTACACACGTCACTGATCAGACCCTTGTCTCAACGGATCGTGCTTTTCAATAATAAAAAAAAAAATTTCCATTCCTCTCTAGGTACATAAATTCATAACGAATATCTATAAACGCGAGAAAGTGCGATTTTGCGAGATGAAGAAGAAAAAAAAAGGGGGGGGGTGATACAGAGAGAGGGTGTTGTATATAAGAGAGGGATAAATCTCGGAAGGAGAAGTAGAGAAGCATCGGACGAGGTTTTTGAGATGACGTGCGACGATTGGTTGGCAGCAACCCTTGCGGGCGTGCATACGTACGCATGTGTGCTTGTGCAATGTTACCCGCAGTTAGAAAAGGGGTTCGGCGACACAGTCAACGAACAGAAAGATGAAGCGAGATGGGAAGTCTAACACTTTCTCTCCTTCTCTGTCTCTTCCTTTTTCCCTTTTGTTTACCTTAGACCGATCATTAAAATGGCCGCCATATCGGTCGTCTCTCATTGGCTGGCAGCTCCCTTCTTCCGAGTCTACCCTTCCGTTGATAGAACACGGCCTCATACATATGTCTATAGGGCGTGTGTGAGCACTGTATGCAATATGTGCTGCATCCCGAGACCCTTCATTCGGCAAAATTGTTAAATTGTAACACTATAAACCTCCATCTTTCACACCTGGGCTCATAAACGCTTTTTGACTTTATTCAAAATCCATTATTCTGTTCTATTTTAGTATTTTCACACACGAATTTCTGGAAAAAATATTTTCCCTTGTGTACCATATTTTCAATTTACTGTATTTTTACATGTTAATTGCAAAATAAATGTAAAGAAATGTAAACTTTGGTAAAATATTAGTAAACAATTTAATAAATACGATAAATACTGTTAGCGATGTTAAGAAGTGGTGCGCAAGCGCAGGAGTGGGGGCAATGAGAGTGAGAGAGAACTTTGAGTATTTCTCTGTCACTCCCATTGCCCCCACTCCCACTTACGTTTCTTCGCCAAAGAGGGGGGACGCTCCGAAACGAGGTAAATAAGAAATAAGACCTAATAAGTAAATTATGTCTTAATTTTTAACAATACTTCCTTCGCTTCTCTTCGACCTTTCGATAAAAATTATATAATCTGCCGACCCAGTTTTTCTTTGCCCGAAATAAATTATGAACTAAAAAAAGAAGTTCACAAGGAAGGCGTATTTTTATTCTCAATTCAATAACAATCGCCCTTTTTTTTCTACACAGAAAAATCAATTTTAGAAACTTTCAGTTTGAAAAGTAAAAAGTCATAACAGATTCAACGCTGCTACATCACTTAAAATCTCGCCAACTTTCATGACCCTCCAAAGTCCCCGTATAGAAGTAAAGTTAAAAACTTTCAACATTTTCCTGACCAAAACTGAGAAAAGAGAATTTTTTTCCTCTTATACAGAAAAAAAATTCAAATTATTCAAACGCGATAGTTTTATAATCTAAAGAAAAATCCAACATTCAACACAATTTCCCACCGATCAAATGGCACTATTTTTGATAAAAGCAAAAATTCGCGCGTCATACATGAAAAAAAAGGACAATTTTTTTTTCTCACTTTTCTGCGAGATTCGAGGCAGCATCCGGTGCGATGGATCTCGCGATAAGCGAGCGAGAGATCCCTTTGTGTCCCAAGGTGGACACTGTGAGTAGGGAATGTGGTAAGAAAATTAAATTGAACGCTTCCACGAAGGACGAAAGAGAGAGAGAGAGAGAGACTAAATCGACGACAGGCTGCTTCGAATTCACGGGTCATCGATTTCCTCCGACGTTCTCGTTTGCGCTCAACCACACGATCGTCCATTCCAAAATCTGGAATAAGTCAAGAGAAGACGAGTCGATAGTTTATTTGCTCATTTCCCTCGCGAATCGAATTCCCGACGAAAGAGCCAGCGAGGAGGTAAAAAAAAGGGAAGAAAAGACAACAACAAACAAAAAAAAAGAAGAAGAAAAAAATTGAAAAGACGGAATGATAGGTAGAAGAATGAAGGAGACAAGGACAGAAGGTGACCGAGACATGAACTGTCACCGATACATCGTCGCCTGGTTCACGCAAACACGTGTTACTCCGTTCCGATCTCTTCTACGACCTACACACTACGACTTCCTCTACTAACACCACTACAAGCACAACTATATCGCAACTTGTCAGGTAGTCACTCCCAGGAACGTAGGTAGCCCTTCAATTCGCGAAGATCCTTGTAAATTCGTAAAACATTCAAATTATGTGTTGTTTCATTATTCTATGTCTCATGAGCCGTGTAGCAATAATAATAACTATGAAAATAACAAAAACAATAAAGATAATAAAAATAACAATAATAATGATAATAATAACAAAAATACTAATAACAAAATAACATCTTTATCATTAACCCGGCGAACGTAAGGTAAAGCCAACTTTACCCTATCAGGGTTGCCACAGGTCAGGAAAGTTAGGAAAAGTCACAGAAAGTAGAATTTGTCAGGGAAATCAGGGAAAGGTCATGGAATTTTTAGTAAAAGTACTGGAAAAAATTGAATTTTTAAAATTCGTAAGAAAACTCTCAATTTAGAATGAATTTAATTAAAACTTTTAAAAAACTTAGTTTTTTAAAAAATTTAATAATTCAAATTTTTCTGAAATTAATTAAATTTTTTAATATATATTTAATTAATTATTAAAAATGATGGATTTATAGAAGAATTTTAGTTAAAAACAATAAAAAAAAATTAAATTTTGAAGAAGTTACATAAATATAATTGCAGAAATTTAATTATTTTCAAAAGTATAATAAAATTCTTCACAGAAATTCAATTATGATAAAAAATTATTAAAAATTCTCGTCAAAATTTCAATTATCTTTATAAATAATAAAATTCTTCTCCGCAATTTAATTATATTCAAAAATTTTAATAAAATTCTTGGCAAAATTTGAATTATTTTCAAAAATTTTCCTCAATTCAATGATTTTAATAAAATTTTCCAAAGGAATTCAATTATTTAAAAAAAATCTTAATAAAATTCTAAGCAAACATTTAATTATTTACATAAATAATAAAAATTTCACAGTAATTCAATTATATTTACAGTTTTTTATAAATTTCTTCTCAATAATTCAATTATTTTCATAAATAATAAAGCTCATCGAAGAAACTCAATAATTTTTAATACAATTTTAATTTCAATTCTGTTGAAATTACTTCAATTTTTTAATATTATATTTAATATTATTTCCAAAATTTTAACGCAATTCTTAGAAAGAATTTAATTATCTATAGATAAATTTCTTGGCCAAAATTTAATTGTCATGATTTAAATTATCTTTATAAATATCAAAAATCTTCGCTGAAATTAAAATATTTAAAAAAAGTTTAATAAAATTCTACGCAAACAAATTATTTTTCATAAATAATAAAATTTTCCCAGAATTTCAATTATTTACAAATTTTTTATAAATTTTGCAGTAATTCAATTATTTTTTAAAATAATAAAACTGTTCTCAGTAATTTATTTATTTATTTATTTAAGATTCTTACACGGACTAAGCCCTTAATAAAAAAAACGATCATAAAAGTCAATTTTCATAAATAATAAAACTCATTGCAGGACGTCAATTATTTTTGATACAATTTTAACCAAATTTCTTGAAAAATGTGATTATTCTTAAAAATTTTATTAAAATTCGTCAAAAGAATTCAATTATTTAAAAATTTGTTGATAAAATTCTTCACGAGAATACAATTTTAACAAAAAATTCAATTATTCAATAAATTATTTATTTTTGAATGTAATTAATTGAATTTTCGTAGAATTTTCTAATAAAAATTGATTTAAAAATAAATTTTCGAATAATCGATTTATTATTTATTAAAATAATTGAATTCTTGCAACGAATTTTATTACAGTTTTCTAAAAAATTGAATTCTTTTGAGAAATTTTACTACTTGTAAAAATAATTGAATTCTTGCGAAAGATTTTATTAGAATTTTTTTAAATAATAAAATTTTTTTTGAAAAATTTTATGATACTCTAAATTATTATAAAACATGAAGAAATTTGTAAATAAATGTAATAAAAAATATTTTGGGTATCTAATAATTTTTAGAGTGAATCAGAATATTCTTTAGAGTCAGGGAAAAAGTCAAAAACGGTATTCAAAATAAAAAATCTAGTACATAAAGCATCATTTGATATTGATAGGAAATTATATTTACTCTCTCTCTCTCTCTCTCTCTCTCTCTCTCTCTCTCTCTCTCTCAACAAAGTGAATTTTGAGTGTGTATGTATATAGGAGTTAATATATCAGCACTTAAAGATTCTTTGACTATAACAAAACTTGAAAGGTTACACGACATTTTGGTGAACTGAACTTTGCGATTAAAGTTTGTGAAACTTATCGGTATAAAACTTGACACGATTAAAGTTTTAAGTATACCATATATGCGTATAACTTTCTCACTTTCTTTGAGTTGGAAATTTTCAAACTATTTCAGAAGTATTTCAAAATTCAACCTATTTTAATTTTCCAAAGTTTTTCATTCAATTTTCTGCATATGTAATTTTAATTCAAAATATAAAGTAAAGTCCATAAAAATAGCCCGATTTCAAGTACGAAACAAACCGGAAATAGAATTATTGATCTAGGTATTTATTAAAAAACGGATTTTTTTCTATATAACTTTTTCTACTATAACCATTCTTTTCTACTATATGATTTTTTATATAATTACTAATTTTATAGAACTGCTATAACTTTTTTCTACTTGTAATATCTTTTTTTCTTTCATATTAATATTTACTAATTAGTAAAAAAATACCATCAAACAGTTATAGATAAAAATAATTGATTTACCACAGGGTTAAAAATGTCATTAACAGTTTGATAGATATAATTGATTTACGGTATACAGAAAGTATCGTGAAAAAATATTCCACGATGTATCTTCGAGAGAAAAAAGGGTATATCGTTTCCGATATGTATAATGTAACTAGTTTGTGATACAATTCTTTTTTTCTCTTTTACCTAACGCGATAGTTGTAGAACCTTAAAAAGATTTAACATATCAAGTTGGAGAGGAGAACTTTTATCTCAAGAATTACGGTCCTGATCTTTCGATTCGCTTCCTTCGCAAAAGGGACGCGAAGGTGAAGAGAGAAAGAGAGAAGAGTCGGACTCTCGTCGTTGTTTCTTGTCTCACGGCGAAGTTGAATCGAAAGGAATCCGCCTCTCTTACTCTTTTCGCTTCATGTTCTAACTCTTGTACGCCTATAACCGCAGCTACCTATTTTAACAGTCTATCTTCTCTCTTAATACACCCGCAACTGCCGACAACAATCTTAGCCGCGTATATATGTATACATACATACATATATATATATATATATATATATATATATATATATATATATAGTCGCACAATGTTCCGCAAACCATCAGAGATGACCCATGAAATTAATAGCCGTAATTGGTTCTGCTAAAGAAAATCATTAGTTTTCCAGTAAATTTATCAATTTTGATTTTTTAATTACGCGTTTTTGCTTCTTCTTCTTCTTCTTCTTCTTTTTTGCCGGCGACACGAACGAGTTATTCAATTATACATTCTCTTGGATGTCTATGAATCTTTATAAACTTTGTGTTCTAATCTTAATTATGGTTTTTGTTTCAATTCTCATTAAGCTGTTGTTTTAATTCTTGTTCTAGTTTTTGTTCTAGTTATATTTGTTTTAATCCTAATTCTAATAATTGTTCTAGGGTTCGAACCAGTGAAAGTATTTAAAACTATACCAATTTTACGGACCAAAAATAAAAAATTACGGACCAATTACTGACAAAAATATAACCAGTTCGAGTCAAATATAAAAATATTTTACTTAAAACTATAAATTAAATTTTTATAACTATAAAACATGAAGATATCAATAACTCCGAGTCTTCGACTCGGAGAAATCGATTTCTTCATGTTTTATAATAATTAAAGATGTCCAAGTGATAAAAATAATTACCAATTCAATTCTTATTTTCAAGAATTTTTAACTAAAATTCTTCTTCAAATTGATTAATGTTAATAATTTTCGAAAATGTTCTTTTCAAAATTTTCAAATCCATTTGCTCACAATATTCAATTTTACGAAATTTCAATTATTCGTAAATTCTTCAATTAAATATATATTAGAAAATAAAAACTTAAAACAATATAAAAAAAATTCAATTAAACTTTTCAAAAAAATTAATTTCAAAATTCAATTATTTTTAAAAATTCACGCTATATTGCATTTGATATTCAATTAATATCTAAAAGGACCCCGCACTAAACACACTGAAAATGGCTTTCGGTTATTTATTTCTTGACTTTCGCTTAATTATTTTTTTAAACAGAAAACCTTTAACTAAAAATTTTGAAAATATTAAGAATTTTAACCGAAAGCCATTTTTAGTGTATTTAGTGCGGTGTCCTTTTAACTGAAATTCATTTTTATGAAATGAAAATCAATTTTTATTAGAAAATTCTACAAGAATTTAATTATTTAGATGCAAAACTAAATAATTTATTGAGTAATAATTGAATTTTTCTTAAAATTCAATTCCCATTAAGAATTCTATCAACAAATTTTTAAATAATTGAATTCTTTCGACGAATTATAATAAAGTTTTTAAGAATAATTACATTTTTGGAGGAATTCGATTAAAATTTCATTAAAAATAATTGAAATATTGCGATGATTTTTATTATTTGTGAAAATAATTAAATCCTTAAGAAGAATTTTAATATTTTTGAACAATATTTAATTTTTGCGAAGAATATTATTACTTTTGAAAATAATTAACTTTTCTAAAATATTTTATAAATTTTGCAAAATTAAATTTGAGAATTTTCAAATTCATTTGTTTACAATTCAATTTTACAATTATTTTTCATAATTTTTGAAATAGTTCTTTGAAACTTTTCAAATTAATTTATTTACTACTCAATTTTACAAAATTTCAATAATTCGTAAATTCTTCAATTATAAATATACATTAGAAAATAAAAATTCAAAATAATTTTTTAAAAAATCCGCAATTAAACTTTCTCACAAAAATTAATTCTACAGAATTGTTAGTTAAGAATATGAAAAATTCAGATGTTTAAAGATTTGATGCTCTAATGTTTTTAATATTCAATTATGATCAAATTTTAATTGAAATCCATTTTTAAATCAATTTTTATTAGAAAATCCATTAGAATTCAATTATTTAAATACAAAACGTAATAATTTATTGAGTAATTGAATGTTTTTTTAAAATTGAATTCTGATAAAGTATTGTATTAATAAATTTTTAAATAATTGCATTCTTTAGACGAATTTTAATTAAATTTTTAAGAATAATTACATTATTATTTATTATTTACGAAAATAATTGAATTTCTGAAGAAATTTTATTATTTATGGAAATAATTGAATGATTGCGAAGAAATTTATTAAAATTTTTGTAAATAATTGAATTTCTGAGAAAAATTTAATTATTTCTAAAGATAATTGAAATTTTGACTAGAATTTTTAAAAATTTTTGAACATAATTGAATTTCTGCGAAGAGTTTTATTATTTTTGAAAATAATTGAATTTCTGCAATCATTTGTAATTTCTCTAAAATTCTCTATTAAATTATATCTTACAATTTACGAACTTTTCGTCTTTTCTCAATAAAATTACGGTCTTTACGGACCTTTTTTCAAAAAAACTGATTTTTACGAACTACAAACAAATTTATGCACTTTTACGGGATTTACGGACCTAGTTCGAGCCCATACAGAAAGTTAAAAAATCATTATTTTATAAAAAAATTTTGGATGGAAATAATTTTCTTTCTTGAAAATTGTACAAATAGATCTGTCATGAAATATAGTGAAATTTAATTGTACATTTATTTTGTTTTAAAAATGTAAATTTTATATTAAAACTATAAGGCTATTAATTAATTTATTGAATGTTACTAGTTAAAATAGTAGTCTTAACAAATTAATTTAGTAGTTTTACTAAAAAATTTAGCAGTTTTTGACTGAGAATTGGACGAAGCGTTTACTTTACTTTAATTAACGAATCGATCATATTTAGTCAAAATTATTTAGAAATAATAAGTTATTATTTAGAAATAATTATTTTAGATTAAGTAATTTTTCTAAAAACTTTTACCAAATGAAAATAGTAAATGTTACTTACATTACTTTCCCTATGTACAAAATAGTGAAAACGGATAATTTTTTTTTATCAAAATTTACGACCATTGGTAAAGACTAAAGAGACGAGTTTTTTTTTTGGCAGATTAAGACCGGTATTTAAAATGACTTGTGTAATATTCTATATAGAAGATTGCATCATATTTTTTTTTTTTGAATGAGTGACACGTCGACGGTTATATAGTGACCCCGTCGATATACACTCATGACACAAAAAGATAACTATCTATAACTATGGGAAGAATTTATTTTCTCTCTCTCTCTCTCTCTCTCTCTCTCTCTCTCTCTCTCTCTCTCTCTCTCTCTCTCTCTCTCTCTTCGTCAGTTTTTTTAATAAAGTTTGATTATCGTTTGAGTTGACAGTTAGCACTTTTTGACATTCGATCGTAAAATTATATTTACGCTGTTGTAGATTTGTTGCTTTTGAAAATTACAGGATAATCGCGCACACTTGGCGCGCATGAATTACAGGATTCGATTTCTTATCGCGCACGATTATAAGCCATATAAGAAATATTGTTCCGGGTGTTGGGTATTAGAAAATGTTCATGATTAACCTATACATATAGAGAAAAAAAAAATTTTTTCTGTCGATTTCTAATGCCCGGAGGGGGGCTGCGTTATTGACTATATCGGCCTTGTCAAGAGGGAGAAAATTACCGCTTTTATATTTATTTCTCTAACGAAAAGAATTTATGGCCACATAGTTTAAACGAGTTGTCTTTTTTTTAGGGGGGCGGGGGGATTTTTTTTACACATTTTCCGAACAACCTGTTGAATATGGCTTTATTTCGTTTGTTCTAGATTCATTTATTTTTCGTGATTGTTTTATCGGATATAATTTAAGCGTAGGAAATAATTATCCTAGGGGGGTAATTTTATGGGGAATTTATCAATTAAGATAAACCTCTGGGATTAAACCTCTGTCGTTGTTAAATTACCCCGCAGAACGATATAGAGAATCTGACGATTTCTGACGATAAAGATTGGTAGCATGGTTAAATTATGAATCAAAGGGAATTGTGAGTTACAGGAATTAGCTTATCAGTTAAAGGGATCTGTTTTTATCAGATAAAGGTATTTATTTAAGTGAATTTGATTATGAAACAAACGCGAGTGGGAATAACAAAAGGATTATAATGATGAAGACACAAGAATATTGAAATGCGGTAGTAAAATATGAATGTTTTTTTTCTATTGGAATAAGAGACAAAAGGTGAATTTCTCTAAATTGCAAATCGAATAGGTGATATTTGAGGCGCGATGCATTTGAATTGCTTTGACCCAAATGCCATACAAGTCTGGCAAAAGTTACGCAGCGTGTGGGCTACTCATTTCAGATCGTGATCTTTTGCGCCTTATATCTCTCTCTCTGACTCGAGAAAGAAAATCTCTTTTGTATTTCCTACCGATTTCGATGAGAGTGAGAGTAAGAAAATAGCAAGTGAAAGAGAGAGAGAGAGAGAGAAAAAAGAGAGAAAATAGAAAGAGTACAATATCAGCTTACAATGTTCGTTATAACAGGAGACATATAGTGAAATCGTCGTTTCTTGCGCGATGTCGTAATGAAATTTTAAAACTGGGCTCCAAACAGTGAATAACAGGGAGGATAATGTAACAATTCGATGAAAGTTTCATTTGGAATGATATTGACGACAGGCATCAGAGTTTAGCGTATGTAATAGTTTGCCCATGGGGAAATTTTGTAATGGAATGATGTTCAGAAATTTTTGTCTTCTGTTTCAAAAAGAGAACGGGCGTGTTTCTCACTTTATGATATGCAGCAATGTTGATCTCTAAACTTTTTTTATTATAGAATATTTATATCCCACTCTTTAAATTGCATTCGATTGTAGATCGTCTATCTCGAGTTGTAAATCAGCTTTCAAATTAAATAAATAAGATTTACCGCTGAATAATTCTATAATTTACAATAATTGATAAATAATAATAATAAAAATAATTATCTATATTATAATAATCTTCGTATTTCATTATTTCATTAATTCTGTCTGTCCACACTTTGAAATTAATTTTTGTGTATGCTCTTGTTTTTTTCCCTGGTTGCTAGTAATAATAATAAAAAAAATAATAATTGAAAATTGAAGTAAAAAGTGAAGACTTATCTTTTTTGTCGAGAATATAATACCTTACTTGTAATTAGTGAATGATTGTAATAATAATATTTATTAGAAATTTCGGGTAATTAAAGTAATAGGGGGAAAAAACATTCTCCCGAAGAAATGTGCAATTATCCATAAATAATTATTAATTATTCATGCACACGTAGTGATTTATTGAAAACTGGTTTATTGTATATTAGTGATGGGGAGATCCATTAAAATTTCTCACCAACAAACTTTTTTGTCTCTCAGTGGGGGGGTTTTGAAGGAGAAGAAGGAATGGATAGGTGGGGGGGGGGGGCTTCTTCTTTTAATGACATGAATTATAAACTCTCGTGATTCGAAAGTGAACAATACGCGAATTTCTAAATAGTTTCTTTACTGATGTCTGCCAATACAAATTTCTTGCTCGTTGTATTCGTGTAACAGTCAGTCCGAACCCGACGTATCCAGTGATTGATGATTTTAAATTAGCGACGCAAAGAAGAATCGAGGTCTTATACCTATATGAAATGAGAGAGAACGAAAGAGAGAGAGAGAAAATAAGAGAGGGAAAGATTCGGTACTGAATTAAAGTAATTCACGCGTCTTTCATTTTTTTTTATTCTTATACGCATATATACCGCATCGATTTTATATTGTTCGTATTATAACTGAGGAATTAAATCAGGAGTTAATCTCCGGAGTAATATACTTCATGGGAGAAGGAATGAGCGCAAATGAATTTGAAATGCTAGTGGGATATCTAATCAGCGGATATAGTAATTCAATCATATAAAGGATTCAATTATAATACATAAAAAAAAAAGTTCGAGAATTTTTTCACTGTAAAATCTTTTTGATGATGTTGATGTGAAGAGTATTGTAAAATATTTTCTTATTATTTCTTTTTGTGTATAGAATATTTTTGAGTCATACGGGAATAGAAATTACAATTTTCTATACAGAAAATTTTAATAATCGAAATAGGAAAAACCCCAAAAATTCCCAACAATTTTCGTTTTATTATACAAAATTTACTCTCCTATTTACAATAAAGTTAATACCCAATTCATCCAGTAATGACGAACGTTCAGCATGTGAGAAAGAAGACGAAAAAAAAAATTGATTTCAATGTTGAGAATACTTTCCATTTAAAGAGCATAAAATAAATTCCACTTGAAAAGGTATTTTGAGTTCTATATAATTATGGCAGTACAAATGGACAATTTTGACCAAGGCATTTACTTTTTATGTTTTTTTCAACTAATTTTACGACTTGGAATAACACGTGCGCTATTGACTAAAAATTACCCTCACGTTCTTTCACTTAAAATGTTGATAAGCATATATGCGCGCGGGCAAAGAAGCTAAAAGTGTTTAAAAGAAATATACGCATTTTTGTTTCAAATGCTCAGAGTATGTAATTTAGTATTTTGCCTGATTTTCGCTTCTCACGCTGCCGATTGGGCTCCTATAATAAACAATCATATATTTTATTTCCAAAAACGAATGGGACACACCGTAGTAGTAGGAGAGGGGAAAAAAAATGAGTCAATAATACGGGTAATAGTAGTAGAATCCCGGGGCAGACGTATATTTTGACAACTGAAAATGCCCCCCCAGGGTGTTTACCTCCGGGCAATATACGAATGGTCCAGAGTAGAATACTAGTTTCGTTTCGAACCAATTTTTTTTTTGACAAAAAAAAAAAACGCTTGTGTTTCTCTTCTGTTTCTTTCTTGTTTAAATATCACGATTACTAAGCAACTCGCTCTGTTATTTCCTATCCACTGTGTGGTACTTTTCGTGTTTCGTAGATATGCACTTTCATTTCGTTTGTTATTTCCTGCAGGTGTATAAAGCATATTAACTATACCACCCGACTATTTCGTTTCCCAATGCGGCCATAACGATTCAAATTGCCGTGTGTTGGACAAAACCGCGAATTTCGATCCGTCTACTGGGTAAAGACGTGTCTTCTTCTTCTATATTCGGTTTGTTTCCCCTCAAAAAAAGAAAAAAGGCAAAAATGGTAATTGGCGACCTCGTACGAATCTACTGGGTATTTTTGGCCCATTTAGTATTCCGTGTCACTACCCCTCCCTCTCTGCGTTATACCTTATAACGAATGCAGGGGATTCCGATGGTAGGTGGCTGATGCTTTGCCCCAAAAACCCCTTTGGAATTAGCTTTGGCTTAATAACCCACGCCGAAATCTTTCCCGGAATCTTTAGTTCACCAGTGGAACGATTCGCCCTGGAATTCGTCGCCTCTCATACATTGGTTCTCTTTTGCTCGCTCTCTTATATACAGACAACGATTGAGTATATCGCGCGTCCCTTTTCTCACAATCCACATTCCACCTTTGTGAATCCCATTGCGAATCGTTCTTTCATGATTTTTAAGTCAGTAAAAAATTTCACTTTTTTTACAAGCTTCTATGCCTGTATCTATGTGTGTGTGTGTGTGTGTATTAGAAAAACGATAGTGTAGAACTTTGAGGAGTATACACCAATTTTGATGTTCACCTGAATTTAAGAGCCTTCTTTACTTTCAAGTTAACAAGTATTCCAAGAAACGAATAAGAATTTCAAGTTTATTCAAAAGGATTCAGTGGAATTCGAAAAGAAAAATTGTTCCTATTCGGAAATTTTTTGGTTCCAAAAAGGAAAAAAAACAACCCCTAAATTTTTTTTTGGAAGAATTCAAGGAATTCGTGGCATATTCAAAGGAAATTAGTGTAGATGCTAATTTATTCGTAATGACTTTGTAGATTTCGAAGGAAATTGAAAATAATTCAAAGTCATCTAAAAGGGAAATCCAAACTAATTTAGAAATATTTTTGAATGTTAATTTCAAGCTAGTTGAAAAATATTGTAGAATAAAGTTAATTTCAAGTTGATTTGAAAATATTTTAAAAAGTTAATTTTAAAATAATTATTTATTATTTTTATAAATTGTAAAATCCTCCCAAAGAATTCAATTATTTTCATAAATAATAAAATACTTCAAAGGAATTCAATTATTTTCATAAATAATAAAATTCTTCTGAGAAATTCAATTATTTTCAATACAATTTTAATTAAATTTCTAGGTAAAAATTCAATTATATTAAAAATAATTTTAATAAAATTTCTCTAACAGGTTCAATTATTTTTAAAAATTGTAATAATATTTTTCTAAACAATTCAATTGTTCTCAAAAGTTTTTAATAAAATTCTTTGTAAATTTCAATTATTTTCAAAATTTTCTATTAAAATTATTTTCAAAAATTACATTATTTTTACAAAATTTAATGAAATTGAGGGCTTGGATCGAAGAACCGACGCTTGTAAACGCACAGAACATTGCGAAGCGTCGGTTCTTCGATCCAAGCCCTCAATTCTAAAAAAAAATGTAATTATTTACAAAAAAAACTCTAATAAAAATGTTTAAAAAAATTTAATTTTGCTATGACAAATTTTTAATATAATTTGATAGGAAAATTATTAATTACAATTAATAATAAACACGATTTATTTATTTATTTAACATTGTTTATTTAAAGATTATTTTAAAAACTTGAAAGAAAGTCTTCATAAAATTCAATTACTTTCAAAATTTTCAGTAAAAATTATTAAAATAAACTTCATTATTTTCAAGAAAATAAGTTTAATTATTTTAAAGAATTTTAATAAAAATCTTGCCAAGAATTAAATTACTTTCAACACAATTTTAATTATATTTTCTCGAAAGAATTCAATTGTTGAAAAAATGTTGATTATATAGATTTCTAAATAAGTTTCAAATAAATTCCTAAATAAGTTCTAAATAAATTCAAAACTGATTCAAAAATTCGAAATATTCAATTTACAGTCTCAAAGGGATTTTACACTTTATTCAAATTAATGTAATAATGTCTCAAAATTATTTCATGATAACCTAAAATTCCTCAAAGTAATTCAACTGTATTAAAGTGAATTTAATATTAACTCAAAACAATTCCATGATTACTCAATTACTCAATTATTAATAATTAAATTACAATTCAAAATTAACTCAAACATTTGAAAATAAATTCGAAATATTCAACGTTGCAGGAAAAAATTCAACTTTTTAAAATAAATGTAATGCTGTCTCAAAATGAATTCTTATTAATTTATAGTGTTCAAAACTAATTCAAAAATTGAATTTAAATTAAAAAAATTCACTGAAGAGATTCACTTTTATTCAAATGAATTGAATTTATTCAAGTGACTTAAAATTATTTTGTAATAACTCAAATTATTCAAAAACTAATTCAAAAATTTGAATATTATTTCGAAAGATTTTATATTGCTGCAAAAGAACTGAACTTTTGAAATTATTCAAATATTCAAATCCACCAAAAGACAAAAACAAATAATTCGAAAATTCAAGAAATCAAAATTCAAATCCAAAAAAGGATCAAAATCGAATAATTCAAAAAAATTAACAAATTAATTGTTAAATAAAATAGATTTCAAAAATCGATTTCAAATCAAATGCAACAATTATATAGAAATCAATCTAAAGTGAAAAAGAAAATAATTCACAATCTAATTCCAATGCTTTTGATCACTTTCAGAAAACATTAAAGAGGATCAATTCTATGCTTGTAAAGAAGAAATAATTGGACAATTACTTATCAATTTTTTTTCTCAAATCCACTGCATTGAACACACCTTTCTTTATATTCTCATGCAGTGGCAAACTTTCTACCAGTTAAACGTCACGATTTGAAGATCTTGATTGTCTCATTGTCACGAACAACTGCTGCATCACGAACAGTGAATAAGTTTAGTAAACAATTCAAGGTGTTATATTCATTTCTATATAACAAAAAAAACCCGCAATTTATTAAATGATTTGCTTAAATTTATTTTAACGCATTAAATTCTATGCCATTTTCGCAAACTTTGACCCACGTTTATCATTAATTTTGTAATTTTATATGAAAAAGAAATTTAAAAAAATTCAAATCTCTTGGAATAATAACGAAACACAAAATTAATTCAATTTTAATCAAGCTGTTTTAAAGGTTTTTTAATTTTTTACGTCCGCCATATTGGATCCGCCATTTTCGTTTTCAGAAACCATCTTAAACTTTCTAACCTATTAAACTATTTCCTTGAGTTTTTCTTTTTCCAAAACAAAAATTTATTTCCTACGTATAAACAGTTAAAGTAAGTTTATATTATTTCCGGCTTTATTATTTATTTTCCCTAAACTATTTAATTATTTATTCAATAAATAATTTTACTTGTAAAAAACGAAGCAAACATTTCAATTTGCGGTTCCTAATACAGTAAATTGAAGTCTTATCTGTCAACTAAGATCAATTATTATAATTATTAATAAAAAAAAATCATTTAGAAAAGAAATTCTCTCGGCATCTATCATTATAGTCAAAATTGACGACTCGAGATTTAGGGAGAATACATTTTCGAGGTCTACTGGTCTTTAATAATTATATATGTCTTCGTTTCGGCTGAGAAATTTCTCAAATCCCTCTCCCATTCTTAACATATATAAATATCACATATAAACTACTAATTTAAATATTTTATCCAACATATTATCTATACTTATGAAAACCACAATTTTCAAAAAGAAAAAAATGCACCTCATTAATCAAGACTAGTTAAGTCATATAACTAATAAATACATTCTTTTAACCTTAAACATAATTACTTGAAACAAAAAAAAAATTTACTTCTACCACAGCGCATGTATTTCATCACAATATATAAATATATTTGTAACTTAATGACTTTTTCTCAATATAGAATTGTGCCAATCGATTTTCTTTTCTTTTTTTTTTAAATATATATATATATAAAATGCTATGCCCACATAATTCAAAAAATTCTGAATGATTACATGTTTCGAAGATTAGGATTATGCGGGCAAACTTTCATTCACGCTTCAATAAATCCGTCTATTGGTCTTGCTAATGTTTAAATCCATCATATATAATACGTGCGAACATTTTAGCCAATCACCATTATACTAAACTATCCACAGGAAATATATATATACATGACGAAATCTCTAATCCGTATTATAAAATAATGAAATATTTTAGATCATTCACGAGAAAAAAATACATAATTCTCAAATTTATAAGTTAAATGAAATGTTTCCTGACATTAAACACCGGGACAATATATTCTATAATTATGACGAATAATAGTAGGAATAAAAGTGAAACAAAAATGTAAGAAATAAGAAAACTGAAATTGAAAAATAAAGATAAGTCGTAAACTTTTTATTTTCAATTATTTTATTTCTATTTAATTTTATTATTATTATTAATCACAAATTGAATAGATATAAAACCAAATGAAGTGGAATTTATTAATAATATATTACCCAATATTGTACAAGTATAGTTAAAAGTTTATAAAATAAATGATTCTCAATAAACAGTAATTAATAAGAACTAAAAGTGATTATAACTTCCACTCCAAGAACAATTATAGGAAAATAATGTGCAATATGCATAATAATAGGGACACTGGTAACATGTTCGCAAAACTCGATCGTTAATTTTATTTGAATTGCGTCCAACGAAATGTATCTCCCTCCCCCAAAAACTTATCTTATCTGTGATAATAAACAAAATATGCTTATGTGTACCACTTGCTATGTGCTGTTCTTTGCAACCAGTAGTGCCTTATTACACACACTACACGTGAACTTGGTCGCTTTCTACGAAACAAGTTTTCCAGTGTAGTGTGTCGACTTTGCTTCTTACATACATAGCAGAAAAACCCATACAACTGCAAATTTATACTAAGAACAGAATAATACAGTAACAATTACAATATAAGACAAAAAATTACGATCAACCGGTGTTCAATATTGGGTATTATGTTTGAACTGTATGTGTATGTGTGTATTTGTGTGCAAATTTTATGTCCCAATAAAGCAATTTCACATTAAGAATTATTTAGTCTTATTATCACTTTTTTTTATTCTTAAACACGCATACAGTAAGGAAGACAATTTATTGGGAAAATAATTAAAGGCTCTTTTATTAATTTTATTACTCTTTAAAAGTTGCGAGTGTAAAATTTACTATTTTTGTTACGATTTGTTTCTTTAATTCGAAATTTAAATAATAATATAATTCAGGGTTGCCACAGATCAGGGACTTCAGGAAAAATTCAGGGAAATCATGGAAAAGTCAGGAATTTTTAGTAAAAGTACTGGAAAAAATTGAATTTTTAAAATTCATAAGAAAACTCTCAATTTTTAATGAATTTAATTAGAAAATTTAAAGAACTTAGTTTTTTAAAAAATTGTAATAATTCAAATTCTTCTGAAATTAGTTACATTTTTTAATACATATATAATTAATTATTAAAAATTATGGATTTATAGAAAAATTTTAGTTAAAAACACTAAAAAAAATTAAATTTTAAAGAAGTTACAAATATAATTGCAGAAATTCAATTATTTTCAAAAGTAATAAAATTCTTCAGAGAAATTCAATTATGTTCAAAAATTATTAAAAATTCTCGTCAAAATTTCAAGTAACTTTATAAATAATAAAATTCTTCTCCGCAATTTCATTATTTTCAAAAATTTTAATAAAACTCTTGGCAAAATTTTAATTATTTTCAAAAATTTTCCTCAATTCAATGATTTTAAATATCTACTATTTAAATAAAATTTTTCAACGGAATTCAATTATTTAAAAAAAAATCTTAATAAAATTCTAAGCAAACATTTAATTATTTCCATAAATAATACAAATTTCACAGTAATTAAATTATATTTACAATTTTTTATAAATTTCTTCTCAATAATTCAATTATTTTCATAAATAATAAAACTCATCGCAGAATTTCAATTATTTTTAATACAATTTTAATTTCAATTCTGTTGAAATTAGTTGAATTTTTTAATATTGTATTTCATATTATTTTCAAAATTTTAATGCAATCCTTAGAAAGAAATCAATTATCTAGATAAATTTCTTCGCCAAAATTCAATTCTTTTCAAGAATTTTCATAAAATTCTTTGCAAAATTCAATTATTTTCATAAATAACAATATTAATCACGAGAATAAAATTATTTTCAAGAGTTAGAAAATTCTTTTCAGAAATTCAATTATTTACAAAAGTTAAAAAAAAAATTCTGGTCATGATTTCAATTATCTTTATAAATAGCAAAAATCTTCTTTAAAATTCCATTATTTAAAAATATTTTAATAAAATTCTACGTAAACAAATTTTTTTTATAAATAATAAAAATTTCCCAAGATTTCAATTATTTACAAATTTTTTATAAATTTTTTCGCAAGAATTCAATTATTTTTAAAAATAATAAAACTGTTCTCAGTAATTTATTTATTTAAGATTCTTGCACGGGCTAAGCCCTTAATAAAAAAAACGATCATAAAAGTCAATTTTCATAAATAATAAAACTCATAGCAGGATTTCAATTATTTTCGATATAATTTTAATCGAATTTCTTGAAAAATGTGATTATTCTTAAAAATTTCATTAAAATTCGTCAAAAGAATTCAATTATTTAAAAATTTGTTGATAAAATTCTTTACGAGAATTCAATTTTAGCAAAAATTCAATTATTCTATAAATTATTTATTTTTGAATTTAAATAATTAAAATTTCGTAGAATTTTCTAATAAAAATTGATTTAAAAATGAATTTCCTAACAATCGATTTATTATTTATTAAAATAATTGAATTCTTGCAACGAATTTTATTTCATTTTTTTAAATAATTGAATTCTTTTAAGAAATTTTACTACTTGTAAAAATAATTGAATTCTTGCGAAGGATTTTATTAGGATTTTTTAAAATAATTAAATTTTTTTTTGAAAAATTTTATGATAATCATCTAAATTATTATAAAACACGAAGAAATCGATCACTTTGAGTCGAAGACTCGGAATGATCGATTTCTTCGTGTTTTGAATTTAGTTTCGTTGAACCATAAATAGTAATTTTGTATGAATGTATATTTAATATTTCTTTTTGTTCAACCTTATTTATTAAAAATTATTGATGTTTTCGTATAATTTTACAATTATAAAGAAATTTGTAAATAAATGTAATAAAAAATATTTTTGAGTCAGGAAAAAACAATTAAATATTTGAGGCAACCCTGTAATTACAATATAAGTACCTATATTAATATAATGTAATCATGAAGTATTATAAATATATTAAAATTCTAAAGTGTAGATGGCAAACATTTTGATCGCCAAATCATTGATGGCATTTAAGGGGTTAATAAATAATGTAAATATAATAATAATATAAATATAATAATAATATAAATATAATAAAAATAATAATAATATTAATCATATAATAATAGAAATCTTTTCTTCTCATAAAGAAAAAATTAACTCCAAAAAAATTTCGCTAGTAACAAACCCAAGATTTTATTCCTTCGACCCTAAATAAAAAAACCTCTTCAAATTTTCAATTTAAAAAACGAGTTCTAAAAATTTAACTACTTGAAAAATAATTTTTTCTCTTTCCAAATACACTTTTTTCTAGAATTCTCTTTTGTGTGCTCCAAAACGATTTTGTCTCGTAATAAATCTAATTTCAAGGATTGGTTCTCGCAGGTATATGTATATATATATCGAAAATTCACCGTTAATTCCTGAATTTTTACACCAAGTCCATAAATCTCGTAAGTCACTAAAAAATAAAAAAAAAAGATTCAAAAGATCGTTTCACATATTTAGAACTTCTTGCGAACTATCAGGATATTAATGAATTTGCTTGCTGCCGCGCTGCTGAAATCACGAGCCATTTCTTGACAAGAATCTCCGCGACGAAATTTTATAGCGAACCGCAAAAAATCGTTGCGAAAGCGTGGCCTATGAAATGAAAGAACCTCCGCACAAAATTCGATAATTATATACAATAATCACGTTATTAATTAGCAAAAAAAAAGTAAAAAAGAAAAAAAACTTGCGTAATCTAAATTTTGGAAGTTTTACTAATGAAAGTTTCAAAATTTTCTCTTTCATCCTTAAATAAAAATTTAAAATTTGCTATTCAAGATCTATAGAAACAAGACTAAGAAAATATGTAATTTTGAAAAAAGTGGAGGTAAAGAGTCCAAAAAACAAGTTTTCTGGGTTTTTCTTTACATTTTTCTCAAAATACTGAAGTACTACGTAATTTTAGAACCCGGAATCGTGTTCAGCGAACAAAAATATATTGAAAACCACTACAATATCAAAAATAACAAAAAAAAACAATTTTTTTGAGTCTTTACCCCCACTTTTTCAAAAACCTCTATTTTTTGGTCTTACACATATGGATCTTAAAGTGTAAGTTTCGAGTTTTATTTTAAGCCTTTATGGCAATCTCTAGTACTTCAGGTTAAAGAGAAAAGATATATTGAAAATCCTCAAAAACATGTTTTTTGGAGTTTTTACCCCCACTTTTTTCAAAATTCTGAAGTGGTCGGCAATTTTCGGTATTTTTGATATGGGAATGGTTTTCAATGTATTTTCGTCCGCTGAACACGATTCCAGGTCCCAAAATTGCGTAACACTTTAGAATTCTGAGAAAAGTGGGGGTAAAGACCCCAAAAAAAATTTTTTTTCTGGTTACTTTTGATATTGGAGTGATTTATATTGTATTTTTGTTTGCTGAATACGATTCCGGGTTGCAGAATTGTCTAATTCTAGGTGATTTTTAAGAAATCACCCAAAAACCAATTTGGGGTATCTAAAAGTACCCCAGTTAGAGAGTAACGCTTGAACCAGTTCCGTTAAGAAATCTAGGATTAAAGAAACAAATAAATAAATTTCCAACCCATTATATGAACAATTCTTAAAAGAAAGGAACAAATCTAAATCAAATGAAATAAAAGGATAATAAAAGAAAATTCCTCAAGGCGGAGATTACAACAGTGAACGGAGAAAAGAGAAAGGGGACAAAGGAGTTTGGTTGACTATTATTATAGTTGTCTATATGAATGCATCTCGTGACTGCCAGTGCAAATGATGAAGAAAAGAAAAAAAAATAAAGGAGTAGAGACTACTACCAATCGCGGGAGGATTCAGACAGTTCCTGGTAAACTTTCTCCTCTTTGCGCTGCAATGCGCTCTGAAACGATCTCTGTGTTAACGTTGAGTCATGATCTCTTTGTAGGACCACTTCTTATTCTTGTCCTGTTTGCTTGTTCTTGTATATATAGTCGTTCTTTGCTCTGGGGGTTCAACCTCATTGCAAGATTCGCGGAGACACTCTCACTCTACAATCTACATGTATCTGAATTTGAGCTTCCTTATGGAAATACCAACATACACACATATATCAGAGAAATGAAGAGAAGCTCGCGAAACCTTGGTCTTTCACACGCGTCAATATCTCTCCTCGGCATGCGAATTTAATAAGCCAACACATATACACACACGTTCTGCGCCTTCAGCACTGACATATTCCACCGTATTTGCATAATATCATACAATGATTGTCAATTATTAAAAAATATTAACCTACATTTGTTAAATTGAAAAATACGCATGAAATTATTTGCGCAATATATACATATCCGTAAAAGTGGAGGAGAAAAAGAGGGTATGTGGAAAATAACGGAAATTAAAATTTACCGCAGTTTGTGTAATGTGCGCAGAAAATTACTATTTGTCACTATTGTGACGATTTTTTTACAAGAAAGAAATTCAATGCTTCGCATTTTTACCAATGCCAAAGCCCAATTAAGTAAAAAATTAAATTTCGACTGTAAAAAATTGCCGAGGTGAAAATTTCAGTTTTTGAAAATTCTGCTATATGACAATCATTATTATCATTGTTATTTAATTAGTTCTTATTTATTATAAAGGAAAAAATAGTCCAAAAGACAAATTTAAATATTAGACCGTATAATATTAGCCCGAGATTTTAATTAATTAAAGTTTGTTTAATTCGTCAGCGAAATGCAAGTTCTTAAAATAATTTTTGTTCAAATAAACAATATTATTAACTGCAAGCATTCACATTATAAAGAATGGAACACAGCGACACAAATATCAACATGCAAAATACTTAAAAAATACTCACGCAATACTTATTTTGTTCGAGGCTCCTTCCTAGCGCTCAATTAAAGCGCTGTTTTGATTTATAATTTCTATACTTTAGAGATCAAAATTTGTCGGAATTCTATTTTAGAAAATTTGATAAATATTAATATTTTTCAATTAAAAAAACATTTATTTTAAATCAAGAAAAAAATATAAATCGCCTAAATTCAATTGTTTTCAAAAATTTTAATAAAATTCTTTGCAAAATTCAATTATTTTCATGAATAACAATATTAATCACGAGAAATAAAATTATTTTCAAGAGTTCAAAAATTCTTTTCAGAAATTCAATTATTTTCAAAAGTAAAAAAAAAAATTCTCGTCATGATTTCAATTATCTTTATGAATTGCAAAAATCTTTATCAAAAGAATTCAATTATTTAAAAATTTTTTGATGAAATTCTTTATGAGAATTCAATTTTAACAAAAATTAAATTATTCAATAAATTATTTATTTTTGAATTTTCGTAGAATTTTCTAATAAAAATTGATTTAAAAATAAATTTCCGAATGATCGATTTATTATTTATTAAAATAATTGATTATTATTTTCATAAATATTTTTATAAATAATAAAATTTTTACAGGGATTCAATTATTTGCGTAAATAATAAAAATCTTTTTAGGAATTCAATTATTTTCAAAAATAATAAAACTCGTTGCAAAAACTCTCGAAAAATGTAATTAATTCTTAAAAATTTTATTAAAATTCGTCGAAAGAATTCAATTATTTAAAAATTTATTCATAAAATTCTTTATGGGAATTGAATTTTAAAAAACATTCAATTATTCAATAAATTATTTATTTTTGTATTTAAATAATTGAATTCTATAGTAGAATTTTTTAGTAAATGTTAATTCAAAAATTAATTTTAGATAAAATTTCAGATAATAATTGAAAGTCTGTATTTTTAAATACTTTCACTGGTTCGAGCCCTGTCATTTAACAAAATGTAGAAAATTCATCTGTCGATATCTATACAGGACTAAAAATAAAACATTTTATTGTGTCGCTGTGTTACTGATCAATTACTCACCAATTGTTGATCTCAGGACGGTCAATTCCTGAAACATACAAAAACATATTTTATTTATAGTATACTCTTAAAAAAATTTTAAAAATACATGGAAAACTATATAAATAATAAAAATAACTAAATAAATAAGTTTTTTCTATTCTCTTAAACAAAAAAAGATATTCTCGAATAAAATTACGAATATTATACAAAATCCTAATGAAATTGAATATACACATAGTAAAATGAAAATTCCGCCAAGCGAATATTCGAATAAGTACAAAATTTTACATAGAAAATATTTCTTGCCATAAATTATTGATCATATATAATATAATAGCGTAATACGATATGCGGTTGGGAAAAAGTCAATAGACATTCTTCTGAATACTCACTTCAAAAAGCTTAAGTCAACGGAAGAGGAGAATATTCGCTCCCTTTGGAGAATTAAATTCACATGTCAGATGAAATATAATCTTTCTGCATTTCTGCCATTCGAAAGAATTATTATGCAATTACGTCCGTCACGCTCCTCAAAAATCAATTCCCCCCCTGCTCGAAATGCACTCAACTATTTATATCTCTACTGAAAAGAAAAGCTTTCGAAAATCAATTGTGTTCTCGAGTTGCCGAAAATATAATATACACACAATCCCTCGTATATTTGTCTAAACGTCACGTTAAACATGGCTTTTCCATAGTGTATACGAGTGATGAAAGTATTCGAAGGGAAATACCCTCGAAAATAGTAAAATAGAGACAGTGAAAGAGAGAGAGAGAGAGAGAGAGAGAGAGAGAGAGAGAAGCAGAGTGATAAAATTAAAATCGAAAGTAAATTAAAATACAACGAATGCATTGAATTGTCATCTAGCGTGAGTCATATTATTTCAATTGGCATTAAATCTATAGTACACTCTGCTTTTTGCTTCTGACTCTCCTGTCGACGACGACGGCTCTCTTTAACATGTCGTGTTTGGTCCAAACGACTCATTGCGCAAACGCCTTCTTATGAGCGAATGTAACCGGCTAATGAATCTGATATCTCCATAGATGTCTAACGTGTAAACGCAACGAGAATAAAAAAAAAGCAAACACAGAGAGAGAGAGAGAGAGAGAGAGAGCGAGAATATCAACAATGTTGCCTGTAATAGACTACAGTTACTGATCTGCATTCATTATCAGTGAACCAGACAAGCGGCGCTTGATACAGAATCGCCAACGACAAAAAGGTCATCACATCAAATACATCTTACAAACGCCTCGAGAAGACGCCGACAATAAATTTCAATCTTCTCTTAAGCAATAATAATATCACTTACATTGCTTCTGATTAATTGTTAATCATTACAACCTGTTCTACTTGAACCCATTATTTCTTTTCAAAACCAAAAAATAAGAGCAAAAAAAATCAACTAATAACCATAATGTCTCTCATATCCTTCGCTTGCGTATTCATATCATATATATATAAATGCGTGAAGTTATTCCGTTGCAGTAGAAATTAATTCGAAGTAAATTTGCTTGCTTTTAGTATGAGAATCCTTTGTTAATTTTCAAACGAGAGTGCTTTTATGAGGGTCAAAGTCTAATAGACCTCGCACTGTCGGCAAATTTTCAGAGTGGAATGTTCAATCCCATTTAAGAGAAATTTACTTCAATATAGGAGAGAATGAGAGAGAGAGAGGAAAATAAATCAAAGAGATGCGCACGGCAGATGCACTGTTTTTGGTTATAATGCACGAATGCATTTATATAAATCATGTTCAAATTCGATTTAGGAAAGTTGTACCAGAGAGAGTTTTTGACAAATCGCAATAATACCTATGAATGCTTTCGGTGAAATCAAAAACTTCTCAAAAAAAATCAATCATACCCATACTGCTGTCAACCTCTCTTTACTAGATCATATTTTCAAATCTATTTCCATCCCGAGAGAAACTACACTTGAACATCTTAATTAACACACTTCTTTTAAATTAAAACTCTCTTTTAATTTACTATTTTTTTAATAAATTCAACTAACTAATTAAAGTAATAATCAGAGTTGAATTTGTGTATTTTCATTCTCAAAATTACAAACATTTATTCATAAATAAATATAACAGAACATTTTTTAAATATCTAATCATTTTTAAAGTGAATCAGAATTTTTTTTCAGGGTCAGGGAAAAAGTCAAAATTTTGTCTGGAAATCAGGGAAAAACAAAATTAAATTTTTCTGGCAACCCTGATTTAATAAGCAATAGCAAAGTGGAAACTTTCTTGCAAAAAAATTGTTTAAGTTGTTTTTTATTAAGTAACAAAGTTGGCAGTAGTTATGTAGATCGAGATAAGATGAAAAGATTACATCAAAGGAGTTGGAAATTATATATATATATATTTTTTTTCTGTAATAAAGTATACGTATATATATGTTTAATAATCACATGTAAGTTTAAACATTTTGTCCCCTGGTGATTAACGACATCCACTTGAGCTTTAGGAATTGAAATGAATGTACCTTTCAATGAAACAAACGAGAAATTATCTCGCCACAGGATAATAAACTCTCTTGTCGGTCACCTACGTCACGAAAATACGAATATATCATAACTATAGCCAACACCGTGAGGTAATATTGTAACAATTGAAATATACTCAACGACAAGCAAAATATTCATCCTATCACTTTGACAACTGTAACCTTTAATTATTATTCCATTCCATACCTTTTAATTTAAAAAGAAAAATTTTTTTTTTTAAATTTCTTTTTTTTTCTTTACGATTTACTTTGCGTTCTAGAATTTTTTAATTGTTTCTTTTTATGCGAAAAAGATTTACAACCAGTGTTGTAAAAACTTGTATTTAAAATTGATTTGAAAATAAAATATAAATACAGAGAAAAATATTTAGAATGAAAAAATTGCCTTAAGGGAAAAAATTAAATCATGTTATGAAACTTTATTCACATAGATTTAATTTTTAATATTTAGTATTTTCTTAACTAGAAAAGAAGTTCTTAAAGTAGGACAAGCGGAAAGTGGAGTGGGGACAATGAGTGTGAGAGAGAAGTTTCAATAGTTCTCTCTTACTCCCATTGTCCCCTCTCCGACACTTTTGTCCCGTTCCGCGCAGGCGCTAGAGTGGGAGCAACGAGAGTGAAAGAGAAAAACGCAAATTTCTCTCTCACACTCATTGTTCTTTCTCCCAGCTCTTGAACTCTACTTTTTCTGTAAGTAGTTATTATTAAATATTTTTTTCTATTATTAAAAATCATTCTACTATTTAAAAAAACAGACAGCGATGCAACGAGTCATTTAGGAAAAAAAAGAGGATCATTAAAAAATAAATCCTACCTTGATCGATGGATCCTAATGCCATCCTTTCCTGCGCTCAGCTGCACGAGATCTCCAGTAAATGCTCCAGTTCTGCAACTAAAAATTTTCCCACCAGAAACAAACACCTGCAAAAAAAAATCATTGGGTCATATTTTTTCTGACAAAAATTACATGAACATAAAATTAATTTTCATTTTCTAGAAAGTCTATAAATTCCAAAGTGTGTCAATCACTATTCACCAATGTCAGACTACTCCTTATGATTGAATTTACATCCAACTGGGTCGTTTAATTAATAAAATATTTGTTTAAATATAAAATCGATAAATGTCCAATTTTAAATGTTAGATTCAAGATAAATATTTTTTTTTTACTATTTCTCATAAAATCTCCCGTATTTACTCACGCGATAGACACAACTTTACGCCTCTCCTATGTTTTATCGCACTCTCACGATTAAGTGATTTCATTAGCCAAAGTTTCTATTTAAAATAGTTTCATAAACTATTGAAGAATATAGTTTCATAAGGAATTGAAAAATAGTTTCATAAATCGCAGCAGAAAAAAATTGACTCTGAAGAAATTAACAACTAACTTTTTATATTGATTCCTGTAAACACTTCAATAATTATTTTCCTATAAAATAATATCCAGTCTAATAAGTATAGTAATCAGTCCTAGACTACAGGAATCAGGGTTTAGCTAAAATTCCGATTTTTCTCCGTGCATTAAAAAATAATCTCCCTCAGGAATAAAATACTCCTAAATATAAAAACAAAAATCCGAAAAAATACATTTAAATCGTAAACAGTCTCCTAAAAAAAATGATCAAAGCTCATAAAAAAAACCCGTTCAGAAAATAAGTATTCAAACAAAAACAAAAATGTTCATAAGCGCGAAAATCACGTATGTATAAAAATTTTTTGAGAGAATGTAAACTTCTTGTTAAAAGCTTTTATCTCTAAACGATAAATTCGAAGTTTGCCGATCGTGCGAATATTCTAATTGGATATATAGAGAAATGGACAAAGAGGGAAGGAGAAGAGAGAGAGAGAGAAAGAAAGAGCTTAGGAAGTCAAAATCGATGGATCGATTCGTTCAGTTGAATGAGCTCAAAAATGGAGTTTCGCCCACGCCTCCTTTAGCTATTAACGCTGCTCGAATGTAATTCATAGTAGTCGGCTAAGGCCAGCGCCGGAAGAATCTGGGACAACGTTTGGTTCTAAGCCCCTGGCCAATAAATCGAGGCATTATCGATATCGCGCTGCCCCAACGGAGAAAGCGTTCGGCGCATTTGCATTGCGGAAAGAGGTAGGAGAGGAGGCGAGGGAGACAAAGGCAAAAGGCACGAAATAAACCTTAAACCGGACTAAGCTAATTAAGGCTTGCGAGTTCCCAACGTGCATGTACATAAGTAACCAACGTGTGTGGATTCTTATTTTATTTTATTTTTTCTCTATGGACATAGTAGGTGTGCATACAACAGGAGATCCAATAAGATCTTTTGCATTATTAGACTCAGGCGACTATATATATAACTGTATTCGTAAAACACGAAGGTTAAATCTTTTTCGTTCGATAAATCATTCAAGATCTAATGTTGACATGCTTCATGCAAGAATTTTTGTCTTTTTTTAATCGAAAGAAAGAAATAACTCGAATCATGAATTAGAATACTGACGATTGATTCTTAAACTCTTGAACAATATCTGATATCCTTAAGAAAACTGTGTTCGTTTAGTACCAGTTTAATATTATTTAATATCAGTTTGTTACTTTTTGGTAACAATTCGGTTCATGGTACCAATTTGCCGCTTTCTAATAAACTGTTTGTCAGCCAAAGTGAAGAGCATATAATTGAACACTGTTTACACTACCATGTGCTAAAATTAACTTCCAATTTTGCACAGAGGAAATAACAAATGACCGTCATAAAAAAAAGTTTCGATAGAATTTAAATAATTTCCGCAAATCAATGTGTGCGCGTCTTAATCCGCAAAGAGTTGCGAGATGAGGGTTAAATGAAATTTCATTGATGGTAATTTAGAAACTATGTATAGCCATAAAATCATATCGATAGTCAGTTTTAAGTACCCTTTAATCATGTTTTATAGCTATGTGAGAAATTCTAAGCAGTACTCAAAAGCGAAATAGGTTCTTCATATTTGGAATTCTCATAAATATTTAAGTGCATAAAGTACACAGCAGTCATCAAAAGTCAAGTCTGACTTCCGTTCGACATGTTACGTACCGCAATTCTCTATATATATCCGCGGCTGGGCGAAACTTTTAATTACCAACCATGAATCATGGGTAGCTATATATGGTCATATCTCTTCCAAGAGCAAAATTCTGTTACATTCATAGGATTTAGAAACAAACTCTACATATAGATTTTAATTATAATTCGCGTTTCGTCCCACTTTGGTATGCGCAATCATATTTATTACCAAAGTGAAACCGTTAGTTTTCAAGTCCATATAGAAGATCGGTTGTATATTTTACAGCTCCAGGTGAAAATTCAATAGAAGATTGAAGAAAACAAGGATGATGTGTGACATGCAACTGTCACGCGAGTGGAATAATAACCTAACCCCAGGGCATATCTAAGTATCATTTTGACGAGAATCATGATGAGCGAAAACACGATGAGTGTTTCGAATTCCTCACGTTTTTGAATATTTTACAGCCTATTTATATGTCCTTGCGCGAATAATCATCATCGTATAAGGAATTAATTTGAAATAAAAAAAAGGATTTCTCTCTTGTCTCCTTGATTTTAATCCTTCGCAGATTAACACATAATTGATAATAAATTTTCCTCGCTGGAGATTTATTATTCTTCAATTGCTGCGGCCATATAAATGGATACGTGCGGGAGCATTGAACAAACATTATAACATTTCGCTTTTATTGGGTAAGAAAATAATTCCAGAATTTGTATATTATAGTCGCGCGTATTCGATCATAAAAAAAGGATCCAGTAAGGCGTTTTTAATGACGACCTCGAGACGTCGTAATGCATTTTTCAGTCATGCCCTCTGGGACGTTGTAAATCTTTATAAGCGAGCATGGATCAACTCTGATTCCCTACACTTTTTCTCTCGCACAGTCTTCTTCTTATTCGTTATATATATATATAAAAAGAATGATGATACGAACAGAATTTCTTGTACCATTTCCTATTCGGTAAAAGCGAAACCTATCATTTTCCACTCTCGCGTGTCATCTCCTCCAGACTTGGCAAGTTACAAATGATCCACCATTGTGTCCCCACAGAGAAACACTTGAATATTTTTTCCCATCGTCTCTTTTGAATAAAAAAAAATAATAATAATAAAACCATTTTTTTGATCATTTTTACAAAAGTCATTAAAATACTTTCTCATATTTTATGAAAATGTGAAAATAATTTGAAAAATTAATGTTGGACTTCTTTTTTTTTGTTCCAGGTACGTATAAGTTATGAGGGGTAAAAATTGAGATCATCCAACAAACTGGAAGTTGTAAGTCCGAATTATGTATTTATGGGAGAAGAAAATGAATTTTTCTGAACAAGGCGACGCATCAAATTAGTGATGCTTTCTTTTTCTGACCTGGCCGCAAGTGTAATAAACATAAACACCAGTGAGAATGTGAATTTAAACATCCTTCATACATATATTAGCTACGCCGTTTTTAAATTTATGTCGACTAAAGGTTTAGGTACAAAAAAGTATGAAATTGATTTAAATTTTTGTAATAAAGTATTTAAAAAAAAAGTATTCAGTAACTTTTTGGTATTACCAGTTTGATACTTTTTGGTTACAATTTGCGACTTTGTCAGTTTGATATTATAGTTGGTGATAATTTAATACATTTGGTACCAGTTTGATAGAAGTGAAATTGCAAAATCGACCCCCAATTTGATAGAACATGATAAAAATTTGCAGCCGTTTAATAACAATTTGCTTCTTTCTGGTACCAGTTGAATATTATTATAATTATATTTAATATGTGAGAAAAAATGACTTTTCGGTTTTGAAAGGCGTCGCATCAAATTAGAAACACTCTTCTTTTTTCTGGACCGGCCAAGTCTAATAAACATAAACACCAGTGAGAATGGGAATTTAAACATCCTTCATATATATATATATACATACAATTCTCAAGAGTCCACTCGAGGTATTTCCCATGAATCGAAGATGCATACCTTTGTAAATACGCGCGCGAGCCACGTAATCCTGCGTTATATGCGTCGAGGTAGAAAATATAATGGCGCGGACCCCATAGGTACCTTCGCATTATGTCCGAAGAAGGTATACCCATAGCACGCACATACACCCTCCGTCAATATGTGTACACACGTTTTGTATAAACGTGTATGTGTCTGTATACACGCAAATATAAATACATACATACACACATTTGTCTGCGTATATATGAAGAGTGAACACAATAGCAAATGGTATTCTATTATTCCAGTTGGACCTTCGTCTATACGCGATCTCGGGGTCCATGGAATGCAAGCACGAAATCATTCTCCGATATCTCACCGTTGCTCTGTGTGTCCCTCTCTTCCACTACCATCACTTCGTCATCATCCACAACCACCGTGACCCCAACCTAACCTGCGACCATCGACAGTCATCCCCCTTCGCCTATATATGGTCCCGTGTTCCCCAAGACTGACACGGTCATTCGTCACGTACTGGTCTAATAATCCTCTTTACTTCAACATTTCCCAAGTACAACATTAATTATGGCGTGTGGTTGATGAGCTTCGAATGTGAATCCCCTTGACCACCCAGACTGACAACAAGTCCCCAAGTTGTCTTCCACGAGTTTTTTTTCGGAACTTGCAAAATTGAATTTAGTAAATCGATTTTCCGGTGCTATTGGCATGAAAATTGCGAGTACTGTAACAAGCTTTCGGTGCATAATATTAGTTGTATTACTACTAGTGTTGCTAGTAATACTGCTAACAAATAGTGAACCAAAAGCTTCTGGAACAGTAGGCAAAGTACTGAACTATAAATCTTTGGTATCACCAGTATTGCCAGTATTTGGTGGTATTACTACTATTCCTGGTACTTCTATAGTATTACTGCCACCAAGTACTGAATCAAAACCTTTTAGTTGAATAGACAAACGACTGTAAAAAATTTCATCCATTTAAAAAAATGTTCTATGTGAAAGGATTACCGAAAGTAACTTCTGGAAATTTTCCAGAAGTAATTTCTGAAAAAAATAGAAATCTACTTCGACACTATAGCTTTTTCTCATTTTATAATACCTGTACAGATTTAATATAAATATTTTTCGAAAAAAAACCTGTTCCTTGAGTTAATAGAATTTATTTCCTCAATTCACCTTAAAAAAGTTTCATGGTCGAAAAATGAGGAAACGCGCTTTTGAAACTCACTTGACATGTTCTCGCACACCGAATTTCCGTTCGTGAATATAAAGCCTTATCTAAAAAGCCGTCACCGTTATGCCGATAAATTAGACTCATTTTTGCTTATCTCACCAGCAATACTTTATCAGTCATTAAAGACACCTACGTTCACCAAAAAAGAAAAAGTAAGAAAAAAACTAAGATTCACTGATGTAGAAATTTCTTCCCAAATTGAACCACTTTTCAATAAATATATCTGCATCAGTATTTTACATTTAATAAATTTAATGCCCAAAAAAAAGATTTCGAAATTGTTTCCTTAAAGGGGGAATGAAATTGCCATTCTTCTTCTAAAACAAGAATTTCAATTGTAATTTTAAAGAATAGATTTCAACTCTTTTGCTTTCATTTAGAAAAAATTCTCATTAAACGAATACTAACAAATTCAAAATGGCGGATCCACTATGGCGGACAATAGAAATTTAAAATCAATTTGATTCGCATGAATCTTGCTACTCGGGGGTTTTCAAATTTACTTCAAACAGACTCAGAAAACCGTAGATACCGTACAGTTTATAGATATTTATCAAATTTCTCAATTATGGGTCTCAAAGAGTTGAACGAACTTTATTTATAATAATCTAAGCTATACCTAATCTAAAAATAAAGTTTATACAAAAAATGGAGCATTTGATTTAAACACAATGTTTTAGAGTGTAATAAGATGTCTCCTAATTTAGAACTAGAGGAAATAAAAAACAAAAAGACATGAAAACCGTTTCATAAATCACTCCTCACGTGTCAAACTCATCGTCAAACTCGAGTGATATACAATTTAAACTTTAAAGCAAAAGTTAGAATTAAAAATTAAATTAAACAAATGGTAGTCATCTGAAAAATATCGAAAACACGCAACACCCATAAAAAGACTACAATGCTTGTATATGTATACATGTATACAGAGGGGGCTCAGGATCGTTGGGACTATTTTATCCAGACGCATAAATCATAGGCATAAGGTAATGGCGGGAGGGAGGGGGGAGGGGATTCCCCCGCCTTAGAAACTGGTAACAATGACCTAAGCTCCCATAAAGTTTAGATCCGGCACTAACCCTTCGAATGGCATATATCGCTGATAGAATCTCCCAGAGCAACTGTTCCAAATAAAATACGAACCACGAGATCTATAGGGTCAGTTTCGCATCACATGGAAAATAATATAATAATAACAATTTCAAAACGTTCCAGGAATTTTCTCCCTTTGTCGATCAATTACACACATATATTATTGAAATAATAGAGATAAAATTATTTCATCAAATCTAATTTTTGAATCGTCTTTTAAGTCAGATGCCAACTAAATGCATATACATGAAAAAAAAGTTCCAAAGGCGTGAAAAATCGATTTCTTATATTTTTTTTTGGTGGTATTGTTCAGTTTGGACCGATGTCGATTGTCAGATAGATTAACTAATGGCTAATGGATCCATCTCTTTGGAAGTTCGTCTCGAAAACTCAGCATCTTTTTCAGAGAGATGCTTTTGGTTACCTCTGTATGAATTGATATAGGTGTTTTCGATTCATCTTTGAGCAAAACAAAAAAAAGAAATGATGATGAAGAAGAAGAAGAAGAAAAAAAAATCAATGGAGGAAAGAGAAGAGCGAAAAAGATACGATCCATTCGGATCATTGAGGTGTGTCCTCATCGTTTCGATATATCCTATTCGAGAATAATAATCAACGTTTTCAATAGACTTAAAATGATTCAATGATTAATTCTTTGTGATCGATACCGGACTGTGAATAGCAGTGTTTTTATATTCAGAATTGTCCTTGACCTTTGAGAAAAAAGTTCAAAACAAAAAAAAAGTGTATATACATGAGAAAAATGTTTTGTCTGAGTATAACCAACATTATTGTGTTCGGTACCAAACAATTTGGTTGGTATTTAAATTATTTAAATGAGAAAAACAAAATCTTTGTTTCAATCAGTTTTTTAGAATAACAAAAACATTTTGTTGGTATTTAAATCATTTGGTTGAGACAACCAATATAATTTGGTTAACACAACCAAAATTGAACAAGACACATTGTTGCAGACAATAAACCATCTTTCTCATAATTCATAATTATATGAGAATAATTTGAATCATATTTTTCATGTGATTCATTTACCATAAAAGCTGTTTCAAACAATAGAGTCAGCTTGAACTCTAAAACCATAAAAGCAGTTTGGTTCATTATCACATTTGTATGTACCATAAAAACCCCACTTCTTATATTGGTTTAAAACACGATAAGTATACAATAATCCGGGGTTCCCCTTTCTATTTTGAACAATAATTCAAAAAAAAAAAAAAATCGTGTTATGTAAACTCTCTCTTGAGTCATTTCCATAATTTTTATCTTCTTATTCAAGTTATTTATTACAAGCATTAATCAAAAATAATATCTTGCTGTTCTATATAATGTAACGGGGGGTTAGAACAACCCTCTTTAAAAACTTATTTATCTGCCTTCACATTTTTTAAAAATCATTTTACTTTTCACAATTTACAAAATCTTGTTACTCAAAAACAATACATACTTCTATGAATTAATTCTCTTTTTTAACATTTATTTTGTAAATTAATTAAAATTATATTTTAAAGTTTATTTTATAAATTAAAATTATAAAAATTAAATTATAAAATTAAAATTATAAAATTGTTTTATAAATTCTTTTCGAAAATTTATTTTAAAAGTTTATATTCTAAAATTAATCTTTCATCCCTAGTGTAAAGAAGGTTCAAAAGGGTTGATACAAATATTTAATTTTGTTTTTCCCTGACTTTTACCTGATTTCCAGACAACATTTTCACTTTTTCCCTGACTCTAAAGAATATTCTGATTCACTCTAAAAATTATTAGATACTCAAAAATGTTTTGTATTACATTTATTTGCAAATTCTCAAAAAAATTCAATTATTAAAAAAAAAATAAAATAAAATTCGTTGCAAAAATTCAATTATTTTAATAAATGATAAATCGATTATTCGGAAATTAATTTTTAAATCAATTTTTATTAGAAAATTCTACGAAAATTCAATTATTTAAATTCAAAAATAAATAATTTATTGAATAATTGAATTTTTGTTAAAATTGAATTCTCATAAAGAATTTTATCAACAAATTTTTAAATAATTGAATTTTTTCGACAAATTTTAATAAATTTTTTAAGAATAATCACATTTTTCTAGAAATTCGGTTAAAATTGTATCAAAAATAATTGAAGTCCTGCAATGAGTTTTATTATTTATGAAAATTGACTTTTATGATCGTTTTTTTATTAAGGGCTTAGCCCAGTGTAGAATCTTAAATAAATAAATAAATTACTGAGAACAGTTTTATTATTTTTAAAAATAATTGAATTACTGCGAAAAAATTTGTAAATAATTGAAATTCAGGGAAATTTTTATTATTTATAAAAAAAAAATTAAAATCATGACGAGAATTTTTTTTTTACTTTTGAAAATAATTGAATTTCTGAAAAGAATTTTCTAACTCTTGAAAATAATTTTATTCTCTTGAATAATATTGTTATTTATGAAAATAATTGAATTTTGCAAAGAATTTTATTAAAATTCTTGAAAACAATTGAATTTTGGCGGAGAAATTTATCTAGATAATTGATTTCTTTCTAAGAATTGCGTTAAAATTTTGGAAATAATATTAAATACAATATTAAAAAATTCAACTAATTTCAACAGAATTGAAATTAAAATTGTAAAAACAGTAATTTAAATTCTGCGATGAGTTTTATTATTTATGAAAATAATTAAATTATTGAGAAGAAATTTGTAAAAAATTATAAACATAATTGAATTACTGCGAAATTTTTATTATTTATGGAAATAATGAAATGTTTGCTTAAAAATTGTATTAAGATTTTTTTTAAATAATTGAATTCCTTAGGAAAATTTGATTAAAATAGTAGATATTTAAAATCATTGAATTAAGGGAAATTTTTGAAAATAATTAAAATTTTGCCAAGAATTTTATTACTTTTGAAAATAATTGAATTTCTGCAATAAATTATATTTGTAACTTCTTCAAAATTCAATTTTTTTAATGTTTTTAACTAAAATTCTTCTATAAATCCATAATTTTTGACAATTAATTAAATATGTATTAAAAAATGTAACTAATTTCAGAAGAATTTGAATTATTAAAATTTTTTAAAAAACTAAGTTCTATAAAATTTCTAATTAAATTCATTCAAAATTGAGTTTTCTTATGAATTTTAAAAATTAAATTTTTTCCAGTACTTTTACTAAAAATCCCTGACTTTTCCCTGATTTTCCTGATCTGTGGCAACCCTGTTCAATTTCCATATATAGGTCAAAGTCAACACCGCACTTTAAAATCTGGTTCAAAAGGTAATTGAAATATAAAAGTGATATTGAAATAAATTAAAGAGACTTTTGGTTAAGAAGGGAAAAATAGTAGATATTTGACAAAGTCAGCAAGAATAAGTTTCACTTCCCCCTCCACCCTCTGGCCATAATCTGATTTCAAGTACTGCTGGGATTATGGAAGGCAAAGATTTAATGCAATCTCTCTCGAAACGAATTGTCGTATAAATGGCAAAAGTGTAAGAGAGAAAGAAAAATGGCAAAAGTATAAGAGAGAAAGAGAGAAAGAGAGAGAGAGAGGAGTCGAGAAAAGGCAAAAGAATGAGTGGGAGAGGAAAGGAGAATCTCGTTGGTGTAACGTCGATAAATTTGTGAGGCGCGATTATCGAGCCATTAGACTCCCCAAGCGTGAATCATCCCCCGAAATGCTCGGCTGAGCAAACATTGTCTTGATGCGCACCCTACACATATATATGTTGTGTCTTCCTACATATGTGGCATTCCCCGAACCAAGGGATGTTTTCCAAGTTGGTTTGTCACACCTGCCCAACTCGAACCGATGAACTCATTGACTATGAGCTTCCGCAATACACGCGATTACTATATATATATACAAGTATATATACATTGTTTCATTTCAACATATCAGCTCCACCACCTGCCCTTCAAAAATTACAACGTGTATAGTCTTTAAATCAATTTGAAATTATTGACCGGAAGTTTTCTGTTTTCGTTTAGATTTTAAATGATGAATACAATCGCTTTTAGATATGATTTATTTATAGTTGCAGTATGGTTATACTGAACCAGGAAACGGATTGACGTTATAGTGTTATTTTAATGTTTTTAAGTATCGAACCAAACTTCCGGTGCTACTGATAGGTTTACCGACACCTAGTTTTAGTGTCCTAACTTTTATACTTCTGCATTCAACTCCTAGCTTTACTGTTCTAACTTTATTAATATTCTAGTATACTACTATACTATTCTACTATTAGTATATATTCTACTACTATACTATTCTACTATTAGTATATTATACTATACTATTCTACTCTAATTTTACTACTTATATGACTTTTAGTAGTAATACCAGTTCTGCTGAATTGTCAGAAGCGCTAATACTGATAGTACTCGTATTACTCATATTCAAAAGCAAAAAGTCAGTCACTAATTCGAATCAGTAAACATTTTTACAAATTCAAATTTAGAGAGCAAGTTAAACTATATTAATTTTGTTCTTCGCCCTTTTAATATTCTAAATTATAAATTTATACAGCGCGCTTTTCTTGAAAACTTTTTCAATCGACCCTGAAAGCCAAGAAAAGAAAGAGGAGAGTTCTGGTCAAAATTCCAACTAGGGATTGCACAGCGATAAAAGTTGGCCTGCTGCTGTTCATGATTGAGAACATCACCGGCTTTCCCGTCAATTTCTAGTACTTGAAAAGTTACGAGCGCTGATGTTGAAAACTTCCTTCGAATTTACCTCGTAAACGTGCAGCGAGTAAAGCGGAAACTTGGCATCGGAGAGTTAATCCCTCAAGCTAGTCTAGCACTTCCTGTTAGACGGATAGAGTACATAGTGCCACTGAGATTTAGAAACTAGAAGCTCTTTTTTATTGCTTTCAACTTTTTGACACAATGCGAAGAAGGTGTGGTTTTAGATGTCACAGTAAAGAGGGGAAGGTGGGGGGGGGAGAGAATTTTAGGCTTAGGAAAAGAGAAGATGACTCGTTTTAATAAAGTCAAGTCACGCTTTTTGAGTTCATAAATATACCCTCTCCATACACACTTATTGAAAAAAAAGAATGAAATCTTTAAAATGTGTTCTCAAACATATATATAGGGTCCTTGAACGATGACCCTTACAATCCGTTTGTTACACATCTTTCCTTCTCTTTCTTCCCTTTTTTTCCTTGCACCGACGAAAAGCCGAATACAATGGACAATATTCGAGTAAATGTAAGGTAGTAGGAATACGTACTTTAGAGGAAAAGAGACACACATGTGTATGAACATCTGACCGTCCTATTGAAAACCAGCGAAATAGAAGTCTTCTGCAAATATTGATCTATGCTCGAGAACTTTTCTGAATGTGGATTACTTAACTTCCTTGCCGAGTCAAAATCCTATGCATACAAGATTCGGTACCCTAGGCGCGCGAAAAGTCGGGTTTTTTTCATCCTCTTCTTTTCAACTATTATTATTCATTTATTTGCTGTGTCAACATTTGGGAATTGTTGCTGATCAGTTTTTTATATACTCGTGGCAGGTTTTTTAATTTGCATTCATATTACAGTTCTCTTAATTCCCACTAATTTCTTATTATTAAATGTTATGGTTAAGTCTCTGTCATTGCTAACATATCACCATTCTTTTGCTATAGAACTATTTCTATAATTCTATAATTTTAAAAAGCATGACATTTTAATTTATTTTACACAGTTTTGCTAAGAATATCAAATTGAGACAAAAAACGAATTAAAAGTGTTGCGAAGCAACATTTTGATTCGTTTTTTGTCTCAATTTGATATTCTTAGCAAAACTGTGTTTACAAAATTTTCTTCAATTTTAAATGAAAAGAAAAAAATTTAGCCAAATTCGCAGTTTATTGAAATGATAAATAGAACGAAAAAAAAATTCAGTTTGTTGAAATGCTAAATAGAAAAAAAAAATTCCAACTAAATTCGCATCAAAAAGGGGGGCAATCATCCAGGATCGATTACATATTTACAATTTGAATTTTAAATAGAAAAAAATGTGTAACGACTGGGAATAAATTATTGTTTTATATACGACTGACCTTACTTTCACCAGTTCGTTATTATAACGCGAGGGAAGCTTATGCTGAAGGCGCTAGAATACAAAGTGGCTAATGACTAATATGATCGAATGAAATAACTCACTAGTATCAGAATAATCCAAGATTAATAATCCCAGCAATCAGCAACAGTAAATAGAAATATTAAAAAATAATAAAAATGATAAAAGTGAAAGAACTTAAAAATCAAAAATAAAATTATACTACTTATATTATAATTACTACTATACTAAACTATACTATACTACACTGTTATACTATATGTAATATAATTATACGACTAATATTATTCTTCGGATTTTTTACCTAAACGGCTCTTCTCTTTTAGAATTCTCTGTTTTTTACCGAAAAAAATTTTTAATAGCCGTTAAGGCAATATTTGTCAAGAAATGTAAACGTGATATATATAATCGTTAACCTTGGAACGTTTTAGAAAACAAAACAAGAAAATTTTGTTGAGTCACTATTGTCCCGTGCGAGGGAAAACAAAAGCTTTTTCCAGTTTCGAACAAAAAAATCCAAAACACATTCTTTTTTTCGTTTCAGGAGAATGACTATTATCGTAAACGAGACATCACTACTATCGGTTGTGTGTTGCACTATAAATGGGACACAATGGCCTAAAAACTTCCGGTTTAGTGGAAAAAAAACCCTCATAAATTTTCACGAATTCTTGAAAAGGATGAGAGAGAGGAAACATTTTTTCGGCACCCGTTAATGTAATATTGAGGGTCGTCTATATATATACATGGGTACAGCACTTAAAATCATCAATTTTAAGTTTTTCAAGGGAGATTTTTATGTTACCACGAACTACAACCTAAACATCGATATCAAAATTTTAAAACATCATTTATCATGTTTCTTTTTTCGATCAATTTTTCAGAAAAGTAAAGTAATTTTTTTTGGTACATATGGAAAAATTTAGGGTATCATTTTATTTTTTTACTACGCAGTTTATTATTGTAAGAGCGCATATATCAAAATATCTATATATTTCTGTTATTCTGTTGATGTGTCATAATTATAAAGATTCGAAAATTTCTAAATTAAACAAGAGTCATCTGTTAGATTATTATAATAGAGAAATAGAGAGCAGATGTTTCATTATATTTACTCAAATGTTAATAACAGTTGTTGACTATAACTTTTGCAACACGAAAGAAATATTGTATAATTTACATAGAGGAAAATATTCCTCCTCGGGCTAAGAAAACATAATCACGTAATACAGTATTTTTAACAAAGTACTATGAGAGAAACATAAAAGAGTTGTTCAAAATCTAAATTAGGAATAGGGGTAAGCGAACCCCTTCTTGAAAACGTTTACGATTTATGATGACGAGGGGTAGGAGGATGGTTAATTTTATGTGATATCACTTAATAGTTAATGGGTTTTCTCGTAAAATAATAGTTTAGAAACAGAATTTATAATTTTAATTCAACGTGAATAAATATTAATTATTTCGACAAAATTAATTTTTGAAAACATAATCCTCCGGTACATAAATTATATAAATAATTTATGTAATAATTAAAAAAGTAATAATAATAAAGAGTGATAATAAAAGATAATATTAAAAGAAATAGAAATAAAACAAGTGCGTAAGTTACATATATTACTTTAAATGCTGAAACAGTTCTCATTAAGCAAGAAGAATTCTTATTTAACATGATTTCTATCTGACTTTTTTTTCATGTAATAGAATTTTTTGTTTTTTTTTTTATTAAGCAGAATTCCCATTCAGAGGAATTTCAAAATTCAAAACAAATTTCAATTCAGCAAAATTTACATTTTTTTATTTAAACTGATAAATTTGCCAAAAAATGAAATTTTCATTTAACAGAATTTTTTGGTTTGTGAATTTTGATTAAACAAAAATTGCATTTAGCAGAATTTCTAGTAGATTTCAATTTCTTTTAGCAAAATTCTCAAACAAGAAAATTTTGGTCCAAAACAATTTATGTTAATTCAAAATTTTTTTTAAAGAAAATTCTTATTTGGATAAATTTATTTTATTCAATGTGAATTCCATTAAGCAGAACATTTATTTAGCAAATTTTTCCACAAAATCGAATTCTCAAAAGGCAGAATTTCTATTTTACTCCAAGTAATCAAATTGCAGTAAAAATTATATTATGCAAGAATTCTGCCAAATAAAAATTGGTTAAAAAAGAAATCCCACTAAAGAGAATTTTGCTAAATAAAATATAATTTCAATAGAATTTAAACTAAATAGATATTTGGCTAAATAAAAATAAGCCAACATTGTAATTTTGACAAAAAGGAATCCCAAAAACTATAATTTCGGTTAAATAAAACTAAAATTGAATAAAAAACCAAGCAAATATAGTAATTCTTTTAAAAATAAATATTTTTTCTATAAATTTGCTTTGATCAAACTTGCTGTTAAATTTTAATTTTTTTAATAGTTCGAAATTCTGTTAAATATGAATTCTCGTTAAAGGAAAGTTAAATAAAAGTTCAAATAGAAATTTTACTAAATAAAATCTGGTGCAAATCGAAAATCTCCTAATTAAAATCGGGTCCGAATAGAAATTCATATAACTGGAAATTATATTTAACAAAAAATCCATTAATTGATAATTGTGTTAAATAAAAATTCTGCTAAAGAAGAATTTTGCAAAAAAATAATTCTTTTGAATAAAATTTGTCCCAAATGGAAATTAAGCTAAACTGGAAATTCTGTTTAACGAGCAGTTGAGTTAATGATAATTGTGTTAAATTAAATATTTGCCAAATAAGAATTCTGCCAAATAAGAATTTTGCCAAATAAGAATTCTATCAAATAAGAATTCTGGCAAATAAAAATTCTGCAAAATAATAATTCCGCCAAATAAGAAATCTGCTGAATAAAATTTTATCCAAACAAAAATTAAGCTAACAGAAATTTTTGTTTAACAAAAAATCAATTCACTAATAATTGTCTTAAATAAAACATCTGCCAAATAAGAATTCTGCCAAATAAAATCCAAGTGCAGCTAGAAAATTCAACACAGTAAAATCGCAGTTTTATTTCAAAAATCACTCAAAACAAAATATTCCCAACTAAAACTTCCACAAAACAAAAAATTCCATCAATAGAAAGTAATGTAAAAAATTTCACACCCCAATAAAAAACAAAAATCTAATTTCCCTAAAAATTGAAAAGAATTTAAAGTGAAATCTCGTAGAAATTCGTCGAATTAACTCCGAATTAGATAGAACAACTTCCAACTCGTCTGGCGTGTGAGAGGCACAATGCCGAAGAAGTAATCGCGAGGCACACAAAGTATAGAATTCATAGCCTTCGTACAGCTTCGACTTGAGTCGGTAAAAGTCGACACCCCTCGGGTTCAACCACGGAACTCGACGCGAGGAGAGACGAACGGCCACGACAGTTCCCTACAGTCAGGACAGACGCGTCCGCGATTCCAAACGAGGAGGTACCCTGTCTCCTTTCTCGTCGGTTTCCAATACACACGAGTACCGCAAAACATTGCTCCAAAAAAAAAAAATCCCAGAATACACTTTTTTTTCCCCCTTACTTTTATTTAATAAAAAGTTTTACTTTTCCAAAACAATATTTTTCTATAATAAAATTTCCAGAAAAAAAAGTGTAAATACAAAAGTGAAGGAAAAATTTTTCAATCAGTGGAATAACACAATTTGCAGGCTCTATACAAAAAGGATGAAACCCAAAGGACGAAGCTGATTTTATCGAAATTAATTTTCCTGTCATGTGGAGGAGTTACTCTCCTCCAAAATAGTGGTCATAGAAGTGATTAAAAAATTTTTGTGAAAAATAAATCATCATCAAAAAGTGGATTTTTGGAAAAGAGTAAATAAAAAAAAAATTTTTTTATTGAATAGTGCAGTGTGTTCCGTAAAGGGAACAAAAAGCTCTTGTCGCACCTTAAGCGTCGGAGCTCTCGCGCGACGCGAAATTCATGCGGTCAGCATCCTCAAGGATTTGAACATTTTTTTTCCCTTTGGATCCGAAATGAGAAGAATGGCTCATCAAACCGACGGTTGGCTCCAACTGGGCCAGAGGCAACGGAAGTAAAAAAAAATCCAAGTGTCTAATTGGTACTACAATTTTTGGATAACTTGAAATTGTTTTGTGCTCAATATTGGATAACGGCAAAAATGCAAAGGATTTATTAGAAAAGAAAAATAATAGTGATGTTGATGAAAAATTTGAAATTTCGGGTGAATTAAATACCAAAATTAATAATTTAGTGGATGTGGATGTGTCGTGTTGTTGGAAAGTGGTGGACGACGAAGTCGGAAGTGGTGTGTGCGTTAATTGGTGATACAGACGGTGTTCGCACTCGTTCTGTTTATTACGATGATTTCCACGTCATTTGTGACCCTGGTGTTCCTAGTGTGCCTTCAAACGGTTCTACTATCAACCGTGAGCAACTGTGCGAAAACAATCAGCATGCATTGGAACACAACAAATTCCATGTAAGTGGTTACAAAAAACAGCAAAAAAAAAAATACCAGTCTTTTGTTGCAACTTGTGTTTTGTTAACTCTCCCGTCGCTTCACGACTGTACTCTTTTATCGAGTGAATTTCTCCGTAAGCGATCACTTTATACTTTTCAATGGAAATCCCAACACAGTAGTTTTCCACTGTTAAAACGAGTTTTAATACCAAAGTAGTAAATACTCTGTTTCTTCACGAAGGCTATTTTTCTCTCTGAAAAAAAAGTTGTGGTAAAATATCCTGTTCACTTCAATGAGCTTCTTTTTCTTAAGAAGATCGTTTGCGCTCTATGGCTCTTGTCAGCGATTCCCAATGACGGGATGTTGATGAATGAATCGTGGAAAATTAACACCCGTGAGGTTGTAAATAACCGGAAATTCAAACTAAAATTAGTTGAGGTGGTAATTGCGAAAACGTCTTCAATTTTATAAAGTTCTTCCCGTTTTAAAATAATTATTTCCCATCTTCCTCTCTTCTTCTGCATTCATCAAGGAATTGAAAATTAGCATAAGAATTAATTCAATGTCCACTTGTATGCTAACTAAATAATTAAGATTTTCTATCTTCTGAAAACTTCCTATATTCATCAATAGGCAAATAAGAAGTCAGTCTTGAAATTTTAGGGGAAAAACTAGTTTACTTATCTGTTTACAAACACTAGAAGAAACCTTGCTATTTCTTCTTATCAGAAGAACCGAAGATGAAATCGTACTCTTCTTGGAAAAAAAGTCAAACTTCTAAAAATACCCACTTACAATTTGTTCCAAAAAAAAAAAATGAAAAACACACCTTTAAAAAAATATTCTAAAGAATAATTTCCTCGTTAATGTATGAGTCGCCTCTTTGTAAATGTAAATTCTCTTTTTTAAAGATTGTAATTGAGCATAAAGAAAAAGTTGCGTGTCAGCAATTTTGTATACCCTTTTTTTTTAAGTCGGAACAATAATATAGACGATAAGAAGCAAGGCATGCAAGATTTAAAGAGCCGCGGTTCTTAAAAGTGAATCGATTTCACATGCTAAACATGCTATTCGAATTTTCCAAAAAAGCATATTAACTCTACTCACAAATTTTTGAAATAACATTTAATCCTTGTGGGAATTGACAATTATTTAAATTCCTAGAGAGAGAGAAACAATTCTTGTTGCATATAAAGAAAATCTCTCTCTCTCTCTCTCTCCCCCTTCTCGATATGCAATTTAATTCAAGAGGATTCAGCTTTAATCAAATCGGTGTGCCGCTTACATTTAATTTTTTTCTCATTCCCAAGGGAAAAAGTCGCTCGTTCTCGCTTTCCAATTATTCGTTCGAGACGCAGAACCAAAGCGAATGTTACCTTGCCATGGCTTTCGAACGATCGTACGGTAAACGGCTCTGTTCGTGACTCGAACGAAATCGGCTCGTGACAAAGGCGAGTCTTCCCTTCGAGAACACTGTCTCTCCTCGACTTTTACGATCTCCCCGACATCGCACACGTTACAATCGTTACATGCACTAAACTCATTTCATTCGATCAGTCTTTAACTAATTTTCGACCTCCTATTTTCAATGCGACAATATTAAGAAATCGTCTCTCATCCTCTATTCAGCTCAAGAACAAAGTTCTTTTTTTTCAAAAAAAAAAATGTAATCACAGAAAAAAGTTTTAAGAAAATCTTTGATTTTGACTCCTATAGAAGTTTCATTCAAAAAAATTATTCATCTGATTTCGAGAAATTCCACCAATGAATCAATTTTCCTTATTCAAAGGATGTCAAAGTCTATGTAAAACTCGCATCGACTTTTACATTCTCTTAAAAAAGGTTAAATTAACGATTGTTGCTTAAATCAAAGAAATGGGTTTAATTGAAAATTTTTACAATAGTGCAATTTTATTTGGTTCAAAGAACGAATTTCTTTAATTACAATTTTTTTGCTTTAGATAAAATATCTTTGATTCAATCAGGATTTTCTTATATATCAAAGCGAATGTCACTCACGAATTAAAAAAAAAATGATGAAAAATCAAGCAAAATCATTCCAACTTCGTTATTTCGTATTTAAGATATAAAAATTGAATTTTAATCTACTTTTGGAAGAAGAGTAAAAAAATTTAATTTTGAACATTTTAGATTTAAATTCTACTTTCTATTAACTTAAATTGTTATAAAATTTGAATAAAAATTGCAATTTTCTGTCAATAAGAAACTTTTTATGTACAACGTAATCTAAAATTGAACAAACGTCTCGTATAATGATAAGATTGTAATTTTTATTTAAATAGAACAGTCAATTTTTGTTTCTTCTCTAAAAAAAAAGGAAATTAACACATTTGACTAACTTTTGTTTTGACTGTCTGTCAAATTCTTCATTAAACGCAAAATAAAAGTGACAGTTTTCCAAACAAAATCTTTTTTCCATTTGTATAAAACTTCTACTTAAATTATTTTTTTATAAGAAATTCTAAGATTGAATCAAGTATTTTTTTAAAATAAAAAAAATTTTATGTAATTCGAAATTCAAATTCTTCATTAAACGCAAAATAAAAGTGACAGTTTTTCCAAACAAAATCTTTTTTCCATTTGTATAAAACTTCTACTAAAATAATTTTTTCAAAAGAAATTCTAAGATTGAATAAAGTATTTTTTTTAAAATGAAAGAAATTTTATGTTAATTCGAAAGAAAAATTTTGTAGCGTTACAATTTAGAAAAATTTATTAAAAAATTCTTGAATTAAAATATCTTTGATTTAAAGAAATATTTTTGAATCAGTAAAGATTTCGGTAGCAAAGATTTCTTTATTAAATTCTTTTTTCTCTTCGAAAAAATTGCACTAATAATTAGAAGAACTCTTACATGGGGCAAAATATAAAGTAACTTTTGCTATTTACAACGTGAAAGATAAATTTTCTATAGGGAATTTCTTTACATTTTTATATTAATTTTTACTATATCGACAATAAATTTTACTATTTTCAATATTCAAGTATTCAATTTCAAAGAAATATTCATTTAAAATTAAAAAAATGTTCTCTGAAAGTATAGTAAAAATCTGCATAAATTTGTAACAGTTCAGGACCTACTACGAAAGTATAGTAAAAATTATTGTATTTGTCGTCTGTAAGTTTCAGACAAATTTTATTATCTCGAGTAAATTTCAGGTAGAATTAATAAAATTTACTTCAAAAAGCAGTAAAGATTGACAAAAATGTGCAGGAATTCCAAACAGTTAGATTTTTCCATGAAAGTGCAGTAAAAATCACTTTATTCGATTTTTGTGTTAAAAAGCAATTTTTATCGTCAGAAGTAAATTTTTACTTCTTTCAGAGTAAATTACAGTGAACTTGGTAAAATGTACTCCGAAGGGCAGTAAAAATTGAGAAAATTGTGCAAATATTCCAAACAGTTAAGATTTTATTATAAAAGTAGAGGAAAAATTACTTTACTCGATTTCTACAAATTTTAGACAAATTTTATTACGTCTCATGTGAATTTTACTATTTTTGATGTAAAATAAAGTAAAATTTATGAAATTTACTTCGAAAAGAGTAAAAATATGAAAATTCCAGAAAGTTTATGATTTACTATGATAGTATAGCAAAAATTTTTTTCGATCCAAAGTGATTTTTACCATTTTTGAAGCAAACAGTAAAATTAAGAAAACTTACTCCAAATGGAGTAAAAATTGAGAAAAAGGGGTAAAGTTCCTATTCAGTTTAGAAATTAGCATACAAGCGTATAGTAAAAATTACTGTATTCGTTTTTTTGTGCCCCAAACGAATTTTATTTTGTCGAAATAAAATATTACGATTTTTAAAGTGAATTTTAGTAAAACTATGTAAAACTTACTTTCGGAAATAGTAAAAACTAAAAGAGAAATGCCCAGAAATTTCTAACAATTAGGTTCAATTCTAATTTAAATACCAAAAGTTACATTTTTTTCGTATTTCTATTTAAGAACAAATAACATCAATCCGTTACTTTTCTCATCCGTATATAACTTATCTCCTCCATTAGTTGTCCTGCGGTGTATTTTGTTTCCAAAACATTTTTCTCATCCGCTCTTTATATTTATATAAATATATAAAAAAGAAAAAATTCCCCCATCTATATATATTTTAAAACTCAGAAAGAAAATAACACACTAAAAGAACGTCAATTTTTCAAAAACAAAAACTAGGCACCTTTCTAATGCATCATTAAATTTTCAAGAAGCAGACACGACTAAATCCATGAAAAATGGTTTAACATCCGAAAGCCACGTGTTCCCTACTTCACCACAAAATACACAATTTAAATTCAGACACACACTAATACCACATACTCAAAAAAAGTTTCCAACACTTAAATAAACAGAACATAATCTCATAACACCAATTTGTCTCGAAATAGTTCGATTCTATATCCTATATAATACTGGAAAAAAAATTCGAAAATATACTTTTATTTTGGGCTAAAATTAAATTCTAAATTCTACAAATCGGTTTCGGTGGCTTAACATTTTTCTATTGCCTAAAGAGGAGTTAGTTAACTTCTAAATAAGGGAATAATTGTGTAAAAAAATGACGAGGTTTTAATTTATGTAAAAACCGTTTTGCAATCAGGAATTGACAAGAGAATTAATAATTAATATTTTTTTCCCGTTTCTTAATCGAAAATAGCTTCTTTCGGACAACGGAATGAATATCGTGCTCCCTCGTGGAAAATGACGAGTCGTAAAAACGTCAAACGTCTTAAGATAACGGCTGTTTGCGATTGGTGTTCACGATTCGAGGCGGTTCTTCCTCGAAGCTTCGGAGACTTCGATGCTAGGACAAGCATAGAATAGATCGAACTCTCTCTCTCTCTCTTTTCCCCCCTGTGTATACCTCATCTTGCGATTACGTCCCTTGGTCCATGCAAAGATATCGTCTCCTCTTTTTTTCTTCTATTTTTTCTTCTATTTTTTCTTCTACATTTTTCTTCTACTTTTTTCTTCTACTTTTTTCTACTTTTTCTTCTATACTTTTTTCTTCTACTTTTCTTCTTTTTCGTTTCTATAGTAAAAGTCAACAAACCATCTTTGTATTCAAAGACTTTATCGGTAATTATATACAAATCCTTTTATTCTAACAACACATGAACATATTTTGTCGTCGGATCGTATTTTCGTCAGCTCGTTTCGTATCTGCATTTATACACGTGTGTATACGTGTGTATATGCCGCAAAATCTCCGCGAAACTCTTTTATAAACAGAAACCGAAACAAAGTGAAACCAGGCGTAAAGGAGCGGTTCGGCCGAATGGATTTTGCGCTAATTGGACGACCGTAAACGTGTTCTGCATTCCAAGTTTATTGCTTTCCGGAACTTTTACGAGAGTGGAAGCTTCAAGGTGAAAAATGCTTATTACATATATATTTATGTTTGCGGTACATAGAGGCAGGGGAACAATCTCACTTTTCTTTAGAAAACCAGAGGGGGAGTACAATTTATTTTTTTTCTTATTCTGACGACAACAATATATTAATAAATGATCGTTTTTTATGATTATAAAAGTTTTAAATCAAATCAAAACGAAATCAAATTTTTGCAAAGTATTCAAATTATTTCGGTGTTAAAATACATAACGTACCTATGAAGTCTAAAAACCCAAAGTGATAGTTTTTGACGTTGACGTCAAAAACTACCACTTTGGGTTTTTAGACCTCAGAATATTTTTTACTTTACCTAGGGAGGTCAAAGCACCTACGAACAATTATTTTAATAATAATTTAAAACAATTATTTTTGATTTAGCCGAAAAATGGAAAAATTTTGCGAAAAATTAGTCAGGACCTCTTATAAATACTCTGAGAAAACCTTGGTTCGAATATACGCTACTCCAATTCAAAGCGCAACTAGAACTAACCTCGTAGGTGGCGCCACGTCTCAAGGCGCTCAACATTGGATCATTTGAAGCTGCAAAAAAATGAACTTAGGTTTTGTCTATATACTGAATTTCTTTTTTTAAGTTCTTTTTTTCCTTTAAGTCCTTTTAATAATTTCAATCCTTTAAAATAAAAAAAAAAAGTTCTAGATAAGAAGAGTAATTTAGGAGGAAAAAAAATCTAGGATAAGAAAGAAAATAAAGGTATGGAGGGAAAAAATCTTTTCACCTTGACATTCGAAATGATAATATGCGGAAGCTGTCGACACCTCGAAATTATTGCTACGAGCGCTATTCTAATTATTACGTATGTATATATATATAGAGTCTCTGTATCGCGCTCTCTCATCGTGAAATAAACCCACACGCATGTATGATAATAATAATAATAATAATAATCCAACACAAATACGTGTAAAGAAGCAGTTTAAACGTTTGCCAAGTGGTTGGCGTTGCACCAACTACGTGATAGTTTTATACATTCCAGAATTCCTGATAACGCCATAAATAGTTTCCCTATTTTAGCCATTCGTCATTTAACTTAAATTGCCTGTCGTCCCGCGAATCAAGAAATATCTCATTTCCCAAAAAAGAAGCAGCGGATATTTTCTTCCCTCAAAATCACTTCATTCGGTTAACCGCGAATCAAATCGATTAAATGATTTTTAAATAAAAAAATTTTTTTTTAAAAAAGAAAATCCTCTTTTGCTTTAAATTTAAAATGAAAATTATAAAAAAATTAAATTATTTTCATAGAAAACTGAAAATTATAATTTCCAGTGTGAAATTAGTGTTATACCTGCGAATTTAATTCTAGATGTGGGCGCCACTGACTGTATGAATTAGCATTGTGGTTAAAATTACCAAAAATAAAAATTATACATTTTTTCTACCTTTAGACTTAAAATATCAGTTTTAGATTTTAAAATCAGTTTAATATTGAAATTAGTTGAATATTTTGATTAAATACAATTATTTTAGCTGAAATTTGAATTTAGAACCTTATTTATTTTTGCACATTTGTAATTTTTGGACTATTTACAAAATAAAATATATAGTACTACTTTCAAAGTTAATTTTATTTTAAAAAATTAGTAAAATATTTGTAAATTGTTCTAGATTTTTGAGGCGAATTTCGAATAAAATTTGTCAAATTTAAACAAAAAATAAGAAAAATTGATGAAAATATGCAAAAGTTAGAAATAATTTTAGATTTTACAATGACAGTACAGTGAAAATTACATTTTTCGTTGATTACGTGAATTAAAACGAATTTCTTTGCATTTCTTGTAAATTTAAGGCAAATTTCGAATAAAATTTGAAAAATTTAAACTAAAAGTAAGAAAAATTTGATGAAAATATGCAAAAATTAGAAATAATTTAGATTTTACTATGACAGTATAGTAAAAATTACATTTTACTTTGATTACGTGAATTATAACGAATTTCCCTGCATTCCTTGTAAATTTCACTATTGTTGAAGCAAATTTCAGTAAAATTTGTAGAATTTACTTGAAAAATATTAAAAGTACACGATTTTGTTAAAATTAAAGACAGTTTAGATTTTAATATGAAATTATAGTAAAATTTACCTTCTCAGCTAATTTTGTATATAATAAAACCTAAACCAACACAAATTTCTGAACAATTTTTAGTAAAATTTATTCTGAAAGTAGAAAAAATTGAGGATCACCTAAAATTGATGAAAATATGCAGAAGTTAACAACTTTTACTAAAAATAGTATAAAAATGATACATTCTTCGTTGATTACGTTTAGTCAAAGTGATTTTATATATTTTCTTTTCCTTTCTTTCGAACAAGGAATTTCCTTACGCTGCAATAACGTTTTCTGCTATTATAACTAAAAGGTAAACAAGAACCAAACAAATAAATTCAAACCAATGTTCTATTGACATCTGGGACAAAATATCGTATAATGTAAAACAGTTTTTTTCAATCCCATAACTTTACGAAACTGCTGTTTCATCATCAACAGCTATTGTCTTATTACAAATGAAAATTCATGAGGAATAATGTTCACCAATTTGTAAATCAATTTCAATAGAAACGAAGAGATAATACAATAAATACATAAACATGGGAATTAAGAAATAATTGCCATTACCGAGAAAGGTAGTAAACGACTCACAGGTATATACACATAAAATAATTTTTACCATACTATACCAAAAAAAAAGAAGTCATGCCGTGACTGTTTTAAAATCATTTTTCCCACCGTAGGGATAAATTCCCGTGCACAAAGTTTTGCAAAACTGCCTTACAAAGTTAAATAGCTATATAAAAGCAAAAGAAAAAAGGAGAAAAGGAAGTACCTGCCGGACACTCGTTAGGCGTTAAAAGTCTTCAAAAGGAACGAGAAGGGCAAAAGAGACTCACTACTTTTTCCATCTCTCTTTCTCTCCTGAGTATAAAACCGGAAATGCTAACGCCACTGACACGCCCATTAAAGACACGCGTAGGGCGGAAAAAAATCATTTTTGCAATTTGAGTAAACCAGACCACAAATTGTTTGGTTAAAAAAAATATATATAATCATTAGGAAAAATACAGTAAAATATGTTTAATAACTCGCCACCCATGTGATTCCTCGAAATTTTGGGACAATTTTTCGATGGACACATAAGAAAAATAATCATACAAAAAATGTTTTCGACTCTAGCAGCTGTTTCCTGTTACGATACCCTAGAATTGAAAAAAAGAACCACTGACGGGGGTTCTCTCCCTATTTCCAATTTTTTTTCGTCCTTTCTAAATTGCACCACGATTTTTCCTCCTCTGACCCTTCTACATGCGATTTTTAATAAACCATACTTGAAAAATAATAAGAGTATGTAAAAGATAATTCTATTTTTACATTCTCATCGTAATGAGAAGGTATTTTGATAAAAGAGGGTAGATATTTAAGTGCTATGATAAAATCGTGTGTTCGAATACCGTTAACGGAATGTGACAATGTAAGTAACGCTTGAATGCGCAGAGCACGTAATTAAATATGATCACCCCCTCGAAATAATTATATATACATATATACACTTTCGAATAATTTGCAATTAAATTAAACTTAACAAGCAGTGAGAAACGATATGGAACCATCATCATCATAAAAAAAGAACTGAGAATTTAACACCTAAAACAATGTTACAATTTTTATCGCTTGATAGAATTTTAATTATTTCCAAAAACTTTCATCAATTCAATGATTTTTAATATCTACTGTACTTTAATAAAAATTCCCAAAAGAATTCAATCAGTTAAAAAATATTTTAATAAAATATTCTACCCGAACATTTCATTATTTTCATAAATAGTAAAAATTTACCACGAATTCAAGTATTTACAAATTATTTGCAAAAATAATAATATTTTTTTACAGGGATTCAATTATTTTCATAAAAAATGAAACTCATCGCAGAAATTCAATAATATTCTTGTCAAAATTTCCATTATCTTTATAAATATAATAAAATTTTTCTACGAAATTTAATCATTTTCAAAAATTTTAATAAAATTCTTGGCAGAATTTCAATTATTTTTAATACACTTTTCATTAAATTTATCCACAAATGAAATTATTCTTAAAAAAATTTATTAAAATTTGTCAAGAAAATTCAATTATAATTTCTTTAGAAATAATTGAATTCTTCTCAGAAATTCAATTATTTTTAAAAATTTTAATAAAATTCCTTAGCAAATTATTTTCAAAAATTGCCCTGAATTCAATGATTTTTAATATCTATAGTATTTTAATAAAATTTTCCAAAACAATTTAATTATTTAAAAAAGAATTATGTAATAAAATTCTATGCGAATTCTTAATTATTTTTATTAAATAATAAAAATTTCACAGAAATTCAATTATTTACAAGTTTTTTTATAAATTTCTTCGCAAATTTTTAGCAGCGATTCAATTATTTTAAAAAATAATAGAATTTTTTTTGGAATTCAATTATTTTTATAAAAAATAAAAATCATTGCAGAATTTCAATTATTTTTAATACAAATTTAGTCAAATTCCTCGAAAAATAAAAATTATTCTTAAAAATTTCATTGAAACTTGTCAAGAGAATTCAATTACTTAAGAATTTGTTGATTAAATTTATTATAAAAATTCAATTTTAAGAAACATTGAATTATTTTAATAAAATATTTATTTTTCTATTTAAATAATTGAATTCTCGTAGAATTTTCTAATAAATATTGATTTAAAAATGAATTGCATTTAAAATTTTAGATTGGAATTGAATATTGAAAGCATTATAACGTAGATTTTTACAAATAATTTAATTTTCAAAAGGTTTAAATTTAAAATCTTTGAAAATTTGAACTTTTCATGCTTTTAATTAAGAATTTTGCAGAATTAATATTTATTAATTTAATATAATTAAAACAAAGTAGCAAGATTTAATTATTATAATTGAATTTAAAATTTTTGAAAATCTTAATTTCTATGAAATAATAATTATTAAATATTTATTTAAAAATAAAGTTCTTTAGAGTCAGGGTAAAAGTCATAGTTTTGTCTGGAAATCAGGGAATTATTTAATTTAGTAAAATATAAATGTATTTTAAAAACCTGGAAAATTTTCATTTTTAACCTGCAAAAATCAGAGAATTTGAAAAGAGCAAAATCGTGACAACCCTTTACACATTTCTCATATAAATACAATGTTTCCTTGAAATAAAGTTTAAAAAAATTATTAAATTTCCCTATCATTCAAAATATATTTATTCCTTGACCACAACAAAAAAAAAAAAAAGAAAAATAATCGAGCCCTTTCATTTCAAATTTCATGCTTCAAGGAAGATGTACTCGTTGAATCCTTCATTTTCACATTCCCTCAGCTTCTGTTACCTTTCCTCGCGCGCATATACAATTCTATCTATAGTAGTATATATATATGTATATAACCGCAAAGGATAAACTAGGGGAGAAAAGATGCAGCGATCCCTGGAAGATTGAATAGTGAATGACTCAGTGTGTTAGAGAGAAGATTATCGACAGAGAGGATGTTCTTCTATTGTAAGCCCTTTTTCGATTGTGTCGAGATAAATTAAGATCCACGAGACCCGCAAAGTACACATGATGTTATAATGCAAAAAGAAAAAAACGAAAGAAGAGACAGAAAGGAAGGTGCACGATAAAAATCACGACAGTTGTTTTATTAATAGAATACCTTCAATCAAAAAATAGTCTCCTCCTCAAAGCAAAAAAAAAAAAGAAGATAACCTTCAAGAAACAAAAAATCTTCTTGAAGAAGAGAAACAATCTTTTGTATTTTCTCTCTTTCTTTCTTCTTCTTTTTTGATAAAAGAGAAAAAGATTGAAGCGAAGAAAATTCCATGATGAAGTCTAAGCACACATTAGTCAAGTCTAATTAACGTTTCCTTATAGTCAGATTGTCGACTATTGCGATTGCTTTCCAAGCTCGCACACAAGAGACCGTTATATAGGGATAGATGTTGCTAGCCTATCATTCCCTTCAGCTTTATCTGTCTTTCTCTTTCTCTCTTGGGTCTTGGATTCGCTTTTTCTTCCTTTACCTGTGTATAGTCGTGCACGAAGAGAGTCGGGAGAGAGAGACACAATGGCTATTTCCGCTCCGTCACACCCGGAAGACTCCGAACGCCAGTGATTTCTAAGCCCTTGTGGATGTCGAGAAAGAGAGAGAAAGAAGAAAATGTGGATGCGAGGCAAAAGAGATGGAACTTGAGCGGGGGAAGTTCCTTTTGCGAAACTCGCATGAAAAGAAGAACTGTACGCCAAGTGCGTATATATATAAATATATATATGTATATACGCACGTACGTTTCGTACGTTTTGTTCGTGCAGGTGTTTTGAAATTGAACGTTGAAAAAAAAACCTCTTCTCACCAAGAATAATCGCAAGGATTTCTTTTTTTATCATTATTATTACCACTACTACTAATAAAAGCAAACAAAAAGCAAAAATAAAAGCAACAAAAGTATTAATATCAAAATAATAATGTTAATAACACCAAATAATTAATAATAATAATAAATATTAATAATAAATAATAATAATAACAGCCAACTACGCAGAAATAACGAGTAAAGTAATTTTTACTATACTTCCACAGTACAATCCAAACTGACTGTAACTTCTGGAAACTTCGTTAATTTTTCCTATTTTCAAAATAAATTTTACTTAAATTTACATTCAAAATAATAAAATTTGCTTCAAAAACCGAAAATTTGACAGGAATGTATATAAAAATTCTTGACAATTTAGATTTTATTACAAGGATATAAGAAAAGTGAAGTAATTTTTACTATACTTCATAGTAAAACTTAAACCATAAAATTTCTGCAATTTTTTTCTAAATTTTTAATATTTTCGGATTAAGTTTCATTAATATTACTAAAATGTACAATTAACCCCTTCACAGTCCAGAGAAAATAAAGTTTTTATGCCATAAATGTTCAAAAAAAAAAAAAAATTTTTTTAAACTTGACATTTTTATATTGTATGTTTTTGGGGTCACTGATTTAAAATCCGTAGTCGAAACTTTAAAATTCAAAATGGCGGCTTCAAAATGGCGACCAAAAAAAATTTAAAAGTTAACGAATTCCTCAAGTTTAAAATTTTTTTAATTGCTACTTTAAAGCCGACATTTTGAATTTTCGACCACTGATTTGTATTCAGCGACCCTAAAATCTAGAATTTTTGCAAATGTCAATTTTTTTTTAGTTTAAAAAAAAACTAGAAACTAAAAAAAAATTTTCAAGAAAACTGGAAAAGTTTACTAAAATTATATTTAAAGTACAGTAAAATTTACTTCAGAAAGACTAAAATTTGCCCGATGCTCGTGATAGTTTAAATTTTTCTAGATGAAGAACACAAATAAAGTAATTTTTACTATACTTTGATTGTAGAAAGTAAATTCTAAAATTTCTGCACTTTTTTGGTAATTTCAACTACTTTTCGTGGAACTAAACTGTCTTGAATTTTCGCATATATCCATTTTTCGATTTTCAGAGAAAAATTTTACTAAAATTATATTTAAAGTAGAAAAGAAATAAAGTAATTTTTACTATACTTAAATAGTAGAAACTAAATTCTAAAATTTCTGCACATTTTTTTTGGTAGTTTTTACTACTTTCGGTGTAAGTTTTATTAATTTTAGTAAAATATAGATACAATTAAAATAAGAAAAATTTACACCAGAAACAATGAAATTTGACTGTAATATGTACAGAATTTCTTAACTGTTTCGGTTTTTTCTAAACTGTCTGGATTTTTTTGCAAATGTCATCGATTTGTTCAATTTTCAGTGCGAAAAATTTCATTAAAATTATTAAATTTAAAGTATCGTAAAATTTACATAAGAAACAGTCAAATTTGTCTGAAATTTCGGTATTAAAATTAAAACGAATTACGATTGTAATATCAAAATTGGTACTAAATTCGTACATTTCTTTATACAGTGCTATTTCAAATAGGAATTTAAGGAGAGAGCAATTATTTATCAAAAAAACAAATATTATTTGAAAAAAGTGAAATCGAATTTAAAATAGACGTTCAGCAAAAGCGTTGTTTGTTGTTTCGCACCTGGGTAGTTATTATTATTTTTACCATTATTAATATTATTATAAATAACATTATTCTTGTTCATATGAAAAATTCCGATTTTTATCTCCCAACGTTGAGTTTTTAATCATCTCCAAAGCTGTTACATTAAAATACGGCAATAATGACCATCATTATGTTACCTGCACACTTCGCTTCATGGCTCATTATATTCCTTCTTTTAAAAAAAAGAAAGACTTATAATAAGGTGCGTGCACTAATCAACAGATCTATATATACGTAGTTTAAAAAAGTATTTAGATAAAAATTCATCACTGTAATTTTTTCCCACATGGAAAAAAATTGTCCCTCTTCTTCTTTTGATTGCGGCTATTCTTTTTTTTTCTTCAAATCACTTGTGTACTTTTGTGTCGCATGACTTTTCTATTCTTTTTTCGCCGAATGATTTTTTGAATGAACTGAAGAAGAAACGAGTCGTCTGTTGGTCTTTCAGTGTATATTTGGCCAATGTAGGTCTTCCGTGACACCCCTTTAGCAGGCGGCTTCCGCTGAGCGAAAATTTGACACTACCCGTGTCAAGGAGGCGGCAGATGGAGGGCGCCAAACGGCTACTAGCCCGAGGCACATATTAACCTGGAGCCGGCCCTGAATCAGTGAAGGAGATTACACCTCGAGGTCCTGCGGGGTTTGAAACGAGCCCCACGAATGGGTGAGAGAAAAGAGAGGGAGGAGAGGAGAAAAAAAAGCCTCTTGGAGATCCGCGTTCTCATTTGTCTCCCTTCTTTTTCGAGCCACAGCGACCCTATTTTCTTTCTTTCTCCATCCCTCTTTTTTTTCTCTCAGCACATCCCTATCTCTCTCGTTTTCATTCTATCAGTCTGGCTCTCTCTTCTTTCTTCTCCTCCTTTTTCTTCTTCTCCACCCCATCGCTCTTACTCCCGCAATTCCCTTCGATCCTGTTTAAGATCTCTTTCTATCTTTCTCTCCTTCTTTCTCTTTTCGCCTCTCTCTCCATCTCTCAGCCAAGGCTTTTTCGAACCGAATCCCTCATTGTCGACTCGGTAATTCGAGGAGGATCGAAATAACCCATTATATACCGTAATGAGCGGCGCATTCGCGTCCTCGGGTGTTCCCTCAGTGCGCGAAAGATGTACCTCGCACTCGTCTCACTGTTATCCCGCAGAGTTTGTTACATTCGTCTCCTCTGGGTTAATACCTTCAAATTCGCCGCAGCACGGATCCCCTATTTTTTTACTTTTTTTTCTTTTTTCTCTCTCTTGACTACCGTAACAGTCGAAAAAATCGTCCAAACGAGTCCCCTGCTGTGGTACTCGTCCACCGATCGCCCAGTAATAAGTCCCTATGGTACTTTATACTTCCTGGTCGACCTGGTGTGCGAGCTCACATTTTTTACTGCCAACAATCGAACACATTGACGTGCACTCTTTTCAAATACCAAGAAGTAATAATTTACTCCGAATGGAATTTTATTCGACACCTTTTAAAAACTTTTATCCAAATTAAAAAAAAATCCCGCGGAGAGAACTCGATTTTCTCTGAAATTTACAAAAAAAAGTAAGAAAAAAAATGTTGCATCATGACAGAAAAAGAAGGTTATGCAACTTTTGTTGTGGGTAATTTTTTACCAATACCACTATTCTATATAGAATAAATTTTGTTGCAGGCATTTTTTATTTTACAGAGTAAATTTAAAGGATATAATAATTATATATTTATTACGGGTTTTTCCTGCACACAAAAAACCTGGACCTAGGTTTTTTCAGTGTGTTTTACTAAAATTTAATTCAGGAATAGCAAAATTTGCCAATAGTGCAAAGAAACTTGATTCAGCATTTATTATCTACACTTCAAAAATACTAAAATTCATGTCAGAAAGAAGAAAAGTAATTTTTACTATACTTTTATGATAAAAGCCGCAAACTTTCTGGATATTCGGCAAATTTTTATTATTTTTGGACTAAATTTTATTCCGTTTATTTAAGATTTTAATGGAAAATGTAAAGTTTATTTTATAAAAAAGAACAAATTTTGACAGAAATGCTCCAAAAATCAGGACAACAAAGATTTTTATTGGGAGAAAGTTATGAAACTAACTTTTACTATACTTTCCTAGTGAAACTTGTACCTATTTGTAATTTCCGCCCCTTTCTCTCAATTTTAACCATTTTCAAAGAAATTTTACTATTTTAAATGAAAATTCTATACAGAAAATTAATAAAATTTATTCCATATAGTAAATTTTGGCAGAAGTTTAGAAAAGTTCTATGTTTTTTTCGTAAATAATAAAAATTAACCTAATGTTTTGTGTCCATGAGTTTTTTCGTACTTTAGGAGTAAATTCCTTGAAAAAAATTGTAGTAAAATTAATAAAATCTATTTCAACTGTACAGTAGAATTTACTCCATAAATAGTTAAATTTGACGCTGAAATTCCAGAAAATCTAAATTTTACCTAAACTAAACAATAAAAGTTACTTCCTCCCCCCCTCCCCCATGTGATAATAATCAGAAAATTGTATCACAGGTACAATTTATTTTCAATTAGAATCAATTATAGTGTGATTTAAATAATAATAGAGCTCGTTAAATAGTATTTTATCCCGAATTAAAAGCCCCTACTGTAACATTCGAAGAGGGAAACAAATTGAAAATCAACTTTTCAGCAAATTAATTCAATGTCGTTTTGATAAAAGATCAAAAGCAAATGGTAATTTCGTAAATCAAACATATGAGATCGTTAACATGCCGGGGAATTTTAATGCGTCAACTCCAATTGGCAGTAGTAGCATTTAAAGTAGAAGTCAAAAATAGCCGCTCCTACCCACTTTGAAACCCAAAATACAAGTGCCCGCCGAGTACAACAAACGAGTAACTATCCTTTGCTTTTTTTTCCTTTTTTGTTTTTATTTCTTCAACACTAAGTAAAAACCCCTCTTTGCGATTCCACTTAAATTCCTAATTATTTACCTTCTAAAACGAATATTCTATCTTCCAAAACGAACTTTAAACAATTATTCTTATGTGGTTATTCGTCAATGATAAAAATGGTTTTCCAGCGCTAAAAAAAAATATCCAAGTGTCGATATTTGACACCTTATAAATAAGTGCTGAGCTTCGTAATACTTGAAAATTTATTTTCTAAAAAGAAAAACGTGTTTTGAAAGAAGTTTTTCCCTGTGTTTTTCTTTGTGTGTTGGAAAGCTTCTATAGGGGCTTCTTCCCCTCAAGTGTGTCGAACGTGTTCGAGAGGGGATTTTATTCGCTAAAAAGGAACACATAACGCCATCTCTGTTGTAACTTGCTAAACTTTGAATACTACTTTTTTTTACGAGACTTTTGTTTCTTTCTTTCTTCTCCCTCGAGAAAGAGTAGATTTTTCAAGGTCCAAACGGCCGTGTGTTGAGCATCTCCGACTCCTTTCTCCGTAGAGCATGTTTACCTGAGGAGTATTTACTGTTACTGTCACGAACCCTCAAAATTCATTCCACTAACGGGACGAGTCTCGCGTCATTTCGAATTGTCGGCGCAACTTAATGACATTATCGCTTGCGTTAATCGCCCTCGTTAATCGACGCAAAAAACCGGCAGCAGTTTTTTTTTTGGAACCAGAAAAATTGAAAAAAAAATCATTAGAATTATGGCTGGATTGTGAAATCCAGCCACAATTCTAATGATTTTTTTCAGCTTTAAATTATTATCCGGACGACATTATTTATTCTAAAAAGTAGATTTTGACACTAAGAGAGTCGCCGCCAACTATTCTGGGACCTTATTACACTGATATAAATTTGTCATTATGGAATGTGTACTTATTGCCTTATCTCATTAGGATCACAAAGTGTGTCTTCCTAATTCATAACACTCTGCTAATGCATCCATGTTTGATGATGTTTATCAGAAGCAAATAGAGAGAAAAGAATCATAAACTAACACTAATATTCCTTCTTTTATATTGACTCTCCTATTTAGCGTCGTCGGTTTCTTCAAATGGATAATTTATCTCAGTTACCTTTATCACTCACAAATAATTTAAGCCATCTCAATCCTTTATTCTATTTCCTTTCTTACTTCCATTATTTACAGAACCTAATTTTTGATTTCAAGTTAACAGTTCTTCTTCAAAAGAGGAAAAAAATATCAAGTGTCAAAAACTCGTCTTAATTTTCCCGTCTCTTCTGTGAGAGAAATTTTTTTTTCTTCACGCATGGAAAGTGAAGAATTTTGACCGAATTCTGCAAACGAAACAATTGGTTACGGATTCCGAATGACAAATCTGAATGGTATTTTTAGAAAGAATTGCTCCCGAGGGAAAGTGAGAACTAATTTCCCCTCTGAGAAGAATAAATTCAAAACTCTGGGTTAGAATGTCAAGGACAAAATTCGTTGGTGGTATAACCGAGTGACCGAGAGAAAAAATAAAAGGAAAAGTACGTCACGGACGAAAAGTGTGCTAATCCAGATCGAATTTGGGTTTTTAAATACCTGCTAAAAAGATGCCTTTCTTTCTTCTTCTAATTTTCAAATATATCGCAAAATCAAGCGGAGAAAATTAATGAGGGCATGCAGTAATGGAAGAAGACCTTGGAAACTAAAATCACCCCATTTGCTACCCCGTTCCAAGCAAGTTTTACCTTTACCAACTTCCACGAAGCAGGAATGCCATAATCTAGATAACTGACCATAATGGAATACCTGCTTCGACTGGTCGTCGTCGTTGTTGTCGTCGTTGCACCTTTTTTTCTCCCCCAATTTTGTCCACAGCATCGTTTCGGGTACGTTCCTCACGCTTGCCAAGAACTTCCAAGTCTCTCTTTCTCTCTTTCTCTCTTTCTCCCTTTTTCTCTCTCTAAATCCAACACGTGTTTTTTTCAACATGACTCGAACCTACGAACGTGAAAAATTCAACCTTCTCTCATTTAAAGCGAATGAGACACCCGAAAAAAATTTTTTTTTCTCCTTTTCTGATTTTTTTTTTTTTTTTTGACGAATATCCAAGAGACGTACACGACGTACCTTGAAAAACACCAGGAGGGAACCTGTCACTCCCTTAACCTTGACATGGGTTGAGGAGATCGATGGAAACGGAGATTAATCATAGCCTACATTAATTACGCTTTCTCACAAGATGAGAAACATATCTTTAAAAAAAACCATGTTCCTCATTTTATTTTTTTTATCTTCGAAACGATCATTAAATCTGACAAAAAACGCTTTGTTCATCGCGGGTATATTGTACTATATCACGAATAATTCCCGGCTAATTTACATCATCGTGAAATCCAATCTTTTTTTCCTTTTAGAAACAACAATTACATGACATCGAACATTAATTGTGCGTGAAAAAATATCATTCCTACTGTCAATTTTTGATAAATGAAGAAATCTAGTTTTTCTGTATGAAATTTGTAGCCTTTGACGAATTAAGTAACTTTGAATTTTAATACTGAAACCTAGTCAGGAAGTTCAGCTTTGACTATTTTCGGAGTAAAAGTTGCTACTCGAAGTAAATTTTTGCTTCTTGGTATAAAATTCGTAAAAGGTCAACGTTTTTTGTAGTAAAATTCACCAACAAAAATGCACAGAAGTTCCAGTTTAGTTTTTACTTTCTAAAATATTTCTTTCCTTACTCAAAAGAGTAAAATTTTCCCAGTAAGTCAGAAAATGTTGTCGACATAAAAAAATCGGCTGTAAATTTTTAAAACACAGGTTATACTTAAAATAAAATTTTAGTTTATATTCTTGTGTATAGTGAGAATACACGGTAGCCCTTTTTCAAGATATCCTTGCAGAATCTTCTAAGCTAGTATCAAATGACCCAACATATATACACGCACCTGGTTATTCGAGACTATACACATGTACGTACAGTGGAAGGAGATTCGCAACTCGTTTCTCAAGACGCAGGGTAATTCGATGCTCGACTTTTCTCCCATTCCACACGCGCTTCTGTATTATACAGACGCTCTTCAATCATAGTTTTTCAGTTCCTTAGAATTTTTTTTACTGTTTTGAAAATTCAAGAAAATTTTCTTAAAGATTATAAAGAAGAAGAAGAAAAAAATAACAAAAGACTTAAAATGGTGATGGAATGGTCACAACTTATCAGATGATCTCTATAAGATATGAATTTTTAAATTCCATCTCACAGATAATTAATCATTCCTACAAGGTTTGACTTTTGATTCTTAACTATTTCTTTTACAAAATATTTTTCTGAGAATTTGTGAAAAGCTCTTGCGCGATATCAGTTGGGGAAAAAAAATTTTTTTCTTGCTTTGAATCAATTACTGGAATTCACTGAAGCAATTCTATAAGATTTCTGATGATATTCAGTTGTGTTTTATTAACTCAAAGAAAGATTATAATAACTTTTACTATATTCTGTGTGTTACATAAGGGAGGGAGGTGCAGAATTAGTCTCCCATTTTTTTCTAGTTTTATTTTCGAAATCATTTTTATTTTTGAAAATGGCAAACGCTTTGAACAGAATTTGTAAAAAGCCTTTCTTTACAAGTGAAGAAAGCCCTAAATTGAAAAAAAATTCTCCACTACACAGAGGATCCCAAGAAAAAATACCCTCAACTCAGGAAAAAATAGACTTCCCTACACAATAGAAATCAAGTTTATTTAATTGAATGTACATTTTACGTTTACAAATTCGATAGTTGGCAGTTCAATAAACCCGGTGAATCTATTGTAGAAAGACTAATTATAATTTTCAAAACGAGCCGACGAGAATTCTATTCATACCAACAACTGACTTTACGAGCAGCCTGTCAAATAACCAGATTACGAGAGTTCGCGCCTCACTATAGACTTGCTTTTATATATACATATATGTATATGCGTATGGTGTGTATATGCATATAGGGTGTCTCGCAGACTTTGCCTCAGGGCAGTGCGAAATAATTACTGGGGAGTGAAACAGAAGGGTATATACAGGCGCGCGCGTGGGTCGCGTGGAAATTTTCTGATTTGTTTTCATCCAGTTAAACACCATGTGCTTTATCAAAACCATATTTTTTTATATGTAATCAATAAGTGATATAAAAATGCATCAGACTCAATTATAGAATTCTTTAAATTATACATAATTGTCCTATAGTCAACACCTATTTTATCGCTTAGGGAAAATTTAATCTACTTCAGAAAAGAATTTGAAAAATCGTTGCGATTTTTTTTAAGACCCACATTAAAGTCACTCGAACCGTAACAGTCTGTTACGCTTTTACAATTGAAACCTTATATTCCCCTTCAGGTCAATCAAGTTCCAGATTGCATAAATTTCCCACCTCCTTAATGTGTTTGTGTGTGTACTTAATTACCAATCGTAAATCATAAAACATTCTTTAATCTTACAAAATAATTTCTTTTTTCAAAAATTAAAAAATTGTTTATTTGGAACATTCGTAACTTAAACTAATACGGAAATAAAAGTCAATTGCAAAGTTTTTTCTCACATATTAGGAAGCAAAATAAAAAGAAAAACCGAGAAGAAATCAAGATGCGGAAATTACGGATCAAAAGTCTATTGGTGACTATCCACCGTGAAGGAGATATATGTAGGAAATGTTCATAATTTAATTACTGGACGGATCTGCGAAAAGGAGCGTATATACAGCATCCTCGCGTATGGAGGCTTCTCTCATCCTCTATGTATATATATGCTTCCCAGAGCTGTCATAGACCGTTATCAAAAGCCTACGGTTACAACATGCGCCTAGAGAAACAAAAAACAAGGACGAAGTGTATAAAATATACGTGTGTGTGAGACGCGAGTACTTGACCTTTTAAGATTTAATCTCCGCGCAATATAACTAATCGCGATATACATATCCCGTAATTCGAGAAATCCAATATATACATAAACGAACTTGTATAACTCGGCAACACGCGACAGAACAAGTTAACTGTTAAATGCCACTCTGCTATTTCATTGCGGCAAATTAATAATTTTATATATATTACGCGAATAGCATTCCATTTGCCACGGGCTATTATTGCAGTAATTATCGTCATCATTTCGCGTTAGGATATTTTTAAGAATTTATCTTTTTTTTAACCCAATTTTTTTTAAGGATATCAAATTGAGACTAAAAACGTATCAAAATTGTTGCAACAATTTTGATACGTTTTTAGTCTCAATTTGATATCCTTAGAAAAATTTGGAATGTATCAGAAAAAAAACTCCCTTACGCGTAAAATACCTCATTTTTGAATAAAGTCAATTTAGCCCATTTATTTCCGAACGAAAGTACTATCGAGTATGGGGCAAAAAAAGAAGAGGCAATAATATATATATATAATTTTTTTATATGTGCAATCCATCGACTCACGCAGTAATGCCAGTAAATTGTGGGTTAGGACGTTTCATACTATCCGAAGTGGATGTTTATACGTCGCAAAAGCCTCCCCCTGAAGCATTCTTCTAAAATTGTCGATAACTTATCGACAATAGACGGTAATTCACGGTCATATGTGTATGTGTCTGTGTGTGGATGTTGTTTCGGTGCACAAACGATTTGTCGTACTTCCATTCCACCCCCACCCAATATCTAAAATATCGCCTTCTATATAATCAAAATCCAGTTGCTCTTTATACCTTCCGGCAAATGATCGCAAAATCTCGTCAAGGTTCCGAGCGGGCGCAAAAATAAAAAGAAATTCGCTCATACATCGCAAATTTCATGTATTAAATTTTTTTATAGTCCCTACACTGTTGTATTTAAATTCTCCATCCGTAATAAATTTTAAGTATTGATCAAACATTTCCAAAATTAAAAATTTTACATATTAATCAAATAAATTTTTCACAGGATCAAAATTTCTATTATACAAAAAAGTACTTCTCATTATGTTGAGAAATCCATTGTCAGATTACTATTCTTTCGCATAATATGAAAAATTATACGGATTTTTCTCTAAAAAATGCTAAATGTTGTCATACAAAATGGTGAAAAAATTGTGGACGACTTTCTTTTTAAAAGAAAAAGTAATGTGTACTCACTCGAATGGACGATTTACGTTTACAACTCGGCTGGTGAATGGACTACGATTCAGGGATTTGCGATTCAGTGAATGGAACTCGAGCGTAAACTCCCGATAGGATCCCGCGTGAATGGCACCGCACCCAAATGCAGGTCCACTTCCGAGAGGTGTGTGCGCTCGGTAAACGTAGACCTTCTTCATTGTGTCCTCACCTGCAAAGATCAAATCGTTATATGTATTTACTTTTATAAGAACATCCCCCAAAAATCTAACATCTTTTTTCCTCCCAAAAAAAAGAAAAAAAGATTTCTTAGACCTTCTTGATCCTTCAACAACTGTTGACTTTCAACTACCGCAAAAGCCTCTTTGTCAATGCTTTTTATTTACTCCCAAAATCCTAACATTTGGTTTTCCTATTTTCTTTTCCACTCAATAATATGTCCGATTGTTGAAACGAGCAAAGAAAATATTTGTTGAGTCTTTGCCGATCAAACTTGACATTTTAATTTTTCCACTAAAATTTCTTAATTTTACGTGCCTAAAGTCAAATAACACTTTAATTTCCAAACCTCTGTTTATAAATAATATGGTCAATTTCCACCGTTTTAAAAATTCTCTAAATCTCAGTGGGGAAATAAACTTGAAATTTAAAAAAAAATGATTTTCCTCAGTTTTTAGATAAATAAATGAAATATTACGCCAAGGGTGGAGATGATAAATTCTAGCAGGAAGAAAAAAAGTCGGATCATCCACTCCATCACACACGTGTGCGCAGTTTATGAGAATCTCTATTTTCTCCATAAAATGACAGTAATGATAAAAGATCAGTGCGGGTGTTGGCAGTCGATCGAATTGATCGAACCAAAAGCAATGAATCTTGAAAATATTCTTTTTTTTCCCTTCAAAAAAAAAAAAGCAAAGCTTTGATATGGCTCTTTAAGAAATGTGCCTCGTAATGGCCCAAAGAAGGTCCAGAATGACCAGGACGAAAAGTATCGTTCAGGGTGGGAAAGAAAGGCAGATGCAATATTCTGGTCAGAAAAAAGAAGCAGCTGCATCATCGACCCTCATAATAAACACAAGTAAAGTAAAATCACCAAACACACATGTGTTCTCTACTTCTATATCTATATATGTGAAAAATTTCAGAATTCCTCAAGATTTCTTCGTCTCATTTATTAAACCCCCAAGAAATGTTTTGTTTTATCATGTTGCGTCGATCTCATCCGCAAGCACTCCACTTTCACACCGCGTGTTTTGTACATACACATACATATAAACATGAAACTGGTTTTCTCAACCTCTATCCTAGACACAAGAAAATCCATTAATCTCGCGCGAGAAAACGTTTTGTAGATTCCGCGGATTCGTATATAGTGTATATATGGCCTCCCATGACTCGCGGCTAATATAATAAGATGTAATTACCCGACCGTAGTATATAATATCCCGCTGTGGTGGCGACGATAATCGTAACAAATTATCTGTTAAGTAGATTCCGAATAAATTAATTAATACTATCTCTCGATCGTCCCTAATTACAATTTTTTTTCCCTTCCTCGATCAACTTTTCCCTTCTCTCTATAATCTGCAGAGTCAGTTTCGAAATTAATGCACGAACTAGAAAAATACTAGTTGGTTTCAGGTCAAATTTATTATAAACTTTTAGGTTCAAATTGATCATTATCATTTAATTAGTCTCGTGAGTGATTAATTTTATATACAATATTTTCACCGCAACTTCATCCCCTTTATGGGTAATTTACTGTTAATTAACCCCTAATGATCGTTATCCAAGTGCAGGAAGGGGAAAAACATTGAGATGGGTTTGTCTGTAGCAGACAAAAGTTTAAGTAAATAGAATTAATTTAATTATAACTTTATGTTTATCCTAAATTTTTATAAAGAAAAGTTATCCATTAATTTCGTTATAATTTAGCGGTTGTCACCATTTTAGAATTTTACTTAGTTCAAAATTGGTTTACTTTTAGTTTCTAATACCTGAGAAGACTATGGTTGAACCGATTTTTATCTTCATGATTGGCTGAAGTTAACATGACGTCATTGATTTTTTCCAGAAAATGATTTTTTTTTAATAAATCGACAACGATTTCTTATAAATATTAAGATCGTGAAGGAATATATAATATAATGCCCGCGAGATACAATAAGAGGAGAGTTAAAAAATATTTTTTGTGGAAGGGGCAAAAAAAGAGTATCGTAGGTTCGATCTTTGGACCTTGAGGTCCAGTGGAAGACTTTCGATGTATATATGGGGGAGGTAATCGATTACCACGGAGCCGTTTCCTTCTCTTTTACCTTTGGAGAGGAGCAAACGCCAAAATTTATACCTGGCGGCAGTGTCGGAGATGCACCCTCGCCTCGTTTTCAAACGGGAGGTTGGGCGCCGCGCACTGTGAAACGAAAAATATATGGTTCCCAAAAGAACAGTCGTATAGGTTATGCCCTGTAAGGTATATATAAGGAGAGAGATAGAGAGCGATAGAATGAGAGAGAAATACAAACGAGAGAAGGAAATACAGAAAGATAGAAATACAGAAGAGGGAGAGAAAGAGAGAGAGATTGAATAAAAAAAGGGGAAAAAGAATTGGAAGAAAACGAAACCGACCATATAGGATGCACACGATTTCCAAAGAGAGAATGGATTCTTTGAATTTTCGTGCCCTGAAAGATTAATGCTGCGGCTTTCACGGGATCTATATAACTTGCTCTCGAGTATTGTCGAAGAACTCGAGAAACTCTTAATGACGAATATCTTCAAAGGCCGATCTTCCCCCTCCCCCTCCTTTTTCCCTCCCGCGTGCGCCCGATCAGACGACGACCCCCTGAAGTTATAATACCCGAAAACTGCACGTTAGATTTTTTAAAACTCCTTGTTCGGGTGGTCCAGCTGCCTCTCTTCGAGAAGGAGAGATGGAGACCTACATATTTTCGATTGTGATTCTTTATCGATGACAAATGGAGGCCCGCCGATCGCAATATTATACTCCCCATGAGAGAAAGATACCCGAATTAATCCAATTTGTTTTCATCATTCCGAAAATGGGACATATTTCTATTCTTTAAAATCAGATCTATCAAAGAGTCTGTATTTTTGTGGAGGAAAGTCCTCCCGGATGTGTAAAGAGCTTTCTCTAAAAATTAAGAATTTACTGTTGGTTAGCTCTTGGGATTTTTTTATCAACAACATTGGGTTCAGACTGTTAGTGTCAAGTACTGACTACTTTGCCTGTTAGAAAATCTTGAAATTTTCTATAAATAATTGTTACGTTCAGTTTAAACAAGCCTTTCGGGGATATTACCACCAAAAACATTTCACTTTTTAATAAAACTGTAAACATAAATTTAATAATTAAAGTAAAATCGATAAATCATTGAATTTTGAATTCTTCAAAATATACGATAGTGAAAATCATTTGTCATTTGCTTAGAGTAAATATGTGCGTAACGTAACAATAATATACATCATAGATTTATAAATCCATTTATGTAGAACCTATTGCAAAGTTTCTATATCCCTATACTGCATTGTGGTTAGATTTAGCCATGTAAATAGTAAATAGAGTAGATTAATCGGATTAGTAAATGCCATTCGTGCCGTTAACTCAGCCGCAATATACGAATAGCTCCATAATTGCAATGTCGTATCAGGTTTTGTATATCGACTACCGATCCTCGGAATATTGAGTAAAAATTATCAAAAAGAAAAAAAAATTCAAATAACATTTCGTTTTCAAATATTTTATTCCACCTTCAACTTGATTTTAACTGCCGGGTAAAGCAATATTTTATATATATGTATATACATATATAGAAGTTTCGTTGGCAGGTAAAAGTTGAACCCGCCCCTATAGAGTGAGCCAGAAGAAGATTTGTGAGAAGGCCTATATTATAATACGGCAGTGATCAGAATATTCCAAGCAAGATAATCACACTCGAAGGATTGACTGACCCGCCTCTGAAAAGGTCCCTAAAAAACGAAGAAATAATCGAAAACGTTCAAAAAAAATATACTAACCGCTCTTGCGTGTGGAATTCATCCAACTAATTCTTTTTTTTTATTGACTATATAGAAGTCAAGAAAATTCAGTTGTCAAATAAAAAACGTTTTTTACGGAACATTAGTTACATGTTGTCGTTTAGAATTTTTTCTTTCTAATACAATGTTTTCACAGGGAAAAATATTTCTATAGATTTTAAAATCGGAGAATTTTCCTTGAATGTACATTTATATGTACAACAAAAACGAATCCTTGAAGTGGTTTCTTGTTTACAGAAGAATTCAACACACTACACATTTTTTGAAGAGAGAGAGAGAGAGAGAAAAAAACGGCTCGAGATATTTTTTGGTTTATACATATAGAGAAAGGACATCCTTGCGGGATGAAAGTCGGGTCAGTATTACAGGGTCGAAGGGCCCTTCCCCTAATTTTATTTCAGGTATATGCGCGCATTTTTAAGTCCTTGAAATACGTTTTTAACAAAAGGATCCGCGCCGTTGGACCCATTTATCCTACTTTTACGAATGGGAACTCTCTTATAAAAACCTCTCTATAATACAGAATAACCTTGCTTCATGGTCCTGTTCGCTTTTGAGGATTATGAATCGTTTTGTTGAAAAGTTCACTCTTCATCACTCACTCTCTCATTTATTGGTAGAATGAGCACTTATATCTTTTAACTTGCTTCAGTAAATAGATCTCGAAAATTTCTAAAGTGTTCCTCCCTGTTTTTGAGGTTTTTCTCCCTCCACTCCTGGCAACTTGATTTTCGTCGCCACGTGCGAAAAACTGGTAATTCTCCTTCTCTCTCTTTCTCCAACTCTACTCTCTTTTTTTTTCTTTTAGAGAGATAGAGAGAGGTAAAGTACCTTCCAAACTACGCGAGCTTTTCTGTTTATTTGTACAGCTTAGTCGTTCGAAAAACAATGGGGAAAAGTCAATCTTTCTCGTTTCTAAAGGGAGTGAGGGAGGGAAAGAGTCGTGTCAACAATAATATTTTTACCTGAGTCCATCAGTTTTCGTTCCCTCGAAAAAATGAAAAAATTGCAAAATGATATATTTCCCTCCTCGTTTTGCGAATATATGGTATAGAAACCTGAGGCAAAATAGAGTTGGGGGAAACAAACAGAGATTTTTTAATCCGTAATAAATTTTTAAAACGCTTGATTAGTTTAGTAATTTTTTATCTATCTTGTGGTAAATTTTTCGTTATTTACTTTACGGTAGAGATTGAAAGAAAAGCAAAGGACTAAAGATGGAATTTTTTTTTATCTCGATTATGAAAAAAAAACTGGCGAAATCGTTCGTGGAAAAATGACAAATAAGTGGGGAGGAAAAATCAGGCCGTGAACGTGAAAAAAACCGGATGTAATAACGTAACATTGCTCCGCTCTATCGACCTCGATTACGTTCAATAACGTGTTCAATCTGACACGCACTTTCTTGTAAACGCTCGATTCTTTTTGCATCACCTGATTACTATTCATTCGTTAGATCAACCGTGTGTCTTGGATAATTATTTCTTCTCAATTGCTTTTCATGTACACGCAATAAATATACTTTAACACTCTTGCTTCAACCTTCGTTCCATTTGTTTTTCTCTCCTTTTCAGTCTTGCATTCTTTTTTTTGCATTTTAGACAATATTCACAATAGTTAGCATATTTATTTCATAGATTTCATAGCTTCATAGGTAAACCTATGAAATGACTATAAAGCTATGAAATCCGTTTATAGTTTTCATGGATGCATAGATTCATCAAAGGTCATCACAGATTCACCCTATAATCTAAGCAGAGGTCCAGAAGGTGTTCCAGGTTCGCGATTGGGGAATGAGACTAAAGTTCTTTTCTCTCTTTTTCATTTTTGCTTGACAGAAACCATAACTGCGAATATTTGAAAATATTTTCAAGTCACGCAAGCTCGTGACTGAATCTCGAGAATCTGAGATGTCACGTTGGTGTGAAACATCATGACACTAGGAAATGACCCCAAAATGTCGCAAGACGTACCTGTATATACACGACAATGTCCATAAACAATGGAGCTATCTCCGGGTATCAACACGATTGGTGCCTGGAGGATCTGACCCGGGAACGGGGCCCTGACCCATGAACACCAGGACATCGACTATCTTCCATATCAGAGAGGGCGGAAATGTCTCAATGCAACCCTGAATCTCTTCAAGATCCATAAAAACTTGAGTCCTTTAATATCTTTCCTCTGATTTTCCGATCGTCTCATAAATACCGTTTCCTTCCGCTTGATAAAAATTTTCATTTTCAATCGATTTTATAAAAGTTTAGATTTTTTAGAGAAGAAGAGAAAAAATAAATAAAGAATAAATAGAGTTCAAGAAGAGCAAGAAATTTTATACACGGGGCAAAATTATTTAGTTTTCACAGTGTAATAAAACAGAATCCTCTTGTTTGGAGAGCAATAATCATTGAAAAGAAATCATAACCTGACGGTGAGAAAATCCTTCAGCAAGGGGTTTTACTTTTATTGTAAACGGTGCCATAATTTCAGTAAAGCCTCATCAAATATTTGAATTTTTCTCCGAAGGACACTAATAATTGTTGGTTCTAAGGATTTAGCGATATTACAGAGGCAACTTCTTCCCTTTTTTTGCTCTCCTCTCTCTCTCACTCTTTCTGTGTGTTATGTACTTTGGATGCTGGAATCATCTTATTATGTTTCTTCAATGGACTCGTGTTCACGAAGGATCGCGCGTCGCGTGTATACCGGTTCCCATAAAGATCCCCAACAAGTCCCGAAATTCAAGCGTCTTCCAGGTACTCGATTTTGTTTCGCTCGCATGACTAAACATGGCTCCCTGAATTTCGAAAGGACAGGTGAGATGATGCTATATAGTGGGTTGAGTGTTTCGCTTCTTTGTCAAAAATAAAATCACAATAAAAATCCTCAAGAATGAAAAATTTTCCCTATACATAATATTCGACAATGTTCCCTCAAGAGTGAACTCAAGAGTGACTTTCAATATAATTGTTCCGTGTGAGAAGTGCACTTATATGAACACAAGTCACCGAATTCATTCAATAGAAACAGCTTGTGATATTCCATTTTCCACAAAAATACCCGAAAACATAAATCTTGATTTCAAAAAGAAAACTTCTAAACATATTTCTTCATATTTTTCCGAATGTTTAGAATGGTTTAGAATGATTTTGAAAATCAGTTTTCTCAGAAGTAAGAAATTGGATATAAGAAATAAAAAAATCAACTGGGGTAAATGTGCTATCGTTTAACACCTCGTTGCAAGCGCACTAAAGAGTAAATTTCAGAGCTTTTCGTGTGTACATAGGATCGTTAAAGAGGCAAATATATAGAGTCCCGTGAAAATAATATCGTCGTCAAAATGCTAATCGCCTTTAAATACAGTTTGTGAGAGGCGGACTTTCGAAAATGTTGGCAGTTTACACTTAAAACTTCCTCGACAATAAGAAAGACCACGGAGATAACAAGAATAAGACGAAATGGAACGTTCGCCTTGTTTTGCGGTATCACCTGCTCGTCGAAATTCAAAGGGACCACTGAAAACGCCTTTGGCGCGTATCGCAGCGCCAGCTGATAAATTAGTGCACGAGACGAGTGAGATTCAAACATGTGCGTGAACATACACTGCGTCTTTACGCTATATGTATATATGTACATATAGTGAGAAAACAGTGTGACTCCCTTACGACTATTTCTTTCAACTTGTCCTCTGATCTTCCCGATTCTTGAAGACATTCAAGTATATATATTCTAACCACTTTAGTGTATACCACTATCTTCTCCGCTCTTTCCCCAGTATTTCCGAACTTTAACTTTCAGTTTAATGCAGCCGTGCTTTTAATAGAGAGAACTAAAAATGCCGACAAACATCGGGAATTTATTTTACACGTACCATTACACCTTTGAGAGTTGAAAAATTTAATTGGCGTCTAAGAATTCAAAAACCTGTTGAGACTACCCTTTTTCCCTTTAAAGTTGCATTCCGCATGAATCAACATTCATTCCTCGAAATAGAAATGAATTCTTTTCTAATAGTAATTAACTTTTCAGGAAAAAGACATCGATTTTAAGAAATCGAAAAGAAAAGAAAAAAAAGAAAGAAAAAAAAAGTAAAAAAAAAAAAGAATATAGTATCAGAAAGAAAATTAGTTTCTAGTATCATTTTTTGTAACCCAAGTAGAAAAATCTTCACACGAATTCACTGAATGCACTTCAATGGTATATCGACTTATACAACTTTTTTACTCAAACAAAAAATTTTTTCTCTATAAAGATTTCAAGTGTCAGTTTACTTCCGCTTCCATGTTTTCGAATTGGTATAATTCACTCGACCTCTAATGCCTATATATATATAGCGCAATAGGATATAAAAGATGGGAAGATTATTATTTTAAAATTTAACAGGGTGCACCCACCGTTTCAACTTCTTACCACGTCCCTGTGACAGTTACGTGAACCGGAAGAGTAACCCCTCATATTATATGTTGTGCTGTTCGCTCTCTAAACCTAAAGCAGCAGGTCTTTTCTTCTCTCAAAAAGAAAATGCACGCATAGTCACGTACCGTACAATCTGTGGTCCTTAACACACATGGTTATCGTGTGTGCTTCAAATATACTTAGCAGTTGAGATTTTGAGCTGATTTTAAAGAAGAAAATCCATTTTTTATTCCCCTGGAAGTCTTTCAATGCTTTATTATTATTTTTTTTTGTTGGAATTTTACTCTTAGAAGAAGAGAGACATCATCCCATGAAAGGGATCAGAAGCTTCTTATTTTTGGGGTTTCGATATTCTTTACTAAAGATTGCTAGTGGAGGACAATATTAGAACCATCAAAGTGAATGATAAAGTTTCACTATTTATTGGAAATATTTACTAATTTGGATTTCGTTACGTCTGTTGAAAATTATTATTTTGCAGAAAAGTTTGACGCCAATAACGAGATAGCTATTGGGACTTTCTATCGAAAGTTTTGAAAAAGTTTTCTATGAATAATTGTTACGTTCAGTTTAAACAAGCCCCTTCTATATTAGAACAATATTTTGAATATCTGTTGAACAAAAATTCTCCAACTTTCCACTGAAAAAATGCAAAATAAATTAGTAAAATTCACTTCAAAATCAATAATCACATAATTATATTTTAAAACATAGATAACTTGTTTTTTACAATTTTTTAAGCTCAGATTTCGAAAATTGAATAAGATGGGATAATTCCGAAATTCCAAAGAAAGTTTTGGCATTGAGGATGAAATTGGGTGGGGGAGAATATGGCTAACAAGAATAAGAATATGAAGCATTCATAGAAGGAATAAAGCTCGTGACAGAGGAAGAATACGATAAATATTTGAACCCTACTAATAATAACACTCACAGTTGTCTTGTCTGACGTAAGGTTAAAAGGAACCGCCAACCGATGGTACACGCGCTTTAAGCGCAATATGTGCTAGTTCCCATTAATGTACATCTTGCCTCGGAGTTAAAGTAATAAAACGTTGCGCCAGTTTCGCGGAGTCGTAAATTTATGCCATTTAATAAAACCGCCTCCAAATGAGAAGTCACCAGAATATTATTTCACATCTTCCAAGAGAGAAAGAGAGTTTTCAAGTGCACTACAAGAAAAAAACAACCTTTCTTCATTACTAAAAATTTCAGCAAAAACTTTCAATTTACAAGTTCAACTTTAAAAAACTTCAAAGTTACAATTTCAAACTCTTCCCTTTTTAATTTAAAGAGTTAAATAGCACCTTTTAAATGTTCAAATCAAGGCAAAAGTACAACAACGTCAATATATTAAAAGATTAAATATAGTCACATATCCATTTGCCATTTCGTTCACCCGCTCGTCGCCAACACGTCACACACCTAATGGCTCCGAAAAACTATTTTTACTCTCAATTTTAAACTGCAGGAAAAATAAACTTAAATTCAAGGGGTGTATTTTAAATTTTTCATCCAACATCAAAAAAGCTCTACTCAAAACACACTTAAGAAATCATGTTAATATTTAGACAATTTATGTAGATTACCACAAAAATTTATTCTCACTTTCATATATATCTCCAATATAACAATTACAAAAAAAAGAACGTGGGAATTGTTCGACCTGAAAACGTGTGAATTCATCGAAAAAAAATTGCAAAACACCCTAAAGGGAACCAATATTTATTTCCATCGTAAATAGTTTTCTCGCACTTTTAAACTAATTATATACATAAAACGCATATACATGAGATTTGCGTGAGATAAAACATGACTATAGAAATAATTTTTTGATGAGTTTTTATTATTATGCTATATGCCTGAAAGGGGAAAACAAAGAGATAAGAATTCGGAAGCTATCCGAATAATAATTATTTAGTATTTTTTAAAAGAAGAAGAAAAAGAAGACATGGCACAATTTCGTCTACTCTCGGGAGTGAAAAACGAGTCGCGTTAATAATTCTCCTCAGGGCAACAATTAACCACACGCGACACAGTCATAACTGTGCATGTAATTCAAGCTTAAACGACCAACGAGACCTCCGACAGGGACTCGCCTCCTCCGACAATGGCTCGTTTCATAATTACCCAGCACCAAGTCAGGGGGATAATGAATGAAAAAATGAAGACGGAACCCCGAAACTCGGCAACGTCCAAAGGCCTCCGATTTTTTTCCTCATTTCTTTCTTTTTTTCAGTCGTTTTTGGGATGTGCCTCGTGCACTCTCTTTGACGCTGTTTCGGCTTTGATATTCCTGCCAGAATATTCCCACTTGGAATACATACAACGCCAGTTCTCGCTCTTCTCAATTTACCCCCTTCCCCCTCTACACCCACCCAATGGCACGTTTCGTCTCTCTTTGAATCTTTCTCGTGAATTCTCTTTCTCTTCCTCTCTTTCCCATCCTTCTATTCTTCCATCCACTTTCTTCCTCTTTTCTCATTTTAAGAACACGCATATATGAAACTCTCGGCTTCTGTTCCTAAAACGGCTTCATTGCAAAAGCAAACCCCTCGTACACCTTTCTTTTCCTCATTCGAGGACCCTAAAACACTTGAAATTAAAATCATCCTTGGCTCAAGTGCCTTTTCCTTTTGCGTTAAGTTACTGCAAATTATCTTTCGACTTTTGCATTTCTTTTTTGCAATGAATAACAATTTAAATGTTAAAATGTGGAGAAAAAGGAAATTCGTTATTTGACTTTTATATATAGAAATTAACGGTTTTTCTTCTTTGACTATTTTTTAGATTCTTGAAAGAAAAGTAAGAGGTGGAAAAAATTAGAGAAATAAAAACTACAGGAGCTACGGCTCCTGAAGTTTTTATTTCTCTAATTTTTTACGCCGGAGTGGGGGGGTAGTGAGAGGAAGAGAGAAGAACTCGAACTTCTCACTCGCTCTCACTGCCCCCACTCCAGCGCTTACTCGACGAAGAGCGCAAGCGTCGAAGTGGGGATAATGCGACTAGAGTCTCCTATTTTTCTCTTTCAAGTACCTTACACAATGTTTACATATACCATTTACAAAAATTCTATCCTACATTCTGAATTCAAAATTCCACTTTAGCGTGAAATATCACGCTAAGTAAAATTAATTATAAAATTCCACAATACGAAATGTAAAACGAAACTGTTTGACAGATTTCCTTCGAAGAAAAGGTGTAACAGATGCGGTATTTTTTTCTCAAAAACTCGACTCTTGAGAATAGTTTCACTTTTCAAACCCATCACTTACGTATACACTATTTTTCTATAATATAAATGCTTCTCTCTAAAAATCGTCGATTCGCTAATTTATTTCTTCTCGTTTTGTCACTGAAAAAGAAGACTGATCTCTTGAAGTGACGACAAAAGATTTTCTTGTCCCGAAAACTTTCTAGAATGATTTCGAGGACGATTATTGAGGGATTCGACACGGACTTCATTCCTTTAGAATGACCTGAATCATCTGATTCTTTATATTTCTCCGTGTCTTTTGAATGGATCAATGAACGAGGTCTACTCGAGTTTCTTTCATGAAGAAAAACACGTGAAGAAAACGGGGCCTTTAGAAGAAAATATAGAAACTAATAAAAATTCTGTAATGGTTGAGACACGCACATGTAAAGAAGAATTTTTTTTTATTCTTGAAGGACATAACCATGGGGATGCAGATTCACTCACTAGTTTTCGCGTCGACGACGACGACGAGACGCTCCAGATTACTTTCGTCGACTTTCGGTTTTTATTTTTTGTTTTTTGCCTGTCACTTTATTTTTCTCCTTTACTCTACTTTATGGAGTTTCGGTCACGGCTAGTTACCGTTCGCGCTTCACATTGAAACAGACCAGTCGTATAGTAAAAAACATTTAGAAAAATGCCGCTCTCATAAAACATGTAACTTAATTAACATTCGGCATGGTAGTTGTTCTCTCTCGCTCTTTTTTTGTCATTTAAAAAAGTAACTTTATAAAATATTTTTAAAATCTTTTTAAATCAAAATAATTCATAGCTTTCAGATGATTCATTCACTAAAAATTCAATTTAGAAACAAATACCTTAGATAAATCTGTTTATTTTCGCGCAATTGTATAATGCTCGCGAATGGCTAAAGATTAAATAATTAATTTAATTAAATAAACTAATGTAAAATTGAAAGCGTCAGATGAGTATTTTTATTTTTAAACCACCTGGGGAAAATGTACGGCACATTTAACGAAAAATACCAAGCGAATCAGTTAAGAAAACTTACAAGTAACGTGCGTGTACTTGAATAAACGCCTTTGAAGCCTTACAAGAAACAAAAAGACAACGAATAAATTAAAAGCGTAACTCAAATAGTTTATCTAAAATTTCTAGAAGTATAAAAATGGCAAAATTACACACGTCCCTCATTCTCTCTTCCATTTAACATAATTTTATTCGTAATCTACAAAAATTATATAATATAAAAAAGCTTTGGTTGGAACAGCGATAAGTTTTTCTAGAATAGCAAATATCTTAGCTGCAGAAGCTAAAAATTTCGCTAATATGGTTAAAATGTAGCAGTAATTTGTAGCTCTAATATATTTATTTCTTCAAATTATTTCAACATTTTGGAAATTAGTTTTCGATTAAAACTAACATTTCACCGAGATTAAAGGAGATTAATTAAACGAAAAGCAGAGAAGACAATTAATTTAACAAAACCCAACTTCTATGCTTTTAAAACTGAAAGGATATATAGTGAAAGGAATTTTTCGACGACTATGTATGTGATTCGTTGGATGGTCCACGCCCACTTTTTCGCGATTTCAATTTAGCCGCTTCATCCGACTGTTTTACTCCGCAGGAAGATTGAGATCTATGACCCTTGCCTACTGGGTATATAGATGGAAATCGTATACTTGAGTTTATCGTGCTGCCTGCAGAGAAAAACGATCTACCTCCACAATTTGATATTCGTTATAATTAAATGAACCATTCATGAATGTCTCTCCTGCCTTTAGTGGAAATGTAATCTTTTGCCGTTATAAAAATTTCTTCCATTCTTCATTTTTATTTTTATTCTCCTTTTTTTCTCTCTCTCTCTCGTTATTTTATTATTATTTCCATATTTATTTTTTTATTACATGTATTTTTACATATATCTTTTATTACATGTATTTCTACACTCATTTTTATGTTATATATTTTTTTTACTATAACTGTACTTTTTAGACGAAAAAAAAAAATTGAATCCGTTTCTGGCAACAAAGTCCATATAGAATGAACAATATATATAAAAGAGGGAAGTTGTGTGAATACTTAAAGCCACCTTATTCACGTTTTCTGGAAAGTTTAACGACATCTAGAAATATGGCTGTCATAACTGTAATTCTTACTCCAGTATCAGCCATATGGCTGACAGTCTTTACGACGAAACTGCCTATATTAGACAAAAATCCACTGGCAGTTGAGGAAAATAGTATAGAAGGGGGGGAGGAGAAAAACAAATTACTTCGTTTTATAGAAAAATGCAGGTACCATGCGCCCAGCGAGAGATTATTGAGTCTGGAAAATTGTTGGAATACCCCAGAGGGAATGAAATCCTCTTAAATATTACAGTGAAATAAAATTCCAAAAGTTCTTTCAGTTTTACATGCGAGAATCATAAAAAAAAAGAAAATAACTGAATCGTCTCGTTTGAAATTTCAAATGGAATAATTAAGCGAAACCTTTTTTTTCTCGAGATGATTAATTTAATTAAAACTTGCTCTCACAATCTATGTTTTTTAATTAAGATGCGTGGAGGGGAAAATATTTCGATAGAAGAAAAACTATAATGAGAATGAAAATTATTTAGAAGAGAAATTTTTTTTACAAACATGAGAATGTAGAATAAAGTTGGATAATATTGAGAGAGAGAGAGAGAGAGAGTGTGGGGTAAAATGTCTGTCAGGGTTTGGGGTATATATGGAGAACGGATATTATCGCCAAACGTTAATTTGGTCGAGGCCAGCCTACCTTCCAATTTTCGAGCCCTTACACGCCCACTTACGAGATTGTCCGTTAATGCTTCGTAACGTTGAAAACGCGCTTTCGACGCCCGCGTCTCTCTATTTCGTACATCACATTCGCAATAAAAAAAACAATCAAAAAAATTACATACAGAGAAACAATCGGACGTGAGATCACAAAATACAAAAAACGAACCTGAGAAGTGAGGGAAGACAATTTACAGTAGAAGAATCGCGAAAATAAAAATAGAACCAGTGAAATTGTTTCGTTTCGAAAATAGAGCGATATGACAGGACCGGGAGTTATTTTACGTCCTGGATGTTATTTTTTTATTTTTTTTTAAAGGGGGGTTATAGAGCGCGTGCACCATGAACGATATAAGAGTGTGAGAGAAACCGGTTATATAGTTATATAGAAAAGGTTCCGAAGAGTACTCCACCTTCTTCGTTTTATAATTCACCCACTCATCGGAGGAATATGGCCGAGAGCCTCGTCCTCTTCCAATATGTGAGAGCCATGCACGCAAAGCCTTGACATCGCTGATGTAAATCGTACTTTGTTCCGAATAGCTAGGCGCGCAGGTACTTTTGTAAAATATGGCTATTAGTCTTTGATAACATTATTCCCACATTCGAGAGCGACCAACACGAACCGCTCGCTCTTTCTTGGCCCTGACATTCATTTTTTCTCTAGTCCAAAGAGAAGAGTTTATCAAATCGACAAAATTGAATTTATAATCAGATTTGCATTCTAAGTCCCCTTTCGAATTGAATTAATTTTTCTTCCATGTATATTGAAAACAAACTAAACATCGAACTGAAGAAATGAGAAATAAAAATTTCACCTTATCAAGAATACCTTAAAAACGCCTTATCATCAATGCTAATAAGCCCTTTTTTGTGCAATAACGATACCGAATATTTATAATTTTATACTGCAAAAAATTTCCACTCCACTAACTTTTATTATTATTAACTTACTACAAAGAATCATTGAATTTATTTTAGCATTTATTAATGAAAAAAAAAATTAATTAATAAAAGTTTGAGACGCCTTTTCCAGAACGAATTTTTAATAACTTGAAGTATATTCTTTTTTTCCTCTCTCTTCTTTTAGAACACTTGTATTATCTATAAATAACGAGGACAATTTCGTATAGCGAGTCATTCGTTTTGGAGTTGCCTAACCGTGAAACTCGCTCTTATACCGTTATTAGACACGAATGACGAGAGATGCAACGATGAAATTCTATTTACATTACTCCACTATATTATTTCATGAGCCAATAGACGCATAAAATATACATATATTGCAATGGAATATATGTGATTAATACTGATTATATATTATTACACATATTATAATAATAACATGATTTCCAGACTTATTAATGATTGTTTATTTTTTCATGTTACAGATTTCGGATAGACAACACAGATCACATAATAGATGTGAACAAAAACAACGCTGCTTTCGAGTACGACCAAGTAAATATAATTTGTCCCGTGTATCAACCAGGGACGTACGATGACGATGCCGAGAAGTACATTATTTATAATGTAAGTCACATTATATAATCTCGATATTATCTCAATACAATCTCAATATGATCCGAATATAACTTCTAGAGAAATAATTCTACCAACAATATATTGTACACGAACCATATAATACAAGTATAAGTCTATTTTTCTCGAGAAAAAAAAGAAACGAAAAATTCAGTGTGAGGAAGAAAAATATTTAATTTCAACTTTCCGCAGGAATATTTGTTTGCGCACTCAGTTGCCTTGCGTAAACAAGAGGATCGCTTTTGCTATTTGTTCAGCTTCTGAAAGCGAGCTAGTGAGGCATCCGTATAAGAATATTTCTCACGTAGTTTTCTCTTCTTTTTTTTTTTTGTCAACCCACCATCTGATGGCAATCGTGCCGAGTCACTTGAAACGCGAAAAAAAAGAGATGAGAATGAAGCAAAACATCAAGTCTCAATTTCAAGTGGTAAACTATTAGTTTCAATGAGGAAAAAAAATCCTATTTAGACAGCTGATCTAGACAAAGTAGACCACACGCGCCTTTATCACTAAATGATGATGATGATGATGATGAATTCCTACTGTTCTTCCAAAAGCCTTTTATATTTAATTAACTCTTTCAACTTTTTTTTAATTCTTAGCTCCTTCAACTTCTTTCTCTCCTATATCTCCCTATTTCGAAAAAAATAATTACCTTTCTAATTTTCTGATCTCATCAAAAGATACTTTTTTTCACTGCATTTAATTTTTTTTCGAAAATAAAAATTAATTTTCGATTTCAATTTTAGTTGATCATAAAATGGGGGAGCTTAATTAGATTCTGTTAATTTTTGAACATCATCACGAATCGTTTTTCAATTGTTTGTTTTTTAAGTGCAGTGTCATTTCTTTTCGTAATTTGTGGTCTATGTTGTACGTTAACAAAAGATTCTTTATTTTGTAATAATAATGAAATAAAAATAATGGAAATAATAAAACAAAACTGATAGTAATGATAATAGGAGTATAGTAGTAATAGTATAGGACTAGTACTAGCATTAGTTGTAGTAGGATTATAAAAGGAGGCGATGAGAATTGAATAGCGAAACTGTTACCAATTGATTTGAAATATTCTTTTTCAGGTGTCGAAGGAGGAGTATGAAACGTGTCGGATAACGAACGCAAGTCCGAGGGTAATAGCAATTTGTGACAAGCCATTCAAGACAATGTATTTCACCATTACCTTCAGGCCGTTTACACCGCAACCCGGGGGCCTCGAGTTTCTTCCTGGCCACGATTATTATTTTATCAGCACCTCCTCCAAGGACGACTTGCATAGGCGCATCGGTGGACGATGCACAACCCACAACATGAAGGTTGTATTCAAGGTCTGCTGCAATAATGACGCAGACACATCATCGTCGGCTACCTCACGCAACAACTGTAAGTTGTCAATCGAAAAAAATTCATCCATAAATCATTCATCGAAAAAAGAATTTAGTCCTACAGATGTTAATTCGTGTTTTTGGTATAGCTTATCTTGATACTACATCTTTCGAAAATACCTGTCTCATACGTATCATGTGTCCTTGCAACATCTATCGATTTCTATAAATATATTTCACACCAGTAGCTCTAAACTTTACCTCATTCTAAATTATCAAATCCGACTAAACACGCAGTACAATAAAGAAAACCGATTCATCAAAATCAAATACATATTTCGAAATTAAATTCCTAAATTTGTTGAATTGATAATTTGGGTCAGTGTACTAAATAGCTCATCGCTAAATAGAAATCAAAGAATTGGGAAATAATAGATCAAATTTCTAGTATCTAAATAAGATTTAAAAAAAACAATTCCTAACTCTTTCTTTTGTTTAATTTTAGCCGTTGCAGTAACGAGCAGCACTGTTTCAAGCAGTAGCTCGACAAGCACAGCAGTTTTGGGTGGTAGTGGAGCGGGATTACTACCACCACCAAGTGTTCACAAAGGAGGAGATCGATTCTATCCCGGAGGCAACATCCATCATCATCATCAGCCAGCCACGGTGTCGCCTACCCTCACCCACATGCCCCCTCCAGTAATCTATCCATCGTATCCCCATCAAGTTCCACAAACACCGATCTACAATGGATCGCCATCCTCATCACCACCTAAGACTTCGATCACTCAAAAGAAGAAGAACAGTACGTATATATACACCCTATCTGATTGTTTTTATCACTACCACAATCTCTAACCGAATAATTCATCTCTTTCTTCACTAAACTTTTTCATTTTTCAAAACTACAAAAACTACAGCATTTTAATTATATACAACCATACATTCACACCTAGAATTTCCTCCTTTGATTACAATCGTTTAAAGGCATTTGTTATATATATTATCGTGCGAAGCTAATCGTGAAACAAAACCGAGAGAGAGATTGCTTTCATAACATTTGAAACAATAGAGTAATTAGGAGAAGAAAAAACATTTAAACGAATCAAGATCAAGAAAATAGAAATCTGTTTTACAATGTGTAAGCGTATGAATTCATTTGAGCTTTAAACTGTGAATACTATAAACACAAGCAGTAATCGGCTTACATTTAAAAACATTGGGCGAAGGGCACGGGTGAAAATTTATGTTCCTCAGTTAGTCTGAATCTACATTTGAACAACAGAGTTTATATAGTATATGTATAATATATGGACTAGGACCCTTTTTCTCGCATAGACCATCTGTTCAAACTAACTCGTTTCCATTTCTGTCCTTGTCGTCACCTAGTAATTTGACTTGAAAATAGCTCGAATTTGATTTGCATTTTACGATAAGCTTCCATGTCAAACAGCCTTAATAAACGTGTACCTTTGCTTTATTAAGGGAGAGAAGAAAAAAAGAAAATTCAGTTTCCGACTAGATAAGCAATTTAGTTTCACATACAATACGATTTTAAAAAATCATTAACTTTTTCAATGCAAAATTTTATGTGCCTGTGGTGTTATGTTTTTCTAATAAAATTCATTTGTTTCGCAGAAGAGTACTCCGATCACCCGAACGAAGTGGTGAAAAACGAAGAGCTCACGTACAACAGTGGGAGCACGAGTATGAGACACGATCGTGTGCAGCGGGTGCTGTACTTGTTATCAGGAACACTTCTGGTCACTCTGCTTTTGCCCAACATGCTACGGTGAAGCGACTGCCGACCGATTTCAAGTGTCAAACCCCTTCTTCTGTGATTATCCTACGTTTAATTAATTTCCGCGAGGAGCGTGTGAATCGAATCGCGGGGACGTCAAGTTGATCGTGTCAACGATCGTTTAAATATATAGCTGAATCGTGTGCGCGCGCCTCCAAAAAAAATTAAAAAGTGGAACCGACGTCGAAAGAGGATGCGTCGAAAATAAAACGAGCAAACAAGCCATATTACAATTAAACGAAGAAATGAAACAAAAAAAAACGAAAAAAAATATTTACTAGGTACTATACCATAGTACGCCCACTAATATCACTACTATAAAAGCGGTAGTCGTATATTGGTTGTCCTTCATTATCATTACGCTAATTCTAGGTATTTATTCAAAAGAAAAAAAAGAAAGAAAAAAATACAAGATCAAGCGTTTTGCGTGCTAAGTATCCTCGAGCGACGACGGAACACGACAAAATATTCAATTTAAATTATAGAGAAGGCTCGAAACCACCACGTCGGCGCATGGCTCTTCCGCAAAAGACTGACAACGACTGAGGCGTGTGTGCATTCCATCCTCGTTCGTATATATTCTTCATGTATCGCCTACGTGTAGTTTTTGAGGCTAAAATCTCGTTGACATTTAATAATATATATTCTCCTTAAGGCCTACCAAAATTTTCTTTACCCCCCAAAAAGAATAATTGTAACCCGTATTTGGAGTAATCGACTTTTTGCACACAAAAAGAATTTATCATTACTAAAAATTTTTCTACAATGTATTATTTTGATAATTCTTTAACGACTCTCCTGTCTCTTTCTCAAAAAATAAGTTCATTTCTTTCAATCCGAAAAGCAAATTGTAAAAACTTTCGTATATTCTTTTTCTGGATAAAGAAAACTTTAATTCTAAATTTTGAGAAGAAAAAAAAGTCGACATCTACCAAGTACATTACAACACAAAAGACTGTAAATGTTAAATTTTTAAATGTAGTGAGAATTTTTGTGTCTAAAATCGAAGGGCCGTGCGCATGACGCGCGACTCGCGACATGATAATTAGCACGCGTGTAAATAAATTTTCCTAACGAATAAAAAAAAGAAAATAATAATGTACAACAGGAACTACTTTGTGAGTTCCTGCCGAAAAAATGAAAGAGAGAAAGAAAGAAACTGAAAAAAAAATCGTGATCGTTTAAGAAGAGTGCATATATAATAGACAAATCTTATTAAAAAAAGAAACAAGAAGGCGAAAAGAAACTGCGAAAAAAGCGTATAACAAAATTCATTGCGCCACACTGTCCACGTGATCGAATCATTGATTCGCTTTTTTTTAGGAACGTTCTGAATTTACGTTCTTTAAAGACAACGGAAAAAATCCGCGACTGTCAATTTCGCAATATTTCTTTTTCTTTTTTTTCCGTTTTGTTTATTTTGTATTTCGAATATATGTATGATGAAAAGAGTGCTTGAAAAAAAGATGAAAATTATTGTGTGTACGTATGAATGTTTGTGTGTGAGAGAGAAGAAACGAAAAAAAAACGAGACAATTTGTATTATAGTTGTAATATACTGAACTATATCTATAGATCTGTATTATATTTATTATCTATTATTATTGTAATGCGAATATTCACTCGATATTCTATAATTATTAGTAAAATATCAAATTTAATAGCGAATTATTACAATACGACGAAATGGACGTAGCGTCGACGTCCTCGAGTCGTTTTGTTCAATTTTTTTTCCTCACATATTTTACAAAAGAAAAACAAAACCAACGAGGCATTTACCGATACGTTACATTTGCGAATTGGCCCTTTTGTTATTTTCTGTCTTTCTGTTACTTATTTATTATAAAATCAAAGCGACATTGCATTCACACTTTCATTGCATGTACATTGTTTTTGCATTAAAAAAAAAGCGAAGAAAAACTCGGATTAAAAATGTCACGAAAAGAAACTATTTTTTTAAAACCGACCTGATCAAATTTTTAAAAAAATGGACTTAATTCTGTTAATTAAAAAGGAAAATCGTGAATGCATCCGATAAATTATAATTTGACGAAACGAAATTTTTATAAAATTGTCGAGACGAAGAAAAAAGAAATGAAAGAAGAATCGATGCGTTTATATGGAGCAAATTAATTGTAAATACGAAATGTGTACCCGAAGCTCCGGACTGTAGATGAATCCCCTGCACATTAAAAAAAAAGAAATGTTTTTCCATAGTCAATCATCAGTTTTCAATGTTCATGCACTCATCTATCTCCGCGTCACAGTTTGCAAAAACAAAAGAAAAACACAATAATCATAAATTGATTTTTCTAAGACAATGTTCAACGAATTATGACAAGAAAAATGAAAGAATCGTATTATCCGCAGTATTGTAAGTCTAAGTATTGCCTGCGCTTCTCGCTATTTAATAAATTGTCTTATTTGTCAGTTTTCTTTACAAAAAAAAAAATAGTGGACCTGCCATATTGTAAACAAAATTTCATCGATTAATATAAATCATCGTAAACTTTCTCAATTCCCACAACGTCTTCTAGTCATGTATTTTGTAAAGAGAATAAAATAATTTATGATACGATTTTGCATAATATTTGCCATTGAATAGTGTGTCAAATAATTGCAAATACAACTAAGAAACAATATCAATCTAGAGGGAAAGGGAGAAAGAGCGACAGAAAGCTGAAAATTATTTCGGTATCCGGATACGCGGATATTTGTATAATACGAAAATTGAATTTTTATTTTCTCTGTTGCAAATATTTTACATCAATCAATTTTTAGTTTTTCTTCTTTCAAAAGATTCAACGTGAATTACTAAATTAATAGTAAATAAAACAAAAATTCTCTTCAGAGGAAATTGGAAATTCGTTTGCTAAAACTTCATCACTAAATTTACAACTAATTGAAAAGTAAAAAAATAGAAATTGATTCTTTTGCGTAAAAGTTTTGTTTGAAAAAAGGAAGAAAAATTGATACCAATTTGCGACAAGAAACTAAAAATGCAATTTTCGGAAAACATAACGAAGATTGTAATTTATATTAAAGCCTTACTCTCCAAACTGACTTACTTTTTCCGGGAATATGAGAATAGTTTATGGGATTTAGAATTAATTTTGCAATAACTAATTCCACGTGTAAAGAGAATATAATTTTTGTCAATAACCACGGAAAGAAAAAAGGAAATCTTGTTAAAAGTAAAACTACGTTTTTAGAATTAAAAAAGAGCAAACACATAATTTTTTTTAGCGACAACGCAGCAGAGGTACATAGAAGCAAAAGTGTGTGAATGGTGTTCATTCATAACGAACACTATAGGCAAATACAGTATAAACAATAATTTAGGCTCGAATTATTGATAGAAAATAGACAAGGTCATTTCACTGCATTTTTATTTTTTATTTTACTTCCAATTCTCATTCCGACGAGGCGTGGTTCATGCTTTTGTAACAATTTTTTTTTCTCTCCACAGTCTCGATTAATTAACCCAAAAATTCCTAATCACACTCGCAAGTAATCGTTGTGTATTAAATTTGATATTTCTCTCTCTACTAATAAAAAAAATATTGCTTGCGATTGTGCATTACGTACGCTCATTATTGTAAATATTTCCGGGTTTCAACAACAACAAAAAAACGGTCAATAAACTATTATTTTTAAATACAAAAAAAGTATTCCACGTCTCGACCTAAATCCCTAAAACCAAATCCTTATTTTTTTTTTCTGCTAATTTATTTCAAAACATCAAATTTTCTTTCCTGCGACAACGTTGGATAACAATCGCGGCGGCATTTAAAAAAAGGTCAATGCGCAAATCAATTTATATAATTAGAAAACAAGAAAGCAGAGGATTCGTAGATGATTTGTACATAAAAAAAACGATAAGTCGAAAAAGAAGAAAAACAACAACAACACGATATTAAATACATAATAGGTACGAGATAGGTTTCTAATAACGATTTATTATTAAAGAAAAAAAAGTGAATGTACGTTGATGTCTAAGATTTTTAAAAAATGGAACACACAAAGTGATTAATTATTAAACTATGATTATTATTCGTAAACAATACAATTGTACTAAGTAAAATGAGAACGTCGAGTACAGCCACACTTAGCCAGGTCAATGAATTCTCTCACGTTGAAATAATATTATTTTATAACCGGTATTCACACCACATTCGTGTTTATGATCATGGATTATGCGCGGCCAGCACTCATTTTCCCAATTTAAAATATGACAACAATTTCGTTTTTGGTAATGATTATTTGTTTTTCTCTCTATGTGTGTGTGTTTATATAAAGTCGGTCATAAATATTAAATTTTTTTGCTTAATAAATAATATTCATTTGGTAAATGGCCATTTTTCAGATTTAATATCAAACGGGAAATGATTTTCGTATAAAAAAATAGTCTACTACCACTTAGTATGTCTTTTTATAAACAACTCTAATAATTATTATTAATAATTTATCTGTCACACTGAAAAAAGAATTTGATTTAAATAACCATTCAAATTCAAATAAATAATTATCTATATTATCAAATATTTACTTAAATCAAATTAGTATTATTCAAAACAAATAATTTTTACATAAATTAAATTATATTTGAATTAATAATTTTTGCATTTAAAGCAAAAACAGTTTAATTATAATAAAAATTATTTGAATGCAAATAAATTTAAAAATATTTAGTTGATGACAATTATTTTTAAATCAAGTAAATTTTTTTACAGTACACTAACGGATTTAAAATTCATAATTTTTCTATTTGATAAATAGAATAAATTAATTACTTTTAATTCTCTTTATAATTATTAAAAATAGTAATTTTTAAATTAAAAAAATATATATTTTATTCGAATTTCAAAAAAATCTTTAAAAAATTTTACTCAAATTCAAAGAATTACTTTAAAAAGGTTTTATTTAAAAAACTAATTTTTACATCCAGAGAAAAAATTTTTTTTTTAAATTTATTTGATACAGATCAATTTTATTTAGTACAAATAGAAAATTAACTTCCTACGAAAAAATTTATCTGTAATAAAAAATTTTATCTGTGACAAATAAAATTGTTATTTACATCAAAAAAATGTAATAGGCTGTCTAATAAATATAAATTTATTTAATACAAATATAATATATTTGGATTAAATAAAACATTTTTCTGAGTGTAAATATTTTACTCAAGAATTCAAAAATTATTTTTTAAACACTTTTCTTTAAATTAAATTCAAAGAGATATTTTATTCAAATTTTCAAAAATAATTAAAAAATTTAATTACATATTTAATAGTTTAATATTAAATAAATATTTCTTTAATATTAAAGAAAGAAATATTTTATTTAACATTTTTATTAAATCACGAATTCTTTAAAAGAAAATTTAAAAAAATTTTCATTTTCATTTTTAAAATAATGCAATATTGCAAAAAGTATTTAATAAAGTAAACGATTACTTGTCTATTATTAAATAGAAAATTTGTTTCTATGAAATAATTTTTATTACAGTCACTAAAATGATATTTACTACAAATACTGAAATTATTGTTTCAAATACAATTTAATTGATTTAAATAAATAATTAGTCGATTCAAGTAAATATTTATTTGATAATAGCCAAGTAATCGGTTATTTGAATCAAATAAATTTTTTTTCAGAGTAACAAAAACAGTAATTTTAAATGTTTTGTAACTAAATATTAGAAAAAACAATTTAAAATTTTTTTGCTAATTTATTTCCTATTCTGCGTTATTTTACAATTTAAAAAGTTAATTTCAACGAAAATAGAATTTTAAGAAAAAATTTGCTTTAAAAATGAATTTAAAAAAGTAAACAAAAAATTACTGCAGCAGCTATAAATTGATAATTTTGTTCATAAAGTTTCTTATCGTTCCATGTAAATTACATTAATCTCTTTTGATTTTTCAAACTCGTCAAATATTTCCTTAGAAGTTTCATAAAATTTCAATTTTCCATAAAATTAGTTTTTAATTAATGCCTCCCAGTTTATTAAAACCCTAGAGCGTAAAAGCAAAATTTGATTAGTCTCTTGCAAAACAGAACCAAAAGTTTGAAAATATTTTCTGAAATTCGAGTACCTAGAGTGTAAAATTTTTAACTTTTAGAACGCGATTTTAATTACTTAATCCATGAAAAAAAAAAAAAATGTCATTTTGTAAATTTTTAAAAGTTTACAAAATGATTTTATACATTTTTTATTTTCTATTTTCAATTTTTTTTTTATTTATTTCTAAATCAATTTTATAATTTAGTCCTAAACAACTTGTAAATTATTCAAATTTATTCCACAATTTTTCAATTTTAATTTTTATTAAAACTTGGTCAAAAGGCAAAAAAAATTGTTTTTTATTCGAAAATGTAATTATTTTGAAACAAGATCATTTTTCTGGGTTAGTGAACTTCCACTCTGCTTACAACTTATAATATGTATGAGTGTGTTTTGTGGAAATGATTCATTTGCCTTAATAAGTTCATGGACTTGATGTGCAATTTTTTTCAAGTAAACTTTACAAATACAGAAGGAGATTTTCTGGGTTTAATACATTCGTAGAATCTCCGGAGAGGGAGAGAGAGAGAGAGAGAAAAAAAAAGAGAGCCGGCTGTGTGTAATTCCATAAACACGGACTTCATTAGAGTTTGCGTGTGCCCACGTAAGCACAATACATACAATTAAATTATGCCGTTCATTCAATACATACAAATGCAAAGTAGCGTAGAGTTCATAAAGGTAGTCCATTGTAGCGAAATAGCTTTAAACGAGAAAAAAAAACAGGAAAAAAAACACATAATCAACAAAAAAAATACCATAAAATAAATAAATTTTTGCCGATAATCTTATAAACACATAATATGTTAATTAATTATTCTCAAGCAGACAGGCAGACAGACGTACTTCTCATGGTACACTATTCTTTTTTTACCCCCCTTTTTCGTCCAATTATAGAAAAAATTCAATTTTTCACAAATTAAGTATCATTTTTTCGTAATTTAATAATAAGAGCACAATATATATATGTGTATTTTTCAGGGAATTAATAAGAAAAATTCTTTTTCATTTTGTTTTGAAATTTGAAAAATCACCGACGTTACACACAAAAACATTGTAGGTATATATTGTACATGTATATCGATATAATAATTATATCGATAGAAACGAAAGTAAAAAGCCGGATATATTAAATGGTACATTATGATTTTAAATAAAGTACCTTAAATAAATCGTCTTTGTAAGTACAAAAGAATTTTTCAAGAAGTGAAAAAAAATCGCCAGTTTATTTTTAAGTCGACAAAAAATTACAGTCATTTTTTCACCGCAGTAAAAAATATTAATTTCATGCTGTCGCTCTTAAAATAACATTTTTTCTATACAATTCGAACACCAAATTAGTTAAATTATTCTATTTAAATTTTTAAAATAATATAGAATAAAAAAAATTGAATTTAGTAACAAAATAATCTTTAATTAATATTCAATTTTATCATTAATATTTAATTGTTTAATTAATATTTAATTATTAATTAAACATCACTCAAATAATTGAAATTCAAAAATTTAATTAAGATTCAATTAGTTAATTAATATATAATATTGATTAACATTAAATTGAGCAGTATTCGAGTAATTAAATTACACAATAAATCATTAAATGAAATGCAAATGTGAATTTACTACTTTTGTACTCACAAAGAGAACATTTCGTAACGAAAAGAAAAAAAACGCGTGAATTTAAAAAAAATGCGGTTTTGAAAAAAAAAATTATCGATATTTGTAATTCCTAAAGAGTGAACATTGTAAAAAGAGACATCCGACTTTGTAAAATTTTCTTTTTAATAAAATTTGAAAATATTTTATGACAAGAAGACAAATTTATTGTGTATTGAAAATAAATTTCAATATTTTCATCAACAACTAAAAAATTATCCCTTGGCCTAAAAAAAATCTCTTTTTGATAATAATAATAGATAGATCTAGTAGTATAGATATTATTTTGTTTTTCATATAAAAATTTTCCTCAAAAAATATATTTACAAAGTAAAACACAAATCTCGGAGGTGCTATTCAGAATTTTAGTATATTTTTGCGAATTTAAAAATAATAGAAATTTTTTTTCTTTTGATATAATTATTTAATTTTTAATATTTTCATTTAAAAATTTAATTTCTTAGACGTTAAATAGTTTTTATATTTGTTGTATATTTCAAAATAAAAACATTTTTAACAGTCAATTCAAGAGCGACACCATGAGAAGCGGAAAGATTGTTAAAAAAAAAACCTGTCAATTTAATTAATTACTACTTTTAAGCGAAACAATCGTTTCTCAGTATAAACTTTTGTGCCATTCAGTAAAGAATTCTTTTTTTCATTTTTAACTACATTATAATATATCATTTTCAGTAATAGAGGTGCAATTTTCTTTTAAACTCTTAATCGAAAACAACGTCCAAATGACATAATAAATAAATTGTAATCTAATTATAATTATTACATAATTCCAAATTTCAATAAAATTTTTCCTTTTACTAATAATTTCTTCAGAGTTATATTTCAAAAAAAGTAATTTTTTATTTCGATAACAAGACGGAGTTTAATCGAAGAATAAAACTCATTTTAAGAGTTTTATTCCAATAATCGTTTCTCAAAGAAAAAATATACCAAAGTGAAGAAGAAGTTGGTTATATAGAATTAAAGAAAAAAAAGGCCTACACTTGTTTAAAAAAAAACACAAAAGCACCGAGTAGCATAATATAATCTTCATTCATTCTTGTAATAATTGTTAAAATGACTAAAAAAAAAAAATTTGAAAAATAAAATCATTTGGTGGTAAAAAAATACATATGCAGCGAGTTTTAAAGGTCCATGCGAAAATAAAGACGCGTGTTATATATAAAAATATATATACAGAAATTATACCTGCGCGGTAAATCGTTGTCAATAAAATATACATAGACGAATTAATAAAATCCCATCACACATTATATTTACGATAAAAGCGGATGATTATCGTAAATAATGTAATTATTCGTTTTATTATATTATAAATATAAATCAATGAAGCGAATCAGAATGCGTTTAAATTTCTGTTTCGTTTTTTTTCAGCGGAATAAAAAAAAACAAAAGAATAATAAAAAAAGATAAAATAAGCACACGTGCTTTGCGTGGCGCTATTGTTGTTATACGAACCAACTCAAGACAGAAATGGTATACAAGATTAAGAACAAGAACTTAAACAAAAAAAAAAAAAAAATGAAAAAATGAAAAAAAAATGGGACATAATATTTTATAACTCAACTTTTGTACAGAATAAATAAATACTTGTACTGTGGACCAATATTTCTTTCATTTCATTTTACCCTTCAAATTAATCATTAAAACTGTAAATTAAAATAATTTCATATTAAATTTAAAAAAAGAATTGTGCATTTTATTTGTGTTAAATAATAATTTATTTTTCACTAGAAATCAGTTATAAATCATTATTAATTAAAATTAATAAAAAACTGCCCTACTATCGCTTTTGTGTATATTATAAATTATTTATTTATTTATAAGTTGGCTTACAAAAGTATAAAAATATTTCTGCGAAAACATTTCCGTGGGGAAATGTGTAAATAAATAAATATAAGAAAAATAATAATTATATACATTACTTCATTCTTATACTTTTAATAATAAAAATGTATTATTTTATTTACATTTACAATAATATTTCGTTTTTCATTTCTAAATGATTTTTACAGATTACAGTAAATTTATTGGGGCTTTTTACTATTACTTTTAATTACTTTTTTTAATTGAACCAAAAAATAAAAATATTTTATTACTATATTATTACTATTCAATGATTATTAATATATTACAATTAGGATTTATAATAATTTATTATTTTATAACCTTTATATAAATTATTTTAATTTTATATATTTATATTTTATATTATAATATTGTTAGAATATTAAAAATATTATATTGCGATAAACAATTATAATAATTAAATAATATTAAAGATTATTAAACAATAATTACAATTATTATAATTGTATTATTTAAAATATAAATTATAAGAGTAATAATAATAGTATAGTAATATATTTTGAAAAATTAAGAAATATATTTAAGTACTGAGAATATTTGGTAAAAAAAACTGTTTTAAATAAAATTGTTTATTATAAAAATTCTAATAAAGAAATTTTCTAAAATCTTGTGGAAAATAAATTTTGAATTTTAAACTCGTGAATCAAGTGACCAATGAAATAATAATTCTCAGACATGCGCATTTCGAAAATAACTCAGTGAGTCAAATTCAGTACCGTAAAATGAAACAACGTGGTTTACTGTGATTTAATGTTTTCGTAATTAAAGCAAAATTGAATTCTAAAAGTACTATTCTATTTATTATAAAATATGTCGTTCTTTATAAGAAATAACAAAGAACCAGGAAAACTTAAGAGAAAGGTAATTTATCCAATTTAGTATCATTTACGCCACATGTTTTCGTTTCTTTCATTTTGAGGTTAGGTTAAATATTCTCTAATTTTTTTCTAAATTTACTTAAATTTGGGTAAAAATAATATTTTTTACTATTTTATTCCAATAAAATTGTATAAATAAACTAGTAAAAATAATTATTAATGATAATAATTACAAGAGAAAGAAATATTTATACTTTGTTTATTATGCACGTGAAATTCTTTTTAAAAGTAATATTTATTATTTTAATTTTAGTTTAATGGTAATTCTGAGGGTTCGAAGAAATTTGCATCAAAAGGTAAAAAGCGAAATGTGAAAAACAATAAAGACGATGATGAAAGTATTGCGAGTAGTGACGAAGAATTTGCTGAGCAAAGAAATAAGTGAGTTATAATGATTTACCATTGTTGGATTATTGCTAATTGATTTGGTAATAATTAATAGAGGACTCATTTAATATATTCTATTCTACGTTATTAAATTTGCAAATTTTTTCTAAACAGAGGTTTAGAAGAAGACTATGATGATGATGAGGAAGAAGAAGAGACTGCTCAAGAGAAACGTTTAAGATTGGCAAAGAAATATTTGCAAGAAATTGAAGAGGAAGGTAAAATAGAAAAATAAATATTTAATTCATCTTTATAAGTAATTAATTAATTAATTAATAAAATTAGTTCTTTTAATCCTTTATCATTATTGAATGAGTATGTTTTTTACATTCGAACCTAATTTTTCAGAAAAGGACAGAGAAGATTTTGAAAAAGGTGGCATTGCGAGGCGATTACATGAAGAATATTTAGAAGAAAAAGGAAGATTGAAAAGAACCGTAGCTAGTAATTATACAGGACACGGTGAAACAATTATTTTAAAATGTAAATATCACAGAGAAACAATCACCTGCCTTTGTCTTTCAAGCGATGGAAAATTTCTCTTTTCCGGTTCCAAGGATGGAACAATTGTCAAATGTAAGTATTATAATTTTCTTTTAAAGAAAAAAGAAATTTGAAATTAAAACAAAAATTATTGAAATTTGGAATTTAAAGAATTCTATAAATTTTAATAAATATTTAAAGATTATCGTCCTTAAAGAAAAATCAGCTTTTAATAATTATTCAAGAAATATTTAATTTTTAAGAAGGAATAATGACAATTTAATGTTATTCAGTATTTACTAAAAAATAATTTAATTTTCAGGGTGTTTAGCGGACAAATCTAAAGTCAAAATCCTAAAAGGAAAACGAACGAAAAATGATAATGGAATTAAATGCGTAGAATGTATGGCGATCAGCACGGATTCAAAATTTGTAGTAAGTCTAGTAAAAATCTGAAAAAAATTCAGCTAATTAAACTATCAATTTAATAATTAATTAATAAAGCTATAAATATTGTAAAAGAACTTTGCTTCTAAACTTCTTGTTTTTTAAACCAATATTTTGATTATTAAATTTCCGAAATTGATTAAAAATAGGTAGTTGGAGACAAGGCTACTAAAAATATAACAGTCTTATCGGGAGATGATTTAAGTCATATAAAATATCTCCAAGGACATAGAGGAATGGTTACGGGCTTAGTTTTTCGAAAAAATACACACACCTTGTATTCAGCGTCAAAGGATGCGAGTGTTAAAGTTTGGAATCTGGATGACATGGCCTACGTCGAATCATTGTAATTAATTTTGTTCGTTCTTACACATTTTATTGATCTTACTATCACAATTTTAAAACACTTCAATTTTTCTCCTTTAAAGCAAAACTTGTAATTTAAAAAATTAAATTAATTTAAAAATTTATTGTAGATTTGGTCATGGAAGTGCTATAACTTCAATAGACGCTCTATCGCGTGAACGTGCCGTAACAAGTGGAGGTCTTGACGGAAGTATAAGAATATGGAAAATAGTCGAAGAATCACAATTAATTTTCAATGGACACGGTGGCAGTATTGATACTGTGAAACTTATAAACGAAGAGAATTTCCTAAGCGGAGGTGACGATGGTCAATTGAGCGTGTGGGGTTGTCTAAAGAAGAAACCATTATGTTCATATCCTGAAGCTCATGGAAAAAATCCAGAAAATGGATTACCTAATTGGATTTCAAGTATTGCGACACTTTTAAATACGGATCTAGTAGCATCAGGTAAATTCATACCAAAAAATAGAGAAAAATAAAAAAAAGAACCCCTAAAGACTATCAATTTTCTATTATTTAATTACTTAAAGTTAATGGAATATTATAATTCAAAAATAGCTTCATTTTCAGGTTCCAATAGTGGAGTCATTAGATTGTGGCAATGTGAGGAATCGTTTCGAAAAATCAAACCTCTTTTTGACGTTAAAGTAGAGGGATTTATTAATTCTCTAACATTTACGCCCGACGGCAATTATCTCATAGCTGCCGTTGGTAAAGAGCATAGATTAGGAAGATGGTGGCATTTATCAGAACCGAAAAATGGTATAGTTCTGATTCCATTAAATCAAAAACAAAGTAAATGAAATTTTGTTAGTCTGTCTTAGACATTTCACGTGTAAATTTAATTATTTTTAAGCGATATTTGTATTACGAATGTAAAATAAACATATCTTTTATAAAATACAAAAAAGATTTGAAAATTTTCTTTTTCAATTTTAAATAAAAGAAAATAAAAATTTTAATTTCTATTTTTATCTTTTATAAAATGCAAAAAAGAAGTTTTATAAGTTTTCTTTTTCAGCTTTAAATAAAACAAAATAAAAATTATAATTTCTATTTCGATGGTGAAATTAAAATTATTTTTCGTTAGATATTTCTAGATTAGAAAATGTTAAACAAAAATTGTTGAGTCCCTAAACAAATGTAGAAATTATTATTTAATTTCTACGTAACCTATTTTAATTTAAATAGCTTCAACAAAGTTTTCATAAGTAAATATTTTTTGCAGACTGGAAAAATTGTTTATAAATTTTCCAGATTTTTCATAACCGTAGCGCAATAAATTATTGTAAAACGTTCAATATACAGAATACCCAATAATCAAGTCATCAAAATTATTAAAACAAAAGAAAATGTAAATTCATTACAACAACAAAGTGACGTAAAATAATGACTATAAGAACATCATGCAGAAGGAAAGAATTTTCATCAGTAAAAAGAAGCCAAAATTACTTTTTTTACTTGATTGGTTTTCAATTATTTCTTTTAATTTCAGATTCAAACTTAAAAAAATTCAATTATTAACTAATTTACTAATTAATTATTCTTGTTTATTAATTTCAAAAAATTTAACAAAATTCTTCGCAAGAATTCAATTATTTTCATAAATAATAACATTCTTCGTAAGAATCCAATTATTTTTACAAATAGTAAAATTTTTTGCAATAATAATTAATTATTTCTAAACAAAATTTTAATAAAATTTCACGAACATATACAATTATTTTCTAAAATTTTAATAAATCCTTCGAAACAATTCAATTTTATTTATAAATAGTAAAATTCTTTGCAAAAATTCAATTATTTTCGAAAAAAATTTCACGAAAGAATTCAATTTCTTTCTTAATTCGGTATAAAACTTTTCAAAATAATTCAATTATTTTCTAAAATTTCAATAAAATTCGATAATTGAAATATTTAAATAGAAAAGTTATTTAAAACTTTAAGAAGCAAAAAGCAAACAACTAATTACAAACTGCGAACAGATTACCGGAATACAACGATTTTTAATATAGATAATTTAAAATTATTATCTTCGTTAAAATTATTTTATTTTTTTATTTTCATAAAGTACTAAATGTACTGCTATTTCGAAAATAATGTCAAAGAATAATTAATATTTCTAAAAATCATTTACTACTTTCAAGAAAATAATTAATTACTTATAATAAATTTTGTAAACAAATGGACATTAATATAAATATTGCTTATTTTACACTTTAATAATTGTCAATATTTTGTCACTTTGTTGTTGAAAGAAAATTAAAAATTAATAAACGACTAACCTTTCGTAGAATTTGGAAGTGTCCTGGACCCAATATCTTTTAGTTTTAACCAATAAGTATTCATCATTAATCAATATTTGATTTTTCCATTCCTTATTCATTTATTTCCCGAAAATCTGGATTACTATTATATACTGTTGGTGCAATTCATCATTTATGAATCTGAAACAAATAAAAAAAAAACAATAGTTACTATTTTACTTCAACAAAAACGTCAAATTAATACTTTTGCCATCAAGATTCATTAAATAAATAGAATAAAATTAAAAAATAGAAACGTTTCAAATACATTTCACAATATTTTGCTACAAAAATTTTTCTTTTTATACTTTATTTCAAATTTTTATTAATATTGCTATCGATTAGGTTGAAAGAATTGAATATTATAGTGAAAAATGAGAGAAATATTTAGTGAAAATTAATAATATAAATTGAATTAATAAAATAATTTCAAAATAATTGTAAATAATAATTTTAATTATTGGAATTTGTCAATATTTTATTATTGTGTTTAAATAAAAACCTTTTGGAAGTTCTCAGACTCCAGGGAATCCCTGCACTTTTTTCGAATCTGCGCAATTCCTTAGTCTCGTGAAATCGAAAATACATTTCTGCAGAAATTCTTGTGAATTTGAAACTGAAAAAAATAATAATTATCATTTTCCTGTAACAATCATTCAGTTTTTCAAAAAAATATATTTAAATAATTTAAAAATAATGTTGGAATTTAATGCAATATTGTCATATTTTTGTTTGATTAAATACCTTTTAAAATATCCCGTAGAATGCAGACAAATTCTGCGCATCGTGTTCTCAAATTTGGACAATTTTTTTGTTTTCGGAAATTATAAACGATTTCCTGAAGTTTTACTGTATTTCGTCATTCTTGTGTTCTTGAATCTAAAAAAGTTACAAGAGAATCATGTTTTTACTGTAACAAAAAACAGAACAATAATTATGTCACAAATACCAATTATCCAAAACAAATAAAAATACAAAAATTAACACTGATAACAAATTAATTATATTTTATCCCTACAGTATGTAAAATTACAAAAATATTGCCTAAATATTGTGTTTATTCTTGAAATAATAAAATATTACGGCAAACATTACTGCAAAATTCTGTATTGTTTTGTGGAGTCAATGACCTTGAATTATAACCGGCAAAGACCTGCAACTCCTATATAAATTGAACAATTTATTGTGAATTTAACATAACCTCTAAATTATGCGCGACTGCTAATCACTTAGTATTTGTTTATTCTTATCAAAAATCATTTATCAACTATATTTAATCCTTTAAAGTTTAAGAAAAATTGTTCAATTTCTAGGTTATGTTGATATAAGTCAATCGCGTCAATCGTCTACAAAGTTAAAATGAAAAATGATTATAACAATATTTACCTGCATAGAAATACTTGGAAATCGAACTTTTAACAGATGATCGAAAATTTTTCGAATTTACATAAAAACTACTAAAAATATCAGAAAACTATTGTTCCGTTTCTTCTTTATTATGTTTCTGTCAACGGCGACTTTTAGAAATGGGGGGAAAGCCGGAAATCGCAGCAAAAGTGCGCCAAATCACCCTGATCATGCGCAGTTGCATGAACCAATCAGAATCCACATAAGTACTGCCCTCTATCATTAAACAAAAGAAATATATTTAAAAAAGTTAAATCGATTTTAATAATGAATAAATAACACGTAAAATAGAAAATAAAAATTAACTCTATAAAATAGCAAATAAAGTTGTTAAACATAATTGTAGCAATTTATTATTCTTTCCGCGAATATATTAATCATTTTATGTACAAAATTTGTTTTTATTGTTGATATTTTTGAATTTTAACTTACATACAACTTCACGTCTCTGACAATTGTTGCATTTTCTGCAACTTCCGCTCAAACCTAACCTTAAATACTTTTATGTTCATAAGTTCATAACTACGTTTCATTTTGAAAACTTCGAAAGTGTATATTGTAATTGTTTAACTGTTTTAAAAATAAGAAGCAAAGAATTAAAATTATAGATGACAGAAAAGAAACGAGTGTTAATGGTGTGTTTAGGTAAATTTTTACAATTAGATACAAATTCTAGTATTAATTCATTGAACAACAATGTTTACTTTCTTTTTCCTTTTTACGATTAAATTACAAATTATAACTAATAATCTTTAATTAATAATAGGCAATACCTGTAGATCAACGATCGCTGAAGCTATATTCAAAAATTACGTCGAGAAAATGAATTATTTATGGGAAGTTGACAGTTCTGGTTTAAGAGGTTATCACGTTGGGGAAGGTCCTAATCAAAGAGCACTAAATATTCTAGAAAAGAATGGCATTAAAAATTATCATCACATAGCAAAAGTCGTAAGTAAATTAAAAAAACAAAATGTTTTCTAATTGTTAATAATTCTACAGTTACAGTAGTTTTTAAAATATAATTGTCTTACTTAATATAATGAGTTAAATTAATTCTTTTGCTAATAATAGATAAAAAATCAAGACTTCGATGATTTCGATTGGATATTTGGAATGGATGAATATAATTTATCAAAGTTAATAGAACTAAAACCAAAAAATTGTCGAGCGCAAGTTGAACTCCTGGGAAAATATCATCCAAGTGGAGAAGTTATTATTGAAGATCCTTATTTTGTAAGAAAATACTTTAAATTCAAAATTTGTTTTACAAAATATTTGTAATTAATTAGTAAATTATTTAATTTTACAGGAAAATAATATTACCAGTTTTCAAACAGTTTACGATCAGTGTGTTGCATGTGTTGAAAATTTCTTGAAGCAAGAAAATAGTTCTTAATTCAACAACATATTGAGAAAAATGGATATATTTTTTTAAAAATAATTTTTAAAGAGAAAAAATTAGATAAAATTTCAAAAATTCAAGTTGATAAACTACAAATTATTTTTGATATTTATAAATATTGTGCTGGAAGTTTTAATGATCTGATATAGGTTTATCAATCTACAGAATTTTTTAATTTTGTTTAAATTAAATAATTTATAAATTACGTACATAATATTTATTTTTATAGAAGTGTAATTAGAATTGTAGCCAGGAAAGATTTTATGCAAGAATGAAATATTTCAATTTTTCATTGTACAGATTATAAATTTAATTGAAATATTTCAAGATTTGAACAAAGTTCTATTTTTATGTTAAAAATTTGATAAGTAATTTTTATGTTTAATATCGACTGTATTTATAAATGTGACATCGAAAAACATCAAGAGTCTATTAAATAAGTTACAAAAGTGTATCAAAATAATTTATAAACGATAAGCTGGTCTTGAATTGAGAGTTAAACGTTAATAGAGTTTAATTTAAAAAGTTATTATTACGTCTTTAAAAGTCTTTAAATTTTAAGAAAATGCTTATGTATTTATGCAAAAGAATAAGTATTACAGGAACATGAATACTTATATAAAATGAGTAAATTTAATTATAGAATTAATAATTTGTTTCTAAAAATTTTTAAATAAATAAATAATAATAAAATAATAAACAAATAAACAATATTAATAATAATAGTAAACCTTATAAAATTAAATATATAATTATATAATTAATATATTAAATTAATATAATTAAATTTTAAATAAAGCGCCTAAAATGAAGTTATTTGCGCAAGCGTCGATTGAATTTACAAATAAAATTCCCGCCGTTTACTATATACGCCGCCCGCTGTAATTTTCTAACCTCACAAAAAAAAGTGACACATGCGGAAAGTGCGTAGTATATAGTCCGGTTATTGTTTGAATAATATAATTAATATTTTAATGAATAGTACATAAAGAGAAGACTGCAAAATGTCGAGAGTCAAACGACTTAGTATTCGTGGTATTCGGAATTTTAGCGATGACAAAGAATCAGAACCTATTGTGTTTACACGACCGATGACCCTCATCCTGGGACCAAATGGAACAGGCAAAACAACTATTATCGAATGTCTCAAGTATGCGACAACCGGTGATTTTCCTCCAGGTACAGATAATGGAAGATGTTTTATTTTCGATCCAAAATTGACAAACAATCCTACTGTAAGTATTTTGTATTTTCACTTAATAATTCCCAATTAATTTCAAGTCTATATAGAAAATTATTTAACACCAGGTACGAGGAGTTATAAAAGCTGAAGTTATTAATAAAAAAGGCGATTCACTGGTTGTATCAAAAACGGTCGAATGTACGCAATTAGCGAAATCTATTAAATTAAAATCCTTAGATTCAACCATAACTAGAACTGATGCCGTCACAAAGAAGGTAAATTTACTGCTTACTATATAAATTTCAATAAAAGGCAATTGATGAATTTTAATAAAAATTTCAGAGATCCCAAATAAGCGGTCGATGTGCTGATATAACAGCCGAAATTACACGTGCTCTAGGAGTGTCAAAACCTATAATTAATTATGTCATATTTTGTCATCAAGAGGAATTTAATTGGCCATTTGACGATGGAAAGAAATTAAAAGAAAAATTCGATGAGATATTTGGAACTACAAAGTTCAATAAAGCTTTGGATAATTTGCGAAGTATTATTAAAATTCACACTGCGGATAATAAAATTTTGACAGTCGAGAAGGATAAGTATCGTATTTTAGTCAATCAAGTCAAAGATGTGGAAAACAAGATCGAAGAAATTAATAATCGAAAGCAAAGATCTTTTATCAGAATTGAAGAAATAACAAACGAGCTACTACCATTACAGGAGAAAATTCAAGAAAATGAAAATAAAGAAATTGAGTACAAGAAAATTATTGTAAACGAAGGTGATTAAATTAGTCTCTTTTTTCTAGAGTATTTCAATTCTATACATATATTCCGATATTATTAAAATTGTACTAAAAACTAATTTTAACAAAAAAAAAAATTACTCAAATTATTTTTCCAGATAAAAAGAAAATGGAATTCAATTTAGCCAAAAAGGAAGTCGATAATTTAAAATCGACTATTCATAAAATTTTCGAAGGCACAACTGATGAATTGAAACACGATCTTGAAATGGATGAGAATTTTCTCTCCAAGAAACAGGAAGAAATTAAAGAGGTTGAAATTATTTTCTTTCATAAACAAAAATATCTTTCAGAAGAGATTTAAAATTTATTTTTATTTACAGTTTGAAAATCAAGTGCATTCAGAATCGAAGAAAGAGCAAAAATTATCAAGTGAAATTGCAGAACAAAGAATTCAAATTGGAACACTACAGCAAAAAATGGAGGATCACAATGATAGAATTACTGTTAGGAATTCAATGTTGGAAAAGGCTTTAGCTACGTTTGATACGGAGATTAAATTAAAGAACAGCACAGAAGATGGTAAAATTTTTTTTTCATAAGATCATAAAATTCTACATTTAATTTATAATCATTCTATTTCATGTTATTTCATTTTTAATTAATAATATTGTACCCTAGAAATTGAAGAATGGATGAAAACGTTAACTGAGAAATTCGAGAAACTAGAAAGTGACATCGAAGAAACTCGTCGAAAAAAGGAACTCGAGGAACAAATTCTCCAAAAAGAAGTCGACACTGTAAGAGCCGAAAAATCAAGAATCGAATCAGTGACAAATGTTCGTGACAAAGAACTCTTGGAAATTCGAAGGGAAATTAAAACCGTGCAATCAGAAATTGCTGAGGTAGAATTCATTTTTTTTTAATTGATTTAAAGTGTTTTAAATTTAAAGCTTTGAAAATGATTTAAAAAAATATTTTTTTAGGTCGGCATAGCAGGAACAAAATTAAATGAAATAGAAATGAAACTTAGAGAAGTGAATAACCGATGCGAGGCACTTGGTAAAAAAATGGATGTGAATGCAGTCAAAGAAAAGATAAACGAGAAAAAGAAAAATCAAAGAACATTAGACGATGAAATACACAAATTGGATGAGGAAATAACATTGATGCATCAATATAGTACACTACAGGCCGAATTGGATTTACAGAAATCATCTCTTGAATCGAAGCAAACAAATATTCAGTCTATTAAAAATAAACAGGAATCGAATATTAAAACTTTGTTGAAAGTAGACGAGGTACCAATGAGAAAACTCAAAAATGATTTGGATGAGGTTTATCAAACTTTGGTATGTTTCATATTATACAATTTTCAATTATTTAAAATATTTTCAAAAAAATTCTTTAAAAGAAATTATTTATGTTTAAAATTTTTGATAACACTTTTTTTTATAAAAATTAAATTATTTTCATAAATAATAGAATTCAATTATTTTGAATACAATTATTATACAATTCTTCAAGAAATTCAATTATTTCCAGTAATTTCAATAAAACTAAACTTTTTTAGTCGTTCAATTTAATTTTTCGATTGCTACTATTTTACCACTTTTTTAGTCTTAAAACTACTTTTTAAAATTAATTTTTGAGTGCGAAGTTTGCAAGTTATTATTTTTTCCACTATAAGATTAGAAGTGACATTTATAGTAAAGTTGATCTGTAATTATAATATAAATTTATAATTTATATATTTATAACATAATTTTTTCCAATTGCAGACAAAAGAGAAGGACAGTTACAATCGTAAATTAGAGAGAGAAAAAGTGAGTGTAACAAGTTTACAGGCTTCACTGAAACACGTTGAAAATGATTTAAGGAAAAAAGAAGAAGAATTAAAGAGTACGTTGATATTAATTTTAAAATATAGAATAATTTTACAAAATATTTCTAAAAAATTCAAATCAAATTAATTATTTTTCTTTCCAGATGACAAAGCCATGGTATCTATTCATTGTGATTATGAAAATTATGATGATATTGTAGCAGAACAATCAAAAAGAGTAAACAGTTTACAAGATGACAAAGGAATGTACGCCTATAAAAAAGCAGCTTTCAAAAAATATTTGGAAAAAGTTGATTCAACTGATCCATGTTGTCCACTTTGTAGTCGAGGTTTTAAAAGTTCTCAGGAAGCAAAAAATTTATCATCTCAAATGAAAGACGAAATGGACACTGTGCCACAAGTTTTAAAAAATTGTGAAGATAAATTAAAAGTTGAACAAAAAAAATATGATTCACTTTTACGATTGAAACCAATTGTTGATAAAATTTTGAAATTCGAGGAAACTGATTCAAAACAATGGAAGTATGTAATTTAATATTTAACTAATTAAAATTCGTTTAATTTATTTACACTCAATATAGTTTAATTTTAATTATTTTTATTATTCTTTACTTTTAAATTACATTTGGAAGAGTTGAATTTTGAATTGAAATTATAATATTTTTCTTCACAGGGAAACTATTGAACAGAAAACAAAAAGTTTACGAGAATCAAAGGAAAGAATTAATGCAATTCGTTCGGCTTTGGAAGAACCAGAACATTTGTTAGACGTATGGAAAAATCTAAGCAGCGATATTGTCTTGTGGGATCAATCGTTTAATGAGATTGAGAAAATAAATCGTCAAATTGAATCAGTAAAACGTCGTATTCCAAGTGCTGGTAAATTAACTAATTTTTTAAATTGTTACAAAATGTTATAATATTTTTGACTCTAATTCTGTTTTTAGGAATGAATTTCGATAGAACCATGGACGAGGCGCAAAGGGAGAAAGCTTCATTAAGAAACTCATTGAAAGATCTTCGAAATGAAGTAGAGAAAATGCAAACGGAATTAGATTCTCACAATGAAAAAGTAGAAAAAACAAAGAGCTTGAGACTTTCATTGCAAGAGGAAAAATTAAGATTGTCCGCAAATATGCAAAAATTGCAACAATTTCATGACAAAGAAACTGAACTTTCCGCCAAGAAAGATAAATTACTGAAAGTAATTCAAGAATTCAAGCAGGAACTTGTTACGGCTGAAGATCATCTTGAAACTGCAATTGAGAATTTGGAAAAAAAGAAGGTACATACTTCCTATTGCGTAAACAATGGAAAATATTTATATTAATCTCTATTATTTATAATTTCCATTTAAACAACTTAAAATATAATCTTTACCTACTTTTTTAACAATTAATTTCTTTTTAAAATTTTAGAACCAGAATTCCGAAAGTGCCAGAAGTAATAAATTAAAAGTGGATATGGTGTCGAAACGTATTTTCGAATTGACGAAAACTCAAAATGAAATTGAGAATTTCATTGAAAGTAAAATTGAAGTAAAATTACAGCGCGTTGAGGAGAGAGTCAAATCGTATGATTCAATGATAAGCACTTTAAAGGAAAGTAAAAGTAAATTGGAGAAAAAAATTGCAAGTCTTCGTGAGGATATGGTTCAACAGGAATTAAGTAAACGAACATTGTTGGATAATTTGAAACTTCGAAAGAAAGAAGGCGAATTGGAGAGTTTGAATTTACAATGGGAGCACTTGAAAGCATCATTGAAAAATTTCAAAATTGATGATTTAAGAAGAGTTCGAAGAACTTTTAAGGAGGAAGAAGACAAATTAATTAGGGAGGTAATTGTCTAATGCCTTCGAATCTAAAAATAATTAAAATTATTAATCTTTCTAATTATATAGTTTTGAATTAGTATAATTATAGAAATAGTAATTTACATATTTTTTAATTTTTACTATTTATATGCCTATTCAGTTTTGACTATTTATATATTTTTGAATTTTCACTGTTTATATTTAAAGAATTCAATTCTTATTTCAGAAAAATAATATCGAGGGAATGCAAACGGAATTATCGAGAAATATTCGAGAACTGAAGAGTCAGCTTGGGAAGAGAGAACTTAAAGATGCGATGACAAACTTTAAAGCAAAGGCCGTGGAATTAGTGGTAAGTTTCTTTTTTTTATCTTTAATATGCATTGTTTTCCTCGACATTGTAATTTCATTCATTTTATGTATGTGTAGACTTCCGGAGAAATAATTGAGACTTTAAAAGCATACAGTAAAATTCTTGATGCATCAATGATTGATTATCATGAAGAGCGAATGAAAACGGTGAATAAAATAATGGATCGATTATGGCGTAAAGTTTACACTGGACATGATACTTCGACTATTCAAATTCATACAAGTGCAACTGAGGGAGTGGACTCTAACAGAAGAAGTTACAATTACAAATTGCTTCAAAAGAAAAATGGCGTATTAATGGATATGAAAGGTCGTTGCAGTGCAGGTCAAAGGGTAAATATTTTTAATTTAATATAAATATTAATTTTTTACTAAACTTATTAATTATTAAACAAAAAATTTCTAATTAAAAACTCGAAAATTTTTATTTTTATTCTATATTATTCTTCGTTATTAACAAAATTAATTTTTTTTATATCATTTAGGTTTTGACTTCGATAATAATTCGAATGGCATTGGCGGAAACATTCTGCGGAGATTGCGGTGTAATGGCTTTAGATGAGCCTACGACTAATTTAGACGCAGAAAATTCCAAAAGTTTGGCTGAAGCTCTCTGCGAGTATGTAAAATCTACTTTTTTTCTTTTTTACACAATTTTTTTTATAAAAATTTTTTATTTATTTCTTATTTTACAGAATTGTGGCACAACGTTCAGAAGTTCAGAAAAACTTTCAGTTAATCGTTATCAGTCACGATGAACCTTTCATAAATCTTTTATTAAGAGCCAATTCTCACAAAGCGTATTATGAACTTAAACGAGCTCCTGAGTAAGTTTTATTTGTCTTATAATATTTTTTTTTACTTCGATTTATTTTTATTACTCAACTCATTTTAAAATGAAACTCATTTTTATTTTTATATTTTATTTTTATAATTTTTATTGAAACGAAATAATTTTTTTTGAAATGAATGTCATTTTTCTGATTGTATTTTGTTTTCCTTGAAAATAGCGGAAGGTCTATGATTCAATTACGTGATAAGAACGGACACACGTTGGCAAAACCAATGGCAACATTGGATGAATCCTCTGAAGATGATGATATCGATGTGGATACAGTTCGAGTGTAAGAGTTTACTATATATTCCGTTTTCGTTTCTACATTATTTAAAATTAAGTGTTTCTTTAAAAACTCGCGTTCATTACGCTTAAAAGACATATTTCCTAATTTTATTGAAGTTATAATTTCAAAGAATAATTGTCCGTACTGAAAAAGTTTGTTTTTTTAATACTTTAATTTTGTAATATTCAGACTGAAGTTATACAATAAACATATATTTTCTATATTAAATCAATTATCCAAAATTCCAATTATTAAAATTGAAAAAGTTTTAAAAAATGTATAATTATTCAAAAAGATTTTTAAAATATGAGAATTTGATTTTTTATTAAAATATAATTAAAAATTTAATTAAAAATATTTATTATAAATTTTTCTTTAATTTTAAAAGAATATTTACAGGATATAAAGTAATAGAGAAGAATGAAAAAACTCTTTTTATTAATTTCATAAAATTTTTTTGGTCTAATTATTTTTAGAATTTATAATTTATACAATATTCTGTAATAACAAAAAAAAGTTTTTAAACAATTATCGAAATTTTACAACGGAATACAAAATGAACGCATGCGTGATTTTATAGATGTAAAAGTCAAGTGCTCAGGCGCATTGGTTTCCTTTAAATTAGAACGTCCAACAAATTAAATTAATATTTAACACATCATTCATTAGTTCTTGAAAATAATATACATTATCTAAATGCGTAATATATTGTAAAAGAAAAACAATTATACAAGAAAATTTTTAATTGATATTTCATAAGAGAAGAAACAGAAGTTTCCAAAGGGCGGCGTTTATTATCGATCGTAATTGTGGGGTTTAGCCAGGAATTGAGAGCATGTGTAATTTAACACTCAGATGTTTGTAACACAAAACATGCTCTATCGAATTTTCTATGTCATCATTAATATTTTAACATTATTTCAATTTTTATCTGGTGAAACAATTATTACAAAAAATGAAAAATTACCGGACGTCGAATTGGAGACGTGCGTCGATAGTTTCGTTATTCACAGGGATAAAATTATTAGAACCTTGGACTCACAAGAAATGGGAGCAAAATATTTAACAGAAATTGATGTAAACTCGGAAAATGAGTGTATCAAATTTTGTTGTGTAACTGATCAGTGTGATGTATTCATTTTCGAGGAAAAAGTGAGTTTTTAATTACAGTTTCTAAATTTATACTTATTTTTTGAATAAATACCTTTCTTTATTGAATCAGAATTTTTAAACTTTTAGTGTTAATTATTTTTTACTATTTTTAATTTTTACTTTTTAATAATATTTTTTAATATTTCAAATGAACTTAAAATCTAAACTTCTGTGTTTTTAGAATACATTTTGATTTTTAATTTCTGATAACAATTTTTTCAATTTGATTTTCAATCTTCAATTCGTAATTTCCATTTAATATTTTAATAATTATCTGCTTTTAGAAACCGGGGAGCTGTTATCTTTTCCATTGTGGTCCTCCTCAAGATTTTAAATGCAAATTTACAGATCATGCTAATTATAGCAGCGCAGTACTTACAAATTATAAACCGCAGTCAGCTGTACAGTTAGAAGAGCAGATTCATAAAACTCCTGAACATGAACTTAAATCGCTCAGGTAATAAGTTAATAATTTATTTTCAAAATTAATAAAATTCTTTAAAGAAATTCAATTATTTTTAAAAACTTTAACGAATATCTCGTCAAGAATTCAATTATCTTTACAGATAGTAAAATTTTTCGCCAAAAATTCAATTATTTTCAAAAGTTTTTCACAATTCAATAATTTTCAATATTTACTATTTTCATAAAATTTATTAAAAGATTTAATTATAGAAAAAGTTTTTTAATAAAATTCTACGAAAACATTCAATTATTTTCATCGCAGAATTTCAATTATTTTTAATACAATTTAAAATAAATTCCTCGAAAAATGCATTATTCTTAAAAATTATATTAAAACTAGACGAAAGAATTAAATTTTTAGAAACTTTCAATTATTCAATAAAATAATAAATTTCGTTGCAACAATTGAAATATTTTCATAAATAACTTTTAATTCGTCGCTCACAGAAAATTAATTATTTTCAAAATTTTTTAAGTAATTCTGCAAAAGAATTCAATTATCGTGATAAAAAACAAAATTCTTCCCATAAAATCAATTATTTTCAGAAATTTTAATAAAATTCTTCGCATGAATTCAATTATTTTCATAAATTATTATTTAAATTCTTTTCAGGAATTCAATTATTTTTAGAAATTTTAATAAAATTCTTCACAAAAATTTTCAAAAATTGTTATAAAATTCTTTAATATAATGAATTTCAGTAAAATTTTAATTAAATCTTTTAAAAGAAATTAAATATTTTCAAAAGTTGTTAATAAAATTCTTAGTAAAAATTAAATTTCAAGAGACATTCGATTATTGAGTAAATTATTAATTTTTTTATTTAAATCATTGAATTCTCGTAGAATTTTTTAATAAAATTTTTTTTAAAAATTAATTTTGGTCAGAATATACCTTAGAGTCAGGGAAAAAGTTAAAATTCTGTCTGAAAATCAGGGAAAAAGAAAGTTAACTTCTTGTGGAAAATCTGTTATTCTTTTTATTATATTTTATGTACTAATTATTTATTTATATTTATTGTAAAAAATCAGGAAGCAGAATAATCCAGGCCTTAAGGAATATTCCTACAACGAACCTCCGGCGATTGCAGCTACGCAGATAACGAAAACGTCCACCTTAACGAGTCCAGTACCTGTTAAAATTGGTATAAATTGAAAAGACTTGTTTTTAATTTTAATTTACATACAGTTCAATTTATTACATTGACAATTAATATTTAATTTAAGTTCCTGACAATTTCTCTTAATTTTCTGAACAAATATTTTCGAAACATAGAATTTATCAAATTTTTACTAATTAATGAATAATTTTTTAATTTAATAATTTATCCAACTTTTTTATTAATATTTTAAAACAATTGAATTTATTTTTTTCATAATTATATATATTTACAGTAAATTATAAATTTACTTTTTATTAGTTTTAAAACTATTAAATTTAATTATTCTTCTTTTGTCTCTTTTTAATAAAATGAGATTTTTATATTGTAAATTATAAAAATTGAAAAATTTTTAATCCATTTCTATTTTTTTCGCAGAATGCAGTCGAAATCAGTTTGAATGTCGAACGACAGGCGATTGTATTGCAATTTACAATGTTTGCGATGGAATTCCCCAATGTCCGGATGGTTCTGACGAAGGAGCGGAACTTCATTGTCCAACGGAAAAGCCATCGCCAACATCGCCGCCTGTGATTGCTGCACAAAAACCGATACTCCCCTCGTTACCCGATGTTTTAAGATATCAACAAATGCTTCAACATCACAAATCCTATGCACCCATGTACGGCCACGTGCAAGAAAGTAATTCCAAATCTTCGTGGCAACCTTCTGGATCAAGTAATCAAGGAATACTTCCACAACAAAATCTTCCTTATTTAGTGGATCAAGAAAATCCTCCACAATCGCATGCCAATTTTGAATCGAAAAATTATCCTTGGAATTATCAACCATACTATGATCAAAATAAGGATAATTATGGAGGATATAATTATCGTCAGCAGAACAATCTTCCTGTTTATGAACGTAAGTTGTTGGCTTCTATTTAAAGAAAATAATGTTATTTTGTTAAAAAGTTGATTGTTAATTAAATTTAAATATTTTACAGAACAATCGCATATATTCAATCATAAAAGACCGGGAGTTATAGAAGAAAGTCCACAAGATGGGTAGGTGTGATTAATTATTAATTTGTCGAAAATATTAATTTATTTTTTTTAATTAATTTTAATTTCTTATTTATTATAATTAAAATTTTATTAATCAAAATTAGGGGAGTTTATGCGGATCAGAATAGACCATTTATGCCGTATTATCAACAATCTAATCACGAGTCCTGGCAGGAAAAACAGTCTCCACCTCAACCTTCGGTTCCACAGCCTGAACAACACATTGAAGCCGAAGTTTTGCAAGAAAAACCAAAATTAACTACAACACCTCAACCTTGTAAAGTAAGAACAATTATTTTTATTAAACGTTATAATTTTTAATAACGACATACGTTAATAATTATTTTCTATTTTAAATAGAAAGTAAAGTAAAGAAGAAACGATTATTTTACTAAACATTTATGTTATTAAACCCTGTAACGAGGTGAATCGTTACTTATTTCTCCAAATCTGTCGTGTGTAGGAAAAGTAAATTTCATTATAGTAAGTTGTTCGTCGTTCTCTCTCTTATCATAGTTTTGTCTTGTTTTCTTGTCAAGTCCCTTGTGTGTGTCCTTGGTTCAGCGACCCGAGACCTGTGTCATTCGTGAAATCTGAATTTAAATGATTTCGCGCATGATTAATTGCCAGAGACCGTCACATGACCAATGACCCTTTCCAAGACCATTTTAGGTGCTGTACAGTGGGGATAAGAAAGAAGGGTTTTTCCCAATTTTCCATAGGAAAAAGGAAGAAGCAAAATATGATGAGGAAGCCAACCGGTGATGAGGAGATCGGATTTACACTTGCTTGTCACTTACTTGCAGAGGTTCAAGTAGTCGCGACGTGATTTTTGACTAGCGTCAATTATCGAATTACGTTATTGAATATTTTATTTTATATTTTTGTTGTTTGATTTAGAGTTTATTTGGTTTAATTAATAAATGGGTTTTATTTTTGTTAATTGAGAGTTTTAAGTGTTTTATTTCTATTTTTGTTTGTGCTGTAAACGGTTGAGAGTGCCAAAGTCGTTATAATTTGGTAGCGTCTCAACGGTCATCTGTTTAAAAAGGAATGGTCCATTGTCAAAGTTGTTTTTTACATCGCAGCTTGGAGAAGAGGAACTCCCCGATGAGATTTGTGAAGATTTTGTTGTGGTGAAGTTAGTTTCGGAGTAACGGGTCGAGATGTAAATTTGTGACGTTTTATTTTCCTTTGGTAAAATTCTATGTTGCAAATTCCACCCTTACAACCCTTTTTAGCGTTTATATTCTAAAAATATATTTTTTAATTATTTTTAAATAAGTATATACGATAATAATTTTTGTTTTCAATTAAAACACTGTTTTAATCTTGTAAAGTAAGGATAATTATTCTCTTAAACGTTTATATTCTTTAAATATACTTTTTAATTCACAATGAAATTTTAAACAGATAATAATAATTATTTTCAAATAAATTTTAATTTTATTTATTATTTATTTATTATTTATTAATATTTTTCAGATTTCCGAAAAGGATACAAATGTTACAAAAAGTGATGACAAACATGCAATAAAGAGTAATGCGAAAAATACAAAAGTTGTAGATAAAAATCAAAATAATGAAGATTTATTGAAGACAAAACCAATTGTCAAGGCTGAGACGAATATTAAAATTATTGAAATTAATAAGAACGAAGGTATTTCTAAATTATTTTTTTGTTTTTCAAATTAAATTTAAAAATAAATTTTAAACTAAACTATTACTTTGTTTCTAGATTCTAAAGTAGATCATAAGGTGTCAGAAGAACAATTAAAGGAAACAAAAAAAGAAAGTTTGGTCGCTCAACATTTTCGTCATAATAACAGTGTTAATGAAAATTTAAGACCAAAAGGTGCAGTAATATCCCTCGTTCTGGGATTATCAGTTTCTGCAGTTATGGCTGTTTTGATAGCTTGCAGATTACGAGTTGTTAGAAGAAGAGGTCGTCGTGGTCATGAACCATTCGCCCATGATGCAGATTATTTAGTTAATGGAATGTATCTTTAATTAAATAAAAAAATTTATAAATATTTTCATACATTAAAAAGTAACTGTTTCATATTTTAAAGGGAAAACTATTTTTAACTGTCAAACTTGTTAAAAAAAAGAACAGTGCGAATCAAAAGTTAAATATAAGGAAATTTTTTCCTATCATTACGTTAGCTCAATCATCTGCTTCGTATATCAATTTTTAAATGTATTATTTTCCATCATTTGATTTAAAACAATTTTTTCAAAGATCCATTTGTATATTAAAATATATTAAAGTTTTATTGAATTGTTAAAACAATTCAAATTCTCGTTGCACTTTAAGGCTAAAAAGTTAATAATATTTAGCCTATTCATAAATGTACAAAACTTTGTTAAATTTTAATAAAGAATTTTCAAAAATAAAAGTTTCTTGTATTTAATTAAAGAAATTAAATATTTTTAATATGCTATTAAATTTAAATTTCAAATATATTTATAAATATTTTAGTTATAGCTCTTTAAAGAATTATTGACAATAACTTTATTTTACTAACTTTAATCATTGAAAAACAATAAATTCTATTTATTTATTTAAGTAATAAACGGGATTGTGGTTACTTTTTATTAATTGTAAATTAAATTAATTTTGATGAATGTCAAATATATTATCAACGAATATCTTAATATTATTATAGGAGATTATTATCTAAAGTTTTATCTGAAATTCATATTTAAATGAATTTTATTAGAAAATTCTATGTGAATTCTATTGTTTTAATACATAAATGAATAATTTAATGTTTCTTAAAATTTAATTCTCACAAATTAAATTCCTTGAAACAATTTAATTATTTTCAAAAAATAAAATTTTTCAAAAAATTTCACTTTCTTAATTATTAATGCAATTCTTCGGAGGAATTCAATTCTGTTCAATAATTTTAATTACATTATTTGCTAGAATTCAATTTTTTAAATATATAAATATTTAAGATTTCGTTAAGACTCAAATACCTACATATATTCACTAATGTTAATAAAATTCTTTCGAAGAATTCAATTTTTTAAAAATTTTAATAAAATTCCTTAAAACTATTCAATTATTTTCAAAAATAAAATTCTTCTCAAAAATTCAAATAATTTCATAAATAATACAAATTTTTTCCAAGAATTCAATTACAGTCAATAATTTTAATAAAATTATTCGCTGAAATTCAATTCTTTAAATAAATAATAAAATTCTTCTTTAAAATTCAACTACATTTAACAATTTGAAAAAAAATTATTAGCACAGAATCAATTATTTTCAAGAATAGCTATAATTCTTGAAAGAACTTGATTTTATTATCTAAATTTTTAACTAAAATTTATTTTTAAATCAATTTTTATTAGAAAATTCTACTATAATTAAATTATTTAAATAGAAAATTTATTTATTTAGGAATTGAATATTACTTAAAATTTAATCCTTTAAAAGAATTTTATTAAGAAATTATTAAATAATTGATTTCTTTTAGCGAATTTCAATACCATTTTTAAGAATAGTTACGTTTTTCGAGGAATTCAATTAAAATTGTATTAAAAATAATTTGAATTCTGCAATAAGTTTTATTATTTATGAAAATAATAATTATATGATAGTTTTTCAAGAATTAATTTATTTAAAAAATTATTAGAATTCGTGAAAATTTCCTAATGTATGAGGCAAACAAACAGGACACCATAATTCAGAATTTAAATTTAATTAAATAAATTTAAATAAAATATGAGTTTAATGTAGATTTTATTATAAATAATTGGACTAATTTAGTAATAACCAAACAATTTATTAAATTTTTCAAACAATTCGTAAGGGCCTTTTTAAGTCCCTTTTTTAAATACAATTTATTTAAAACTTTCTCGCCGACATGCGTAAATTTTGTAAATTGTAAATACTTATTTCAATGTTAACATGTTATTAAAAAAAGAACCATTCAAAGGCAAGAAAATTTTTTCTAAAATTTAAACATTTTAAATAAATTTTCATTAAACATAAATGATAAATATATATTTTTTAGCGTTTATATATATATATTTCTTTGTTTTAAATTTCAACTCATTTTTTATACGATTTGTAAATTTAAGTATAAGGAGCGTCATTGCAATAATACTTGTTTAAAATTTACAATATAACTAAGTATCAATTTTTCTTAGTTTTTAATAAGTGTTTCTTTTGCATTATTATTATTATATTTTTATTAATTGGAAAAATCATACTAAACCACTCGTCTAATAGTGCGGACTAGAATGACGCTTTCTTTTCATCATTTTCATCACACAAATCACAATATCATTTTTAAAAGACAATTTTAGTGTCTTTTATATTAAACACATGCATACCTTAAATACTAATATGGCAAACTATAATTTTCAATGTTGAAATAAATATCCCTAGAGATCAACTTTTCGGGATCATAATCGTTTGGTGTTTTTGTTTATGTTTTATGTATATTATTTTGTTCTTTTTTTTCCCCTCTCCATTTTTGTTAACTAGTGAATTCGATAGGCATTGAAACCTGAGAATTGCCAACGCCTTTCCATATTTGCACCAATTCCTGATAATTCTTGTTTAAATACTTGTGGAAATCTTTGCATTAATAATTCCACTTCGTTCGGTCGTAAGCCGGGTTCCATTTTTTGTAAATACGACCAAATGTAATCGACACTAGCACCGAATGGATGGATATGTAAAAATGTTGCTATAAGTCCTGAAATAAAAAAAGTTTATATTAATTAAAGATTTTCATTTTTAAAGAAATTTTGGAGAAATCATTCTAAAGTTAAAAAATTTACCTATTAGTTTAGCATCTTTTTGTGTAATCTGAATCGATCCGATTGTTGATAGATGCTTTGGTGTTTTTGACTCCTCATTTACATCGTCATCTTTATCTAGAGTTATTACCTCATTTTCAGACGGTTCTTCTTTTTTGGTGGCATTCAATTTTAACGTGAGATCCTTTATTTTTTGATCGTCTTGTGCTTGTTGCTTTCTCGATTGCATTAATTGTTCTTGCATTCCCTTTAGAGTTTGTTGTAACATTTTCATTTGTTTTTCCTTCCCGTCCATTTCATTTTTAGTTTCTGATTTCAGTAGATCAACCTGTTAAATGAATTAATTTTATGAGATCAGGCTTGCCACAAAAATTTAACTTTGTTTTTCCCTGACACTAAAGAATATTCTGATTCACTCTAAAAATTATTAGACACTGAGAAAAATGTTCTAATACATTTATTCGCGAGTTTTTTTAATTGTAAAATTCTTCGAAAACAATTGTTTTATTTATCATAAATATTTAATCATTATTATTTTTTCATTAAAATAAAGATTTTCAAAAATTTCAAATTTAAATCTTTTAAAATTTAATTATTTATTTTTAAATCAATTTTTATTAAAAAATTCTACGAGAATTCAATTATTTAAATACAAAAATAAAAAATTTATTCAATAATTGAATGTTTATTAAAATTTAATTTTTACGAAGAATTTTATTAACAACTTTTGAAAATAATTAATTTATTCTAAGGATTTTAATTAAAATTTTACTGAAATTTATTATATTAAAGAATTTTATAAGAATTGTTGAAAATAATTGAAAACTTTTTGAAGAATTTTATTTACATTATTAAAAATACATGAATTCTTGCGAAAAATTTTATTGAATTTAGTTTAAATAATAATTGGAACTTTGACAAGAATTTTATTAAAATTTTTGACAATACGTGAATTCTTGAGAAGATTTTCGCTACCTATTTATAAAGATAATTTAATTCTTGATGAGAATTTTAAAAAACATTTGGATAATAATTTAATTTCTGCAAAGTATTTTATTACTTTTCAAAAGAATTGAATTCTTGTGATGAAATTTTATACTTATGAAAATAATTGAATTTTAGAAAAGAATTTTATTAAAATTCCTTAAAATATTTGATTTTATGGGGAGAATTTTGTTCTTTATCAAAATAATTTAATTCTTTTGCAGAATTACTTAAAATTTTTTGAAAATAATAGATTTCCTGCGACGAATTAAAAGTTATGTGTGAAAATAATTGAATAATTGCAACGAAATTTATTATTTTATTGAATAATTGAATGTTTCTAAAAATTTAATTCTTTCGTCAAGTTTTAACAAAAATTTTTAAGAATAATTGCATTTTTCGAAAAATTTATTTAAAATTTTAGTAAAAATATTTAAAATTCTGCCGTGATGTATATTATTATTTATAAAAATAATAGAATTTTGGAAAGAATTTGTTTTAAAATTCCTAAAAATAATTGAATCTTTTTAAAGAATTTTGTTATTTTTGAAAATAATTGCATTAAAACTTTTGAAATAATTAAATAATATTAAAAAATTCATTTTGGTAAGAAATAGAAAAAAATTTTGAAGGTTTTATGTTAGTAGAATTCGTAGTAGTTTCATAGTTTATGAGGCAAACAAGAAAGATATAAAAAATTCAAAATATCTTTATGAATTCCAAATATTTAATTTTTTCCAGTACTTTTAATAAAAATCCCTGACTTTTCTCTGAATTCCCTGATTTCTCTGACCTGTGGCATCCCTGTAGATATTTTAGTTACAATTTTATTTTTTATAATTTTTTATTGTAATTTTTACCTCGTTTTTGTACGCTTCTAGTTGACATCTCAAACTGTCATTTTCTTCTTTTAGTATTTGCACTCTTTCCATGTCCTCATGATTGTCTGTTAAGTTTTTCTGTTTTTTTCGTTGTGGTTCATCCTCGGAATCCGAGACTTCCATTTCTCCTTCGCCTTCCATGAGAGCTTCTTCCAATTGAACTGCTTTTATTTCCTGTCATTTTGAAAAATATTTTAGTACATATTCTCACTTTGTTGACGTTTCTTGATAAATACATGCATCATTTACATTAAATGCTTATTGCGTTAATTGGGAGCAATTTTTTGTTTTTTAATATTTCATAAAACTTATGTTTACTTGAAGCATTGCACGAACACACACCCTTTTCTGTATTTCAGAGACCTATGTCCTTTAGCGACTAATTCCTAACATTCATTTTCTTGTAAATTTTATTGAATGCGAAATAGACATCTTACCTTACCGTCACTCTGAAGTACAGAAAAATTATATTCGATAAAAGGAACGTGAAAGCTGCTAACGCCTTGTAATGTTTATCCATGCCACCTTTTTGAAAATTCAATTTTACGACTTCTAAACTTGTGTTATTTTACCTTTGTAAATTTTTTTATTTTTACTTCTACTTTTACCTCTTCTTCACAGTTTTTTTTTTGTTAAAAAAAAACTCTACTACTTTCTATTACCGAGAAAAGTTGTAATTGTAGCAGAAAGCGTGTGTCTGACTGTCCCGAAAGCTTCTTTTTGCCTAATTTACTTACCTGCATGAGACTGCATTCAAAATTTTTTGTTTAACAAAAACAAACTCTGGGATGAAACGTATGTGGCAAGATATGATAATATTTTTTTATGATGCAACTTGGATGTGGCAATTTGTTCTGTCCTTTTAAATGGTATTGCTTTTCTTTTTGTTTTTAGCACAAAAAACGCTAAAATTTCGAAATCTTAATGCGAAATACATACCGATGATTGTTTCTTCCACATTTCAATGTTCTTCCGTTGTGCCTTGGTGAAGTGATCCCAAACTTTCTTGTGGCTGGCAGCAGTAAAAACTCGTTCGATTTGACTGACTGTCGATGACACGGATGTCGCATGTCGCATACAAAAACACAACAAATCCTCTATTGTACACCCTGCTTTAAATTTTCTACTAAATTTGTTCTAATTTGATGGTATTTTCCCATTTTTATTTTCTACATTTTCTTGTTCAAGAAATATGCAAATTCATCAAAAATTGTACAAACAAAAAGAAAATTGAAAAAAATAAACAGGATGAGATTTTCTTTTAATGGATTGGTTTCGTGTTTTTTTTTTCCTTTTTTTGAAAAGCAATCAATAGGAAATTTTATAAAAATAAATTAAAAACTAGTAATTTATCCGTATAAAAAATGAATATTGAACTATTTAAAAATAGAAAAATTGAAAAAACAATTCAATAAATAATTTCTCTTTTAGTCAACGAAATAGAAAATATTGTTTTTTCGATTTTATTTTATTCACTGATAATAAAAATCAAGTCCACAATGTTTTTAAAAACGAAAAATTAGTAAAGAATTTTTTATTCCAAGCAATTTTGGAAGAACTGAACTTTTTTAGAGGACAGTTACGAATAATAATTAAAATCTAAACCGATTACAATAAATATCGTCTCATTTTTCATTTTTAAAAACTTTGCGGATTAAAGCTTGTATAAAATTTCAAATTCAAGATTCATTTTAAGTTCTAACAGATGAATTACATTATTTTATCAATTTCTTTTTTTTCTGCATGCCTTTGGAGCAATCGTTTCTCAAAGCACAGTCACAGTCATAGTGAAAAAAATTTCTCAGTACCGATTTATTGATTTTTAATTTGCATTCTCTTTCTTTAAGCAGAAATTTAAAGACAATTTAAAAATTATGATTACCAAGTGTCATAAAATTGAAATATTAAGAAATTAAAATTCAATATTGATAAAATAAGTATATTTAATAATGATAATTATTTTCCTTTGGAAATTTCAATCATAATGTAAAATTGTCTTTTATATAATGTAGAACCCAACACCTTTTGTTAATCCTTAACATGCAACTGGAAAAGTATCTGTAAAATTTTCTGAGAAAAAAAAACGGGAACTCCAGGTTGTTGATTGATTGATCGTCGCACCACAAATTGAAGTCAGCATTCTTCACCCACCTTTTTTTTAATATTGTCTCTCCAATTTTCCCTTTGGACCCTTCTTGGTGACATTATTTATCGTAATGCACTTTTGAAAGCACGAAGCGCCAAACCATGTACCTTATTTTATATATAAATATACTGTCTTAGAAAAATTATTTCTTTAAAAAAATTCCTTACTTTCTCGGCAGAACATTTCAAAAATGTTTATTTTTCTTTAGTTTTTTCTTTAGACTGTCTTTCGTTTTGATTAAATAAAATTATTCTTCTTCATTATAAGCAGCGCACGTCACCTTTGCTTTCTTTTTTCTGAACTTTACTCATTCTTCGAGGAAATTTATAATAAACATAAATAATACAAATATAAAAAAGCGTATAGAGCAAATTAGAGAAATGTTTTTAACAAAAAATTTTTACGTAAACATATTTACATGAATTTAAATTAAAAAGATATGAAAGTTAATTTCAGTAAAAAAAAAACAAAAAAAGAATTTTAATTTTCAAAGCATTTACATAAAAGAAATATAGATAATTCTTTTTTGGCCAAAGCTTTTTGTTTCAAGACCCAAATCACATGCAACGTGCGTTTTTTTTTGTAACTATATAAAGAAATGCAACTGAAATTTTTAAAAATCCCCTTAAAAAATATTGACACCTGTCTTTTTTTCTCTTTCTCTCTCTCTCGTAATTTAACTCCGCGCCGGGAATTAAAGAATTGTGAAGAATTGCGTGGTGTAAAACAGAAAATACCAAATTTTCAAGACATTAATGTTCTGAAAAAAATATGCTGTCTGAAAAAAATAAGTCAAGGTTTGATGCGCTGACTTTTGTCCAATGGAAAAGAACTGCTGGACCTTCTCTTGCTTAGTCTTTACACTTACCAGAAAAATTGTTACTTTTTTGTTGATTTTGGATTTTTTTTCCGTTTTGCAAACATGGCAAAAGATATACAAAAGTACTAGAGCTATATATATATATAGTCTATGAGGAGAAAAATATTTTTCTACATACACTGTATTAGAAGTCCTTGCATTCTTCCCTTCATAAGTTCCTTTGCCTTTTGTAATTCCTCTTCATACAGTGCCTTTTCCGAAAGTAATCGGCGAACATGTGAATTTGTCGATTGAATCATTGAATAAAATGTGTTTGCATTTCGTTTTGTACAATCGCCACGTTCTAGCCAGGTGACCACAACCTTGAAAGGAAAATATTTTTAATTAGTGATCAAGAAATTAATTTAATTATTATTTTTGATGAAAATAATTTCAGTTGAATAGTTGGAAATAGAATAAAAGTTGAAATTATGGACCTGTACGGCTTTCATGAATGTATCGTCTTGCTTAATTTTTTCGCAGACATTTGAAGCCTCATGATCGGTGTAATGTACAACTGGAGGTGGACTGGAAGGTGGTCTTTGTCTTTCTTTTTCGACCCGTTCTCGGTGACGTTGTTCCCTTTGCAATTGCCTTTGTCTGCATTCCCATTCGTACTGATCGTCTCTTGCCTAAATAATTAACATTTACATTGGATTTTAGTTTTGAGAATTGAAAATTTTTGTAATAAATAAATAAATTTCAAAATCGAAGTTTGATTTAATATACTGGGACGAATCATTTAAAAAAAATTCTCACCTGAGCAAAGTCCACATGAAGTCTACCTGTATTGGCAGCATCACCATTTGATCCTATTCTGACCCTATAACCAGAAAGATATATCGCTGCATCGACACTGGCTTCCAAAACAAAGCGTATATGACAAAAATTTTTCTTCGACAATCGCAATGTTGTTATTTCTCCGCAACGTTCAAATATTTCTTGTATGATTGTCTCCGATATGTTTTCCGGCAGTCCTAAAAAAAGAGCAAAACTTCTATTAAATACTGTTCATAAATACTTTTTCAGGGTTGCCACAAAAATTCAATTTTGTTTTTCCTGATTTTCAGACTTAAGATTTAATTTGATTTAATTGTAAAATTATTTGAAAACAAAAATAGTTTTATTTAAAATAAATATTTGATAATTATTATTATTTTTTTTCAGAATGTTTAACTAAAATTCTTCTTCAAATCAATTACTTTTAATAATTTTTGAAAAAGTTCTTTGATGATGGAATAATTAATGGTTTATTATTAAAAAATTAAAAAATTGTTCCTCACCACCAACGAAAATTGTGCGACAACCTGGCGGTCTTTCTCTTGTGGTCGGTGGCGGTGCATTAGGATTGGGTGGGAATAATGTGCAACTTTTGCAATGAATAATTTCTTTGGCATTTTGAGTTAAAGGTGAAGGTGGCGGTGGCAATGCGCTGGATATTAATTGAGCCGCAGTATCGGTTATTATTTGTTCTGGTCCAAGCATTTGTGCACTCATAATGGCACCCTCGTGGGACATCATGCTCATGCCCATTGGTCCATAACCGTGAGCGTGTCCCATATGTGGTCCAAGTGCCATTTCGCTCATCATTGGGCCCATTGGACCAATTGGACCCATTCCCATCATTGGATAACCAACACCCATACTCCAAACACTTGTCGATGGTTCAATTTGAGCTCCAATTGTTGTTGCGCTACTTGTTGCTGTGTGTTGTCCTTGAACTTCATTTCCATTTGAATTTACATGTTGTGCACTATTACTTGTGACATTTGCATTATTTCTCTCCTCGTTTGTTCGTCTTTCATCTCTTCTATCGCGCTCGTTTCTTTCGTCCCTTCTTTCGCGATCTCTTTCACGTCGATCATTTCGATCTCCTCGCGATCTGAATAAAAATTTTTCCAATGAATAAGAGTTATTAAATAATTTATTTTATTTTATATAATATTTATATTTTATTTTATTATCATTTTATTTCTTTATTTTACAATATTTTACTATTTATTCTATACATTTTATTTTTAAATGTCCACTTCAGTTTTTGAATAATTTCAAACTTAAAATTGAAAAAATTCTCTTATTTTTTAGAGAATTATTATTATTTACTAATTTCAGAATTTTTTATAAAATCATTCGGAGCAATTCAATTATTTTCAAAAATGTTAATAATATAATTCGAAAATATAATCGAAAAATAAACAAGTGAATTTACATATAAAACAATTGAATAACAATGGTATAATATTTTTTAGCATTTTCAATCTTAAATAACAATGTTTCTTTAATAAGAAAATGCTTCTAAAATTGTAAAAATAAATTTTTTCATTTAGCAATTTTTTTGTGGATTTAAAAAAATATTTTCTACAAAATTACGAATGGATTTTAAAATCTATCAATTTTTAAGAAAAATAAAAATCCAAAAAGTGTCAGAATGTTTTCTGACCATTGATTTCCTCTCAAAAAATTACAATTTTATGGAAGATTTAAATCATTTTCTTGATATAGTTAAAAATGTAGTCAAAGTCTGCCCTTAAATTATTTCAAATTTATAAAAGTTAATACTGAATTAAATTTCCTTTTTAAATTATGCTTTTTAATTAAAACAGTTTTATTTAATTAATTTTTGTTATTATTTAATCATGAAAACATTAAATCAGTATTTCTTTAATTTTTAAACTAAAAACATTCAAAAAGAAGAATTCTCAACAAAATTAGGAAACAAAAAAGTAAACAAAAACAATTTACTTCAAACTTCGAACAGACATCCTGAATACGATTATTAATATAATTTTTTATAGTTTTATGATTTTAATTGCAATCATAACATTTTATAAATACTATTATTTAGAACAGATCAATACTTTACCTTACAGTATCAAATATATAGTATAAATTAAATTTATAAAATTGAATTATTATACGTGTGGCATTGAAATAAAATCAAAAATAACCTTCTATTGTCACGATTATCTCGATTTTCCCTTGCTTCACGTTCCTTGCGATTATCATTTTTTTCGTTTCTTCTCTCATTACTGTCATCGGTGCTTTCGCGAACGATTGGAGGTTGATTTTTATTTGTGCTGAATTCCAGTGGCGAATCATTCATACCTGGCAAAGGTATTGGTGGCAGGGGAGGAAATCCTTGACTAGCTAATTCCATGAAACTCTGTGGACCAGGAATTGGTCCTAGAGGTCCCATTGCACCCATTCCTATTCAAGACATTCATAGATATTTTAATTAAAAAATCCCACATAATATGGATAATATTTTTCTATATTTAAAAGAGTAGGTACTCTAAAAATAACTCAATGGACTTTTGTATTAAAAATACACTTCGTTGATAGGACTTAAAATAGAGTTGTAAATTGAGAAAGGAAATTACATAAAAACTATTCATTTTTTTTTGTTCATAATTAAATAGCTGAAAATGAAGGTGGGATTCTAGAATTTCGAGGTGTAGTTTAGGAAAAAGTGTTGAATTTAAATGAAAATTTAGTTTGATGACAATTTAAAGTGGTATTTACCCATTGGTGGCATAGGTGTTGCAGGCATTCCAGGAAAATTGTAGGCCATCTTTCACTTTTTAGATGCTGTAATATTACTTCAATTTAGTGCATATGCAGGGCGCAATTGCATTTACATTTATGATATGTCAACTACGTCAATATGACAATCAGTTCTATTTGGAGGTTAACTTTGTCGGTAATATAGAGAATGTTATGTTATCATGTAAGTTCAGTACAGAAATCTACATTATCATTATTTCATTTATTAGTAGTAGATAACACAAAAATTCATCAGTTTCCCACTAGGAGGCTCTGTTTCAAATTTCTTTTTAAATTACTTTTAATTTTACCAGATTCACTTGTTACTCGGGGGTTTTTAGGGTCGCTGATTACGAATCTAAAGTCAGTTTTTAAAAATTCAAAATGGTGGATCCAATATGGCGGAAAATATCTTCAAATTTCATCCGTTTCCCTTAAAACGTGTTACTCAGAGGTAAATATATTTAAATAGCCAAAGCATTTTTTTTATAACTGAATCCTATGCGAATGATCCTAAAGTTCTGAACATTTAAATAAATTTATTTATTTCTTCTTTAAATTTAATTTTTATTATAATAACTATCTATAAACTATAAATTAATTATAATGTTTCTAAATGTAAAATCTAAATTCTTAACTTTTGTTGTAATCGGTAATGTAAATATTTTGATTAAAAATGATTAAAAAATTTCCTATATTTAAAGCTAATACTAATTTTGGAACTTAAAACCATACTCTCAAGGCTAAAATTCAATCAAAAATGGTTTTAGTAAAAAATTTAATGAAACTAAAGATTTATTTTTTAGTTTGCAAAAAAAAAAAAAACAATTTATTCAACTAAAATGATTTTTAATAAAAGGATAAAAATGGTTATAAAAGCAAATGTTTTTATTACAATTAATTAAAATTTTTTTTTTAAATATTTAAGTATACAATTATTTTCTACATTAATAATTAATTCGCAGTTTGAAGTTAGTTGTTGATTGCTTTTTTGTTTCCTGACTTTTAAAAAAAATTTTCTTTTTAAATATTTTCAATTTTAAAATAATGTATTGAAAATCATTGAATTCTTGCAAAAAATCTTATCAACAAATTTCAAGAGAGTAATTGAATTCCTTCGAAGAATTGATTTTATTTATGAAAATAATTAAATTTTCCCGGTGAATTATATTAAAAATTTTAAATATCCTAATTAAATTCTTTAGAAGAATTTTTTTTTAAATAATGGAGTTTTTTTTAATAATTTAAATTGAAAACTTTGAAAGCTATTGAATTTTATAAAGAAGAATTTTATTAAAATTGTATTGAAAATAATTGAATTCCTGAGAAGCATTTTATTATTTTTAAAAATAATTAAATTCTTGCCAAGAATTTTAATAAAAAATTTTTAAATATATTTGAATTTTTCGAAGAATTTGATTACAATGTTTAAAAATAATTGAATTTTATTAAAATTGTTTTGAAAAGAATGGAATTTCTGCAAAGAATTTTACTATAGGTATATTTATAAAAATAATTGAAATGATGGAAAAATTTATTAAAATTTTAGGACAAATTGCATTGTTTTGAAGCATTTTATAGAAATATTTGAAAATAATTAAATTCTTTCGTGTAATTTTATTTAAATTGGATTAAAAATAATTTAATTTCTGCAAAGAATTTTAGTATTAATAAAAATAGTTAAATTGTTTCGAAGACTTTTTAAATTAAAATTTTTAAATTTTAGGAAATGATTGAATTTTATGGAAATATTTGAGAATATTAGAATTCAGCCGAGGAATTCAATTAAAATTGTTTTGAAAATAATTGAAATCCTGCAAATAATTTTACTATTTATAAAAATAATTGAATTCTTTCGAAAAATTTTATTAAAATTTTGTTAAAAGTAATTGAATTTTTGCAAAAAATTTTACTATTTATAAAAATAATTGAATTCTTCCAAAGAATGTTATTATTTATAAAAATAATTAAATTCTTGCGGAGAATTATATTAAAATTTTTGAAAATATAAACAATAATAACTAATTTTGTACTTAATTAGTGAATTTTGAAAATTTTGATTATGAAATTATTTTATATATTTGAAAATAAAAAATTTTGTAATTTCCATAACAATAATAAATTGAATAACATGTATCATTTGCTAGTTAATGTAATAAACATAAATGAAATATAGAAACAAAAAAAAAAGAAAGCAATAATATATATTTTTTAAAGATGAATATTTCACAAATATAAAAAAGCAACGGATATGAATGTAAAACAGAAAGAAATGCTGTCTGCCATAATAAAATAAAAAGAAAAAAAAACACGAAGGAAGTCGCGGAGGGCTCATTTTCTTTTCAATAATATTCTTTTCTCAATGTAATATGTTAGACGTAGGTATTGACATTATGTACATCGTCATCATCGTTCTCGTTCAGTTATGCTCCGTGGGTGGCTACCACATTTATTATTTCTCTATTCCTCCTTCACTTATAACTCTCGAGCATAAATTATTAAAACAGTGAACAATTACTCTGTTTGTAAGTCGAATTATTGAAATTCGATACGTTTGCCGTTTGACTCAAACGGTAGCTGAGTATTCAATACCCATCATCATCATTTTTAAATGTGAAACTCCAATCGTTTATTCCTTATGTATATGTAAATTTTTTCTTTTTTCAAAATAAAAAATCATTTGAATAAGAAAAAAGAATGCGGGGAATTACCACTGAAATTTGTTGTATTTTCGGTGAAGAGAAATAACTGTTTCTATGTAAATTATTGTTTTAATATTTCACTTTTAACATTATTAGTATCTAATATTATTATACTAGCAAATTTTATGCGCGGGGAACGTGAAAATTCAATTTATAATTATTATATGCAAATTACAAAATTTTTTATTTTGTTTTATAAATTTTAAATAATTTCTTAATTTTTCTAAACAATTCAATTGTTCTCAAAAGTTTTTAATAAAATTCTTTGTCTTCCGTTTACTAACGATTGTTAGTCAAAAAAATTTTACTGGTCCTAAACTATTACTAGAACAATTCCAATTAATATCCGGGTCATAAAAAATTATTTAATTCCCAATTTATAAAAAGTAACCACAGCCGCCAATCAGCAGAAGATGAAGAATTATTTCTTGAGTGATCTTTATCTTCTGTTTGCTAAGAATTGATAGTCAACAAATTTTTTACTGGTCCTAAACTAATACTAAAACAATTCCAATTAATGTCTAGGTCCTCAAAATTAATTTAATTTAATATTTGTAAAAAGTAACCACAGTTTCTTCAAAATAATTTAATTATTTTAAAGAATTTTAATAAAAGCCTTGCCAAGAATTCAATTATTTTCAAATTTTTTGATTAATACTTTGAAAGAATCTAATGATTTTTAGTACATTAATTTTAAAATTGAAAACATTTCAGAAGGAAAAACATTCCAAAAGTTAGGAAACAAAAATATATATAATTAAATATTTAGTAAATTCTTCCACAGTTATTTAATAAATTAATTTTTTCGAATGTAAAATTCCTTTTGTTGACATTATAAATTGTACTGAATTTTTATTTGATAATACTTATTTTGTTTTTGATGAAAGAATTTATAAACAAATTTACGGTACTCCGATGGGGTCACCGATATCTCCATTTTTTGCGGATATTGTAATGGATGACGTGGAAACTGATTGTTTGAATTTGCTTAAAAACAATTTCAATTGTGTTCCTCTATTTTATTATAGATATGTGGACGACACACTTTTGTGCGTCCATAAAGATCAAGTCGAACTTTTCATTGACACTTTTAATTCGTTTAATATTAATTTAAAATTTACTCATGAACTAGAAATGGATAATAAAATTAATTTCCTAGATATGACATTAATAAAAAATAACAATCAACTCATCACTAATTGGTATCAAAAATCCATTTCTTCTAATAGATTGATAAATTATTTTTCACGTCATCCAATTCAACAAAAGAAAAACATTGTTTACAATTTATATGATAGAGCAATTTTATTGTCTCACAAGTCCTTTCATAATGAAAACATTAAACGAATCTTTAAAATTTTGCAAAACAACGATTACCCCTTAGAATTTATACAAAAAAATATTAAAAAACGAAAACATACATTAATTCATAAAACAATAGATAAAAAACAAACTAACAATGTCGTTAGTATTTATCAACAACTACCTAAAATCTGTATTCCTTTCAATGATATTTATTATCAATTATCTAATATTTTAAAAAAATATAATTTACTTTCTATTCCTATTGTGGAAAAAAGCTTAAGCTCTGTAATAAAATTAGGAAAGGACTTGACAAAAAAGTGGGATCGGAATAATATTGTTTATAAATTTAATTGTAATAGTTGCCCTGCAACATATATTGGTGAATCAAAGCGTACTTTGAAAAAAAGAATTAGCGAGCATAAAAACAAAAACCTCGAATCCGTTGTGAACAAACATCAAACTGAATATAATCATTCTTTTAATTTTGACGATGCAGAAATTTTAGATTATGAAACTTCTTATAAAAAACGATTAATTTCTGAGATGATTTATATTAAATGCAATAATTTTACTATTAACAAGAAGGAAGATATACAGTTTCTTAGTAATTCCTATTTTCCTTTGCTTAATAAATTGAAATAATGGTTATAATTCATAATATTTCGATTGCGGGTCATTGACCCCATCGACTGTATATAACGCGAAAATTGTCACCGGCTCAGTCAGTTTGACTAATCACTCGTTTTAATATGTTTGTGATTTGTAAATTTAAATATTTTATTTTTTTGTTGTATTGCGTTTATTTATGTTTTTAATTTATTGACGTGATGTTTATTTATTGACTTTAACTAGGTAAAAATTGTTTTTTATTTTTTGTTTAAATTTAAATTTTCAAAATTTTGTTGTATTAATTTTTTTTAAAAAAATTTTTCTATTAAAGTGACCTGATGATGGTGGCGAACCTGACCACCGAAACGTCGTCTATTTTATAAAAAAGTAAAAGAGTGTTTTTCTTTTACCTTTTATATACGTCTTCCAAAAATCGAAAAAATTAATTTATTAAAAATATATATATATAATTATATATATTTCAACTGCCCAATTTTTTTACTTTAATCATGAAAAAAATTAGAATTTCTATTATCCGAACTCGGTCTTTCCTAGGTTAGTTCGGATAATCGAGATTCCACTGTAGACTAGTATACGTTATGATCTATCATAACGTAAAAATGTGATAACATTTTGTTTTTAATCTGTAGCGTCACATTGCTTCTTATAACTTCTTAATAACACAATTTTCTCTTTATGTTTCAGATGTATTGTGTGTGTGTTTTTTTCCTGATGAGAGTATGTCAACGGATGTTCGTAATAATGTCGTTAAATCATTAAAAAGCAGCAGAAGATACACAAGGAGAAGCGAGGCGAGCAAATCGGCTTATATTGGAAGTTGATGCATATATGAGGTGAGAGACCACAGACTGTTTGTATCGCTTAAGCTAATGACGCACAGATGGTGATATTATTGTAAGGTGGGATGGTTGTTTGAATCGAGCAAGGTGGCTGAAAGCCAAGCAAAAGGGTTTTCGTTTGGTTTGATTCTATCTTGTCCAGCCGGTGCCGCGCTGCTACTGCGAGATCTTATCATGGTTGCACTCCTTTTAACCCAACTCAATGTTAATGCATGTTCACTTTTGGAACGTGCAGATGTGTATATGCTATACGCGATTGCTCTTCTTTAATATCTACCTGTTAGTATATCACATTCTCATCTTTGGAAGAGAAGAAAAAAAAAACCACATTGTATTTCATGCCTGTTTTTAAATCTCAAAAAATAGGGTACTATTCCTATAAATTTACACGGAATAGAAACAAATCTACAATTTCTTAACTCAACTTAACGAACATATAATTTACAAATTTATAATTATACACAAAAAATTTCGATTTTTATTCCTTCGTTTTTATATTAATTTTCCCTTTTTGGTTCTTTATTTCGAAAAGGACTTAAATAACATTTATCTTCTTGACACCTTAATCAAAATTAAAATACAGAAATTTGACACGAATGTGGTGTTATGTGATATGCATGAAAAGATGATTCACAAACACATAGTAGTTTATTTGAAGGCTGTGGTCTACATTGTAGCTGGCAACACGATTCGAAATTTGAAATTTAAACCTGCTGTAATGTTAGTGGAGAGCACTGATGTGCATGTTCATAGGCTTTGACAACTGGTTTTAATATACAGAATATGATTTTTTTTCTCGTAATATTCAATGATTGTTTTCTAAATTAATTATACGTGACAGTAATTTTATAGTTTCCAGACTTCGCATTCATCGACTATAAAACTAACTATTTACAACTTTTTTTACGTTATGTTACTATTTGGGTACTTTTTTTAGATTTCAGACACTAAAAGATACTACTTCTGTTCTTTTTTAGAATTTCCACTACTTTAAATTCGCTAATACTAGAAATCAAAAAACTATTCTCCAAAATTACAATCAAATTTTTTAAAACGATTCAATTATTTTCAAAAAATATTCGAAATTCAATTATTTTCAATATCTATAGTATTTTCATAAAACTTCGCAAAAGAATTCAATTTAAAAAAAAATTAATAAAATTCATTTAAAATTTAATTATTTTCATAAATAATAAAATTTCGACAGAATTTCAATTAATTTAGAATATAGCATTTTCGAAAAAATCAATTATTTAACAAAATTTTTATTTAATTCTTCACAATGATTCAAATACTTTCACTAATAATAACACTTTTCGTGGAAATTCAATTTTTTAAAAAAATTTTTGATAAAATTCTAAGCAAGAATTCAATTATTTTCATGAATAATAAAACTCATCGAAGAATTTCAATTATTTTTAATAATATTTTAAATTAATTAATTGAAAAATTTAATTATTTTCATAAATAAAGTTTTTCACAAGAATTCAATTATTTAAATTAAAATTTGTATAATATTTAGTAGGTATATTTCGAAATAATTAATTATTTAAAACAATGTTTATAAAATTCTTATGAAGAATTCAATTATTTTCAAAAATAACAAATTTTTTCAGAAAATCAATTCTTTTTTAACATTTTAATACAATATTTCTCAATAATTCAATTATTTTCATAAATAATAAAATTATTCTTAGGAATTCAATTATTTTTGAAATTTTTAATAAAATTCTTAGCAACTATTCAATTATTTTCATAAATAATAAAATTAATCGTAGGATTTCAATTATTTTTAATACAATTTTACAGGAATTTTTATAAATTTTTTAGGAATTCAATTATTTAAAAAATTTTTTGTAAAAATCTTTGTAAGAATTTAATTTTTTTAATAAATAATAAAAATTTCTCAGGAATTCAATTATTTAAATTAAAATTTGCATAAAATTAGTTGGAAGAATTCAATTATTCAAAATAAAATATTCATAATATTTATTATATTTCGAAAAAATTAATTATTTAAATCAATGTTTATAAAATTCTTATGAAGAATTCAATTATTTTTAAAAATAACAAAATTTTCAGAAAATCAATTCTTTTTAAACATTTTAATAACATTTTTCGTAATAATTCTATTATTTTCATAAATAATAAAATTCTTTCTAGGAATTTAATTGTTTTCTCGAATATTAATAAAATTCTCAATTGTAAAATTCATTTATTTTCAAAAATGTCAATATTAATCACGAGAATAAAATTCTTTTCAAAAGTAATAAGATTCTTTTTCAGATAGGTATTCAATTATTTTCAAAAGTTAAAAAAAATTCTCATCATAATTTCAATTGTCTTTATAAACAGCAAATTTCTTCGCTGAAATTTAATTGTTTAAATAAATTATCATAAAATTCTATACTCAAACATTTAATTATTTCCATAAAAAATAAAAATTTCCCAAGATTCCAAGTATTTACAAATTTTTTTATAAATTTCTTTGCATTAATTCAATTATTTTCATAAATAATAAAATTAATCGCAGGACTTCAATTATTTTTAATATAATTTTACAGGAATTGCTCAAAGAATGAAATTATTCTTAAAAATTAAATTTAAATACCTCGAAAAAATCAATTATTTAAAAAAAAATTTTTTTTTTTAATTCTTTGGAAGAATTCAATTATTTACAAAAATTATTTTAAAAAATTCTAATAAAATCGTTCGCAAGAATTTAATTATTTTCATAAATAATAAAATGCTTTTTAGGAATTCAATTATTTTCAAAAAAATTTAATAAAATGCCACACAGACATTAAATAATTTTCAATATTTACTATTTTCATGAAATTTCCAAACAGAATTCAATTATTTAAAAAACTTTTTTGTAAAAATCTTCGTAAGAATTAAATTCTTTTTATGAATGATAAAAATTTTTCGCAGGAATTCAATTATTTAAATTAGAATTTTCATAAAATTTGTCGACAGAAATCAATTATTTAAAATTTTTTCTAAAATTCTTCCCAAGAATTAAATTATTTTTATAAATATTGAAATTCTTTCATGAATAATAAAATTCGTTGCAGGGATTAAATTTATTAGTAGGATAAGAAAGAAGTAAATATTTTTGATGAAAATTAGGAAAAAGTCAGGAAAATAAAAAATATGGAATAGAATTTCTTTTCAATTTTGTGAAGTGTTTATAAATCGAGTTTTTTTGGTCTTCAAGTTTAATTTTTTGATAGCTACTTTTTTTACTCCTTTTGTTAGTTTGAAAGATACTTTTTATTCAAAATGTTAACAGGTAAAACCCTTTCGTACAAAGTACTAATATAACTAAAGATTGTACTTAAATTAACATCTGCACGAATTTTATGTTTAATTAAAGCAGGATTTCAAGTCACTGAACATAATTTATGCACTTATTGCGGAAAATGAAAATAAATAAAATAGATTTTCAAAATGAAGGTTGTATTTTGTATTTAAAATGTTTAAAAATTGACCAGATTTTCTTTTATTGTAAGTTATATGCTTTGAAAATAGTAAAAATGACATTATTCGTGTTCTCTGTGCACCAGTGAGCTATACACGACGATACAACAAAGAATTATTAATGTTTCATTAATAATAATATAAAATTGATTAAAAGTATAAATATCTTCTGATTTTTGCTCACGAAATTTATTCAGATAAAAAGAGAAAATATTTGTTAATTAAATTTAAATACGAGAGTATTCGCTTTGCAAAATCAACGACGTATTTTTTTGACGAGCTTTCTCTTAATTATTACCAAAGATTAATTTGTTCTTCTTGCATTTTGTAAATCTCATTTTCAATAAACATCTGCTTGGCCTTCTGTGTACACCCGGCACGCGTCGAGTATAACAATTATAAGTAATATATTTCTTTTGCGCACTTTTGCTCTCCACTCTCTTCCATTAAAAAAACATACACTTTCGTATACGGTATATCGGTATAATCAACGCGTTTGGGGAATATTAAGGACACGGAACTTTTTTTTTTTTTTTTAAAACCGTGATTCAAAGAGAGAAAGCATTGGTGCAAGCTGCACTGAACGGAAACGAGACATCATTTACCTATAACTTTTTATACATACAGATACTTTTACGTAATGTGAAATCGAGGTCCACTTTTGTGTCGCAGTGCATGAGAACAATTTTTTTAGTTATAATTTTCTTTGACAGTAAAATTAAAGTTTATAAGTAAATAATAAAAATCTGATTATAGTATTGTGTATAGCCAAATATAGTTATCAGTGTAACAGATGTTTCGTTTCTGCAACAATGTGTATACGTGTATGTATAAAGTTTTGTCAGGAGTGTTTTCTTGATAAAGAAGACAGGAAGAACAATTCTTTACGTATAGAACAGTCTCTTTAATATGTAGATGCGATTCCGACATTTAGATATAGAGAAAATAAAGGGTTCTTTTTTTATAGGCTGAACTCTAAACGATGCGTAAAGGAATTTATAAATATTTACGATCCAAGTAATTAGGAGTGGAAAAATTAAAAACAGTTTTAATAAAAATTAGTCTACCAATACAGAAGTGTAGGTATTTTTCGATTTTATTTATTTTAAAATTATTCTTTATCATTATTAATTATTATTAACTAGCAATAATTCGTAATTTATTTTTATGAAAATAAATTTGAGTACAAAACTTTTACATTGTATTATTTTTGAAATAAAATTAGCAATTTTAAAAATAATACAAGGATTTTTATTAAAAGTACTTAAAAAAATTAAATTTTTAGAATTCATAAGAAAATTTTGAATTTTTGTGTCCTTTTTGTTTGCCTCATAAACTATGAAATTACCACGAATTCTAATAAAAAAAACCTTCACATTTTTCTATTTCTGAAAAATAATTTATTTTTAAATAACTTAAATTTTTAACAACTATTATAAAATAATGACTTATAAATTATTAAATGAATAATTTTACTCAAATATTTCAAAATTAATTCAATTTTAAAAGAGTTGCGTTTACAATTTTCGTAAATAGATCAAAACTACAAAAGGTTTTAGTTTGAAATTTTATAAAATTTCAGTTTTGAATGAATTTAATTAGAAATTTTAAAGAACTTAGATTTTTGAAAGATTTTAATAATTCAAATTCTTCTGAAATTAGTTAAATTTCTTGATTGTATATTTAACTATATATTTATTAAAAATAATGAATTTATAAAAGAATTTTAATTAAAAACGCTAAAAAAATTGAATTCTTGAGAAATTTCAATAATTTTCAATATCTCTACTATTTTAATAAAACTACCCAAACGAAATCAATTATTAAAAATTTTTTTTAATAAAATTGTACGCAAACATTTCATTATTTTTATAAATAATAAAAATTTCACAGGAATTCAATTATTTTTAAATGTAATAAATTTCTTCTTGGAAATTTAATTATTTTTAAAAATTCTAATAAAATCGTTCGCATGAATTCAATTATTTTCATAAATAATAAAAAGGTTTTTGGGAAATCAATTATTTTAAAAAAAATTTAATAAAATACCACACAGACATTCAATGATTTTCAGTATCTACTATTTTCATAAAATTTCCAAACAGAATTCAATTATTTAAAAAATTTTTTTGTAAAAATCTTCCTAAGAATTCAATTCTTTTCATGAATAATAAAAATTTCTCGCAGGAATTCAATTATTTAAATTAGAATTTGCATAAAATTAGTCAAAAGAAGTCAATTATTTAAAAAATTTTATAAAATTCTTCACAAGAATTAAATTATTTTTATAAATATTTAAATTTTTTTACGAATAATGAAATTCGTTGCAGGAATTCTATTATTTTTAATACAGTTTTACAGGAATTGCTCAAAAAATGTAATTATTCTCAAAAATTTTATTTCAATTCCTCGAAAAAATCAATTGTCTTTATAAACAGCAAACTTCCTCGCTGAAATTTAATTGTTTAAAAATTTTTTTATAAAATTCTATACTCAAACATTTAATTATTTTCATAAAAAATAAAAATTTCCCAAGATTTTAAATATTTACAAATTTTTTATAAATTTCTTCGCATTAATTCAATTATTTTCATGAATAATAAAATTTCCACAGACATCAAATTATTTTTGAAATTTTTAATAAACTTCTTAGCAACTATTTAATTATTTTCATAAATAATTAAATTCATCGCAGGATTTCAATTATTTTTAATAGAATTTTACAGGAATTGCTCAAAAAATGTAATTATTCTTAAAAATTTAATTTTAATTCCTCGAAAAAATCAATTATTTAAAAACATGTTTTTTTTAAATTCTTTGGAAAAATTCAATTATTTACAAAAATATTAGAATTTTTCACAGGAATTCAATTATTTTCAAATATTTTAATAAAATTTTTCGAAAGAATTCAATTATTAAAGATAAATAATAAAATTATTTCCGAAAATTCAATTATAAATAAAAAACATAATTATCAATATTAATTCACAAGAATTCAATTATTTTTAAATGTAATAAGTTTATTCTTAGAAATTCAATTATTTAAAAACAATTTTAATAAAATCGTTCGCCAGAATTGAATTATTTTCATAAATAATGAAATTCATAGCAGAATTTCAATTATTTTTAATACAATTTTAATCGAATTCCTTGAAAAAGTGTAATTATTCTTAAAATTTTATTAAAAGTCGTCAAAAGAATTTAATTATTTAAAAATTTGTAAATTAAATTTTTTATAAGAATTCTATTTTAAGAAACATTCAATTATTCAATAAATAATTTACTTTTGTATTTAAATAATTGAATTCTTATAGAATTTTCTAATAAAAATTGATTTAAAAATGAATTTCCGAATAATCGATTTATTATTTATGAAAATAATTGAATTCTTGCAACAAATTTTATTACCTACAATTTTTTTTTAAAATAATTTAATTCTTTTGTTTTACAATAAAATTTTGATAAGTTGTTAATTTCAAACGGTTATTTGAATCAAATAAATTTTTTTTCAGTGTAGTTAATTAATAATTAGTATTATTCATACCTTACAACTAGAAGCATAATTTATTAATGTTGTCTAGCAAAATATTTAAAATGGTTGAGAAGTATGGTTGATACAATTTTATTAAAAAAATATTAATTAATTTTGACTAAAACAAATATATTAGTCCAAATTTGAGACCTAAAAGTATCTAAGTTTTAATTTTAGTTACACACTAAAAAAAAAGTTTTACTTTCAGCCTCTTTTTGAGGCTGAATTTAAGGTGTAAACGGAGTCAGACTTTTTTTTTCCTGTATACCTGATAGAGCCAGGTAGGAACCAATTTTAAATTTACGTGCGAATATTAACATTTCTAAATGTCGAATAAAAAAAAATGCAATATCGTGGTTGGTATAATTAAGATTACAAACTGGATATAATCCATTTTTATCAGACATATAATTTTACATATGGAAATGTTTAAAGAAGACGAGAAAAAGAAAAAAAAATTAGCAGCAATTTTGCTGTCGTTTGTCTTTCTAAAATTGATTTATCCTCTCTCTTTCTCATTCTCTCCCTCACTCTTAAATCGTTATAACTATACTCGCTGTCGAAGACCAAGTCGCGATAAAAGGATAATGGAATCTGCTTCCTCTGGCGTTCTTGTCACGGTTGCGCGCGTTTATTTGCACGGCATCGCCTTCGGTTTTCTGGATCTGAACACTAATATACACAACCCGGTAGCGGAAAGCAGTGCGAAAATAGTAGGTGCTTATTTCATTTTCTCATTGCTTCACACACTTATATTCGCATTCAACATATAAGAAAGGAAGACGCGCGATATACATATCCTGGCTGATCGTTCTGCCTCTACAAATATTATTTTTACGCCTACCTGCTCCCGTGATCACGAAGTCTGCGCTCTGGGTAATAAACTGTATTTACCACTATTTATTCGCTCGGTTGAATTCAAAAGATCCGGCTATCAGAAAATAACAGTTAATTCATTATTCCCAGAATTCAAAGATGTTAATTTTTATTTCAAAATTTTGTCCCTTTTTGATTACATTTTTCTTTGTTTTTAATAAAGTTCGAATTTGATCGTCTTGAGGGGAGAAAGCTCAAAGTCACATTCTTTTGGAAATTGCAATTGATAGCTGATTCATATAAACTAATATCAGTTTGTATAAATTCTTCTAGGTGCTTTTCGAGCTTTTTTTATTAAAGAAGAGCTTTTTTCGAAGCACGTAGGTACTCTGAACTTTCTTAGAAAACAATCTTTGGAGTCAAATATCAAATTTGGGATTTTCTTCATCAAATTGAAGCTTTTTTTTATTAAAGCAGAGCTTTTTCCGAAACACGAAAGTACTCAGAGCTTTTAATAATTTATTTCCGATTTACAAAAAATCTGTATCTTGAAAAACGACGCTGGTCTGAACCAATTTTTTGAAACGATTATCAAATTTGGGCTTTTTTATATAATTGGAGCTTTTTTTTTATTAAAAAAGAGCTTTTTCCGAAACACAGAGGTACTCAGACCTTTTTTAGAATTTATTTCCGATTTAGAAAAAATTATTATCTTGTAAATTTATTTTCACAATCTTTTGAGGCGATTATAAAGTTTGGGCTTTTTTTAATCAAATTTGAGCTTTTTTTATTAAAGAAGAGCTTTTTCCGAAATACAGAAGTACTTAGAGCTTTTTTAGAATTTATTTCCGATTCAGAAAAAAAAATTATCTTGTAAATTTATTTTCTCAATTTTTTGAGGCGATTATCAAATTTGGGCTTTTTTTTTATCAAATTGGAGCTTTTTTATTATAGAAGAGCTTTTTTCAAAGCACGGAAATACTTAGAACTTTTTCAATATTTAATTCTGATTCAGAAACATTTTCTAGCTTGAAAAACGACGTTGGTCTTGTAAATTTATTGTCACAATTTTTAGAGGCGATTATTGAACATGGGCTTTTTTATAAAATTGGCGCTTTCTCTATTAAAGAAGAGCTTCTTCCGAAGCACGAAGATACTCAGATCTTTCTTAGAATTTATTTTCGATTCAGAAAAAATTTTTGTTTTGTAAATTGACGTATGTCTTGTGATTTTTTTTAAACAATTTTTGGAGTCAAATATTAAATTTGGGTTTTTTCATCAAATTAGAGCTTTTTTGTATTAAAAAAGAGCTTTTTCTGAAAAATGGAGGAACTTAGACCTTTTTTAGAATTTATTTCCGATTTAGAAAAAATTATTATCTTGTAAATTTATTTTCACAATCTTTTGAGGCGATTATAAAATTTAGGCCTTTTTTTTATCAAATTGGATCTTTTTTTATTAAAGAAGAGCTTTTTCCGAAGCACGTAGATACTCAGAACTTTTTTTGAATTTATTTCCGATTCAGAAAAAATTTCTTTCTCAAAAAACGACACTGATGGTCTTGTAAATTTATTTTCACAGTTTTTGGAGTCGAATATCAAATTTAGGCTTTCTATCATCAAATTGGAACTTTTTTTTATTATAGAAGAGCTTTTTTTGAAACACAGAGGTACTCAGAAGTTTTTTAGAATTTATTTCCGATTAAAAAAAAAATTATTATTATGAAAAACGACGCTCGTCTTGTAAATTTATTTTCACAATCTTTGGAGTCGAATATCAAAATCGGACATTTTTTCATTAAATTGGAGCTTTTTTGAATCACAGAGGTACTTAAAACTTCTTTAGAATTTATTTCTGATTAAAAAAAAATTTTATTATGAAAAACGACGCTGGCCTTATAAATTTATTTTTACAATTTTTTGAATCGAATATCAAATTGGGCTTTTTTTATCAAATTGGAGCTTTTTTCGAAACACGGAGATACTCAGAGTTTTTTTAGAATTCTATTCCGATTCAGAAAAAAATTTTATCTTGAAAAACGACGCTGGTCTTGTAATTTTAATTTCACAATTTTTTGAGTCAATTATCAAATTTGGGCATTTTTATCAAAATTTGAGCTTTTTTTAATTAACAAAGAGCTTTTTACGAAACACAGAGGTGCTCAGAGCTTTTTTTTAGAATTTATTTACTGTTAGTAATTTTTAAATTATCTACTAATTTTCAGTTTCTCCTGAAAAGTCTATAAAATGTTTCCAATTTTCCTTTCTTGTTGAAAACCCATAGAAAGTTATGCCATTTCCAGTGAAAATGAAATTGAATGTTTAAAATTGTAGAATAATTTTTCTCTCCACTTTAACTCAGAAAAAAACACAATTTACTTCTTTTTAATACAATTTACCCATTTAACAAGCCTACATTTCAAAATTTATATAATAAATATAACTTTCCGTAATTGCTACATAAGGAATCGTATCAAACAAAAAATTCTCCTTCTGAAAATGTATATTATTTACAAAGTATACATGCAAAAGTTGAAACTGTTATAATAAATGTTTCACTGTTTCCTCTCTCTCTCTCTCTTTTTTTTCTCTCTCGCGACGTTTCTTTTCTTCGTGCGTAATAAGTGGCAGTAAGCGTGACGAATTTTCTTTTCTTACAAAACAGAATTGTAAACGGGTTAGTAATCATGTCGCATCCTCTGAAGAAAAAAAAAGACTACATAATTATTAAAATATGCTCTTTTTTTTAAGAAAAAAAAATTACAAAAAAAAACATGGACATTTTGATAAAAGCGCGTTTCTCGTTGCTTTTCATTCGAACTCGTACAAAAGTTATGACGATGAGTGACGTGAAATATTCGTGTTTGTCGTACTAAAACGAGTCAAACAGAGAACGCGATTGTCTTTTTTTTTAAAAAAAAAAAGAAAAAAAAGATACAATTTCTTGTGTTGGCATTCCGCACATTGTCTACGTTCCGTTAATTATTATTCCTCTTCATATTTTTTTTTCTTCATGCATAAAAGGCAGCAAGTTGGTTATATACCTATAAGTTCTATTATGTGTGGGAGACTCAGCGAGAATACTGGATAATAGGTGGTAATTCAGAAAGCGTAAATGTTCTTCTTCCCTTGCCAGCGCATTGTGTACGTGCGTACACTTGCCGATAGAATATAAGGTATCCTCTATAAGAGTAGATTTTTATCTCAAAAACGACCATAAAAAGATCAATCTTCTTTCCGCTGATTTATTCGAGAAATTTCTAATTGTATCTCTACCTATATTGAGAAGGGGAAAATGTTTCTTTGGTAACGTGGCAATTTTTATGTAAGTGTGCTAAAGTCATTAGTAACACATTAGTCAAATTAGCAACAAGAGAAAGAAGATTACTCCTTTAGATTGTGGACGCAATTTTGAGAAAATTACAATTCAAATTCTGTTTTTGAACTTAATGTTTAATTATTTAATATTTTTTCCCTTACTTCGAATAAATCCGGGGAAAATAGCCTTACTTTTTTTTAAAGTACTGTAAAAATTACAGCGTTGCCACAAATATTTAATTTCGTTTTTTCCTGACTACCAGAGAAAATTTCCACTTTTTTCCCTCGCCCTAAAGAATATTCTGATTAACTCTAAAAATTATTATATACTCAAAAAATGTCCTATTACATTTATTTACAAATTTCTTTAATTGTAAAATTATTCGAAAACAATAACTTCTTTTTTAAATAAATATTTAATTATTATTATACCATAGAAATTAAGATTTTAAAAAAATTTCAAATTCAAACCTTTTGAAATTAACAACTTATCAAAATTTTATTGTAAAACATGAAGATATCGATGACTCCGAGTCTTCGACTCGGAATCATTGCTATCTTCATGTTTTTTAATATTTTAAATTACCATAAAATTTTTCAAAAAAAATTTAATTATTAATTATTATTATAATTTAAATAAAAAAGATAAACATTAAATTAACAAAAATCCTAATAAAATCCTTCGCAAGAATTTAATTATTTTTCAAGTAGTAAAATTACTCAAAAGAATTAAATTATTTTTAAAAAAGGAATAAAATTTGTTGCAAGAATTCAATTATTTTCATAAATAATAAATCGATTATTTGGAAATTCATTTTTAAATCAATTTTTAGTTTTACTAGAAAATTCTACGAAAATTCTACGAAAATTCAACTATTTAAATTCAAAAATAAATAATTTATTGAATAATTAAATTCCCGAGAACAGGAATTTGATTATTTATAAAAATAATTTAATTAATGCGAAGAAATTTATAGCAAAATTTGTAAATACTTGGAATCTTAGAAAATTTTTATTATTTATGAAAATAATTAAATGTTTGCGTAGAATTTTATTAAAATTTTTTCAAACAATTGAATTTTCAAGAAGAAATTTATTACATTTCAAAATAATTAAATTCTTGTGAATGAATATTGTTATTTATGTTTTTTATTTATAATTTAATATTCGGGAATAATTTTGTTATTTATCTTTAATAATTGCATTCTTTCTTAGCGAATTATTAATGTAAACAATTGGATTCTTGGGAAGAATTTTATTAAAATCTAAAAGAATAATTGTATTATTTCAAAGCAATTTAATGAGAATTGTAATTAAAATAATTGATTTCTTTCAAACAATTTTATTAAAATATTTAAAAATAATTGAATTCCTGTGAAAAATTCTAATATTTTTGTAAATAATTGAATTCCTGTGAAAAATTCTAATATTTTTGTAAATAACTGAATTCTTTCAAACAATTTTAAAAAAACAATTTTTTTAAATAATTGATTTTTTCTAGGAATTGAAATTAAATTTTTAAGAATAATTACATTTTTTGAGCAATTCCTGTAAAATTGTATTAAAAATAATTGAAATCCTGCGATTAATTTTATTATTTATGAAAAAATTAAATAGTTGCTATGAATTTTATTAAAAATTTCAGAAATAATTGAATTCCTGTGGAAATTCTATTATTTATGAAAATAATTGAATTAATGCGAAGAAATTTATAAAAAAATTTGTAAATACTTGAAATTTTGGGAAATTTTTTTTATTTATGAAAATAATGAATTGTTTGCGAAGAATTTTATGAAAATTTTTTTAAACAATTGAATTTTTGCGAAGAAGTTTGCTGTTTATAAAAACAATTGAAATTGCGATAAGAATTTTTTTTTAATTTTTGAAAAAAATTGAATTTCTGAAAAGAATTTTATTACTTTTGAAAAGAATTTTATTTTCGTGATTAATATTATTATTTATTAAAATAATTGAATTTTGCAAAGAATTTAATTTAAATTCTTGAAAACAATTGAATTTCTAGGAAGAATTTTAATATTTATCAAGATAGTTGATTTCTTTCTAAGAATTGCGTTAAAATTTTGGAAATAATATTAAATTTATACTACAAAATTCAACTAATTTCAACTAATTTCAACAGAATTGAAATTAAAATTGTATTAAAAATAATTGAAATTCTGCGATGAGTTTTATTATTTATGAAAATAACTGAATTCCTAAAAAGAGTTTTATTATTTACGAAAATAATTCAATTATTTAGAAGAAATATAACAAAAATTGTCAATATAATTGAATTACTGTGAAATTTTAATTATTTATGAAAATAATTAAAAGTTTGCATAGAATTTTATCATAAAATTTTTATTAAATAATTGAATTCTAGAGAAAAATTTTATTAAAATAGTAGATATTGAAAATCATTGAATTGAGGATAATTTTCGACAATAATTGAAATTTTGACAATAATTTTATTAAAATTGTTGCAAATATTTGAATTTTCTAGAAGAATTTTATTATTTTTACCAAATAATTGAAAATTTGACGAGAATTTTATTAAAATTTTTGAAAATTGAATTTTGGAGAAGAATTTTATTATTTAAAAAAATAATAGAAATTAGGACGAGATTCTTTTTTAATTTTTGAATATAATTGAACTTCTGCGAAGAATTTTATTACTTTTGAAAATAATTGAATTTCTGCAATCATTTGTAACTTCTCCAAAATTCTTCTATAAATCTATTATTTTTATTAATTAATTAAATATACATTAAAAAATGTAACTAATTTCAGAAGAATTTGAATTATTAACATTTTTCAAAAATCTAAGTTTATTAAAATTTCTAATTAAATTCATTAAAAATTGATATTTTTAAAAATATTAAATTAAAATTTCTTGAAGTTGATCAATGTATGAAAATTGTAAACGCAACTCTTAAAATTCAATTAATTTTGCAATATTTAGGTTGCATTTTGAACATTTATCATGAAATTCAGAGCAACGTTTTCATGTTTAATAATTTTTTCTATAAATTTCCTTTTCTGCAATTTTATTCTTTTCTTTCTGCAATTTTTCTTCTTTTTTAAACAAATTTTAAATCAACTCTTTCTAAATACTTTTTTTAAAACCAATTTCTTATCTGAAAATTTAGTTTCTCCTTTTTTTTTGCCTCTGCAAAGATTGATTCTAAAAATAAAAAAGATTGCGAAGGGAAAATAAATGAAAGAAAAAATTAGAGTTTGGTTGGAAAGGCGCGCACTAATGTCGGCACGGACTTAAGTTTTTGGTTTGCATGCAACGATAGTAATGCACGCCACACATAAAGTAGGCAAGTACTTATCAACGTTACTCTAATACATGGAACGTAAAGAACAAGTACACTACGCTCTGCTTTTACAATATATTCAGAAACTAAATTGTCGGGGTAGTTATGTGCTTCGCACATGCGAATTTCACTTGTTTCAACCGCGTGTATAATATTTCTAGTAACTGATAAAAACGTTGAAGGGGACTTTAGAAAAAAAATTTATCGAATTTTAGAAAAATGGAACTTTTCTCATGAGATTTATGAAAATTTTATTTATTAACTATTTGATTAGTAATTTTGCTCGCTTGGCGATTTTTTCTTTCAAGAAAATATAATATAACTTATACTGACATGTTTTATATTCATTAAAAATTTTTACTCGACAAAATATTGTTAGAATTAATTTTGTACTGCTCTACTTTTTCAGTCGTCTACACTATAAAACTTATATGTCTTCAAATAAACAACTTGATGTGACTAAAAATTATTTTTGAATTAAATATAATAATTTTTATTCAATAAAAATTACGTTTAATTTAATTATATAATACATTGTTATTATTTAACACATTTTAATTTGTTGTTTGGTATATTTTTTTCCTCTTTTTATGAAAAAAAAAACTTTTTTTTAGGATAAAAGGTACTGTGATGCCTGTATTATTATATTTAATTTATTTAGGAAAAAAATTTGACTATTTATTAGTTTATATCAAAAAAAAATTATTCATTTGAATAAAAAATATAAAATCAATAAGTTTTGTTGGATATATAAAAGAGAAAATTTCAGGCTAGCTTTTAAACTCGTAGTTCAACCCTCTGCGAGGCATTTTATACCTAGTGAGTAGATGTAGTCGAGTTTAGTCAGCCAGCGTGCAGTGATAGAAACGTTGAAACACAACACCCTTTTACCAGAAGGAAATATAGATAACGGTTTATTTAAATTTCGAAAATAGAGACTTTTTCTTCAAATCCAACATGATTTTCAATTTTACAAATTTCAATTATTCGTAAATTCTTCAATTAAATATATATTAAAAAATAAAAACTTCAAATAATATAAAAAAAATTCAATTACATTTTTTTAAAAAAATAAACCTCAAAATTCAAATATTTCTAAAAATTCACGCTATATTGCTTTTAATATTCAATTATTATCTAAAATTTTAACTGAAATTCATTTTTATGAAATGAAAATCAATTTTTATTAGAAAATTCTACTAGAATTTAATTATTTAAATACAAATAAAATGCAAATAATTTATTGAACAGTTGAATGATTCTTAAAACTCAAATTCTCATAAAGAATTTTATAAATAAATTTTTAAATAATTGAATTTTTTTAATGAATTTCAATAAAATTTTTAAGACATTTTTCGAGGAATTCAATTAAAATTGTTTTAAAAATATTTGAAATTCTGCGATGAGTTTTATTATTTGTGAAAATAGTTGAATCCCTACGAAGAATTTTATTATTTTTGAACAATTTTTAATCTTTGCGAAGAATATTATTAATCTTGAAAATAATATAGTTTCTGCAATAATTTGTAACTATTCCAAAATTAAATTTTTTTTCGTGTTTTTAACTAAACTTCTTCTATAAATGCATTATTTTTAATAATTTTTAAAAAAAGTTCTTTGACAATTTTCAAATTTATTGGTTTACTATCCAATTTTACAAAATTTCAATTATTCGTAAATTCTTCAATTATATATTAGAAAATAAAAAATTCTAATTTCAAAAAAAAATCTGCAATTAAACTTTTTCAAAAAAATTAATTTCGCAGAATTGTTAGTTAAAAATATGAAAAATTCAGATTTTCAAAGAATTAAATTTGAAACCTTTTCAAAATTTAATCTAAAATTGAATTTTCGTAAAGAATTTTATCACTAAATTTTTAAATAGGTAATAATTGAATTAATAAGAAGAATTTTATTAAAATTTCTAAAAATAATTGAATTCTAGCAACGAATTTTATCAAAATTTTCAAAATTCTTTAAATTTTTACATAGAACTTTATTAAACTGTTCTTAAATAATTGTAAAATGTTTTTCAAATAATTTAAAATTGTATTAAAAATAATTGAAATCCTGCGATGAGTTTTATTATTTTAAAAAAATAATTGAATTCTTGAGATTAATTTTATAAACATTTTTTTAAATAGTAAAAGATGTTATTTGTTTTTTTTTTGTTTTTTTTTAAATCAATCCACATTTATTCATTTTTATTTATTTATTTTTTTTAATAATTGACTTTTTTCGAAAATTTTTATGAAAATTTTGATTTAAATATTTATGCGAGGAATATTATTACTTTTGAAAATAATTAAATTTTTGCAATAATTTGTAACTTTTACAAAATTGAATTTTTTTTACTTGTTTGTAACTAAACATCTTCTATAAAATCATTATTTTTTTATAATTCTTGAAAAAGTTCTTTAAGAATTTTCAAATTCATTTGTTTACAATTGATTTTTAAAAAAATTTCAATTATTCGTAAATTCTTCAATTAAATGTATATTAGAAAATAAAAAATTTTAATAATTTAAAAAAAATCAGCAATTAAAGTTTCATAAAAAAAAATTAATTCCGCAGAATTGTTAGTTAAAAATATGAAAAATTCAAATTTCCAAAGATTTTAATCTGAAACCTTTTCAAAATTCATTTATTTCTAAAAATTTACGATCTAATGCTTTTAAAATTCAATTATAATCTAAAATTTTAACTGAAATCCATTTTTAAACCAATTTTCATGAGAAAATTCTACTAAAATTCAATTATTTAAATACAAAAAATAATTGAATTATATTGCGAAGAAATTTATAAGAAATTTGTAAATAATTGAATTTTTGGGAAATTTTTATTATTTTAAGAAAATAATAGATATTATGAAAATCAGTAAGTTGAGAAAAACTTTTGAAAATAATTGAATTTCGGAGAAGAATTTAATTATTTCTAAAGATAATTGAAATTTTGATGAGAGTTTTTGAAAAATTTTCAACATAATTGAATTTCTGCAATCATTTGTACTGTAAAATCACTGTAAAAGTGCCATAAAATTGTTTCAAATATAATTTCTGATAGTGGAAGAAATTTAAAAATATAAATAGAATATTTAACATTGTGTATTTATTAAACTATACAAGTTATTTGTTAACAAAGAAATAACAGAGATTTTACTATGAATTTCTAAAGATTACTTTCTGAGAATTGTAAAATTTTCTGAAATTATTTTCCAATTGATGTTGAACGTTATATTTATTGTCAATTAACATTCATCGAGTGAAGTTTTCCTTGATGAAAAGAAGGATATATCTCTGAATGTGTTTTCTCGTGTTTTCTCGCATTTTCTCAACAATTGCGCATATAATTAATTATCTCAATAATTATTGCCCACTTTTCTGAACTATTGTCCTTTAATGTCCGTTACATTTGTGTACTTGACCTAAAAATGATAATGAGCATAAGGTGCAAAAGACTCTAAATGAAAATGTACAATACAAGTATAAGTTTATATTTTCATATTGACGGTGTATTTGTGTAGTTTTTATTGACGTACATGTTGCATATTAGAGGTGCATAATATGCATGGTGCACGCACATACGCGCGGTAACGGCGCGTAATGCGTGCATCATCGATCTCCTTCTCACGGTTTCTCCTTGAAACGGATGGAGGAAGAAATGAAATATATAATGAAACAAGAGGACAAAACGGGTTGTAGAGGGTGGAGGAAGGGGTTCGGGAGGGGCCAATTGAGGATAGAAGAAAAAGGAGAGTCAAAAAGAACTTATGAAAATAAGGCAAAGTCGGAAGTGGGCGTACGTATACGCGCATGCGACGATCGACACGCAATACAAACGCTCTAATTTTAGATCTTGTCACTCTGACGCCAGGTGGTGTGCCCCTCCTCATCCATTACACACGTTTATGCACACGAACGCACAATGGTCACGCACGATTCACCAGTCATTATAAGCTTTAACCCGTTTTTTCTCCTTTTTCTCTCTTTTTTTAATAATTACCAATATTCACATATAGATCCGCGATGTATCACGTGTGGATTATTGTCACTCGATTCGCGCATTTGGGGAAATTTTCATTGCCAGAGTCGAGTCCAGGTCGAGTCCAGGCTCTGTCTGTGCGGGGGTTAGCAACCCTTTTTATGAGGAGTTATAAAATTGTATTTTATAACTAGGGCTCAGTTTACTATGAACTGGACTTAATTAATCTCAGTACTTTAAGCTTGCATGAAACTTGCACTTGAAGCTTTCTGCATGTATCAAAATGTCCTTATATCTTCATAGCATCTCAGCTGAAAAAGTTCTATAGAATTTCACTAAAATCATTCTATACAATCATTTTCTATGAATTCTAGTGAATATTCTATAAAATTTCACTAGAACGATTCTATAGTATTTCTAGATGAATACTACTACACTGTAAAAAAAGGGAGTTAAATTTTAACTCCCCAGGGGATTCTATAAAAGTCGCACCTATTTGGGAGTTAAAGCGAAGGGAGTTGGATGAATCGAGTTAAAATTTACACAGTAAAAATAAGAATCAACTCCAAAAGGGAGTTAATTTAATAATTAACTCCCTTTTGGAGTTGATTCTTAACTCGAAAAATTTCACTCCCAACTCCAGTGACCGTCAACTCTCTAAATTTTTTACAGTGTAAATTAACTATAATCTATAATAATTTGAATGTTCTTTCATTGTTCATTCTTTCATTATTTCACTTTTTGCACATCACTGCTCTTCTTTATTATATTTTAGAGTTATTCACAAAAAACTAGCTTAATTTATTTAATATTTTAAGAGAAAAGTGGTCGAAAAAATTAACATTGATTTCAGTAACAGTCACATGCTGTTAAGTCCTCATTATCTATAATAATTTGAATGTTCTTTCAATCTTTCATTCCTTAACTTTTTCTGTCCATCACAATCTGAAGTTGTCTTTAGTTTATACTTTTGTTTTTTGTTATCTTTAGATAGATTGTATATTATATTATTATGTTATAATTATTTTTATTTTACAATTAATTCAAAATTGTAATGACAAATAGAAATAAGAATTTTTTTCACTTCTTTTCATTAAAAGACTAAAATTTTGTTAAATATTATGTTTTGTCAAATTGAAATTATTTTTGTTCTTTACTTCTAAACAAAATTAGAAAATTGCTAAACAACTGTGATTAAGAAATAGAAAATTTATTTATTTTGCATTATTTTTCTTTATGAATCACAATTTTTTAAACAAAATTATTATTTTGTTTTAAAAAAAGAAGAAAAATATTTGCACAATTTATATTTTTAATCTTATTTTTGGAACAGGATTTTCCACAGGAATTAAGACATTCAAAAATTTTCAAATTCAAACCTTTTTTAAATTAAACAACTTATAAAAGTATTGTCATAAAACATGAAGATATCGATTGCTCCGAATGTGAAAATTCTCAAAAAACTATCATTCAAAAATTATTAAAAATAATGGATTTAGGTATAGAAAAATTTTAGTTAACACTAAAAAAAATTTAATTTTATAGAGAATTATTTACAAATTTTTTAAAAATTTCCTATCAAAAGTTCAATTATTTTCATAAATAATAAAGTTTTTACACGGATTCAATATCATTTTCGAAAATAATAAAATTCTTTTCAGGAATTTCATTATTTTCATAAATAATAAAATTTTCCAAAGGAATTCCATTATTTTAAAATACAATTTTCATAAAATTTTTCGAAAAAAAATTAATTACCTACATAAAATTATTATAAAATTAATTAAATTATTTTTAATATAATTTCAAATTGTATTTATAACATTTTTTTATAAAATTATTTGCAAACATTTAATTATTTTTATAAATAATATAATTTTCACAGGAATTCAATTATTTAGAACACAATTTTCATTAAAATTTTCATAAAAAGTCAATTATTTAAAAAAATTGTTATAAAATTAATCACAAGAATTCAATTACTTTAAAAATTTTTAATAAAATTCTTTGCAAGAATTCAATTATTTTCATAAATAATAAAACTAATCGCAGAATTTCAATTATTTTTAATACAATTTTAAATTATTTTTAAAACATTTTACAATTATTTAAGAACAATTTAATAAAGTTCTTCGTAAGAATTTAATGATTTTTGAAAATTGTAATAAAATTCGTTTCTAGAATTCAATTATTTAAAAATTTATTGATAAAATTCTTTATGAGAATTTGAATTTTAAGAAACATTCAACTGTTCAATAAATTATTTTTCTTTGTATTTAAATAATTGAATTCTAGTAGAATTTTCTATTAAAAATTGATTTAAAAATTAATTTCAGTTAAAATTTTAAATAATAATTGAATTTTAAAAGCAATATAGTGTGAATTTTTTAGAAATAATTGAATTTCGAGATTTATTTTTTAAAAAAAATATAATTGAATTTTTTTTATATTATTTGAAGTATTTATTTTCTAATAATTATATATTTATTAATGAAGAATTTACGAATAATTGAAATTTGTAAAATTGAATATTGTAAATAAATGGATTTTGAAAATTGTAGAAGAACTTTTTTAAAAATTAATTGATTTGAAGAAAAATTTTAGTGAAAAATTCTTAAAAATAATAATTGAATTGAAATGAATAAAATAATTTTGAAGAAATACAATATTCTTATAATATAAAATAATGATTTTATCAATTTTCCATCTTTAATTATTATAAAACATGAAAAAATCGATCACTCCGAATCGAAGACTCGGAGTTATCGATATCTTCATGTTTTATAGTTATGAAAAAATTTAAAGTCAAGTGTTCAATGTTTAATTATAAAAGTTTAAACAAAAATCGATTTTTTATCAATAAACTTTTAAAATCCTTTAAAATAACTATTCCATCTCCACTGGACTAAATTGTCACAGTTTTCTTGAAAGTATTAAACTGATACCAAAGTGAATCAATGCTGATAACGGATCAATTTATAATTTGATCCATATTTTTGGTATTAATTCGTTGTAGTTTGATATTTTCAAGTTAACAATTTTTAAGCCAATATAGAAGAACATAGTCAGGGTTGGACCATCTTTTGAACTTTGAACATTTTTTTAACTAAATTTAGGCAATTGAGTTATATTTTCGAAAGATAGCATTGGCGCTATTGGGCAAGTTTTTTTTCTCAGTACACTTACTATTCATAAATAGTTAAAAGGACACTTTTAAAAAAATTGTTCCACATGTCTTAAATAAAAATACATAAATATTTTAACACCAGATATTTTTTTAAAAAAAGCAAAACCATCGAGAATAAGAGCAAGTCATAAAAAGATGTTTTAAGTACAACACTACATTTAAGGAGTTCTTTTTTTAACGATTTTGCTTATCTCAGGTGTATACATGCTCATGTACATATGCAGTACTTTTTCGTAATCTGGAGCATTCGAGAAAGTGGAGGAATTAAAAAAAAATTGAGTGAGGAAGCCAGAACTCTTTTATTATGCTGTTAAAAGCCTTCCATCAACTCAAAGGTGCATCTTTGCGCAGTCAATCCCTATATATATATAATATATATGACAAAGGAGTAAAAGAAACCAGTTTTTAATTTTTCGGGGTTCGTGAATGAATATTAAGCATATAATTAAGAATGAATAAAAAATTTTTTTAATTATAAAAATTCTGTTATTTCAATTATAAGAAAATTTTATTATTCTTTTATTTTTGATAAAAGAGATTTTATTGTTCTTTTATTTAGATAAAGGAGAATTTTATTATTCTTGTTATTCAGATATAAGTGAATATTATTATTTTTTTATTTAAATATAAAGGTAAGTTTATGACGTTATTTTTTTATAATCGAAGAATATATATTCACAGTTTTTCTAAGGATGTCAAATTGAAATTAAAAAACGAATCTCACGTTGGAACCTCTAAAACAACCGAACTGTTTTTTTTTAAATTTTACCTTAATTTTTCACTGTATTTCCCGACTTGGAACCTTTTGTAATTTTTTTAAAGGGCTTCTGATAAGAATAAGTAATTATCAAAAGAAAAAATTAATACCAAGGCGAGGAAACAATAATTTAGTTGAAATTTCGTGATTTTTCGAAAATCCGTGAGAAAAAATAAATAGTGTTTCTTCGTCTTTTTTTATTTTAGGGTTTGGAGGGTTTACTTGGGATAAAAATAAGCAAAAATCTGTAGCCTGAGCTTTTTAGAAAAAATTCTTTTTCGTTGGTAACTTTCAGTTTCATTAAATTTGATCCATTTTATTATCAATTTGATGCATTCGAGAAAACTTTAAGTTACTGATCAGATCATCACAGTAAAAAGTAAATCTTAATTTAAGAGCTGCCTTAAATTCAACACTGTCTGGTATAATGTTAAAGGATACGAAAAACGTGCGTAAATTCAACATTGACTGTCTTAAAAATGTTGCATCTTAATTTAAGGCAGCTTTCGTGCCTTAAATTAAGATTTTCTTTTTACTGTGATGATAGGGACAAATAAAGCACAAGTATGGGATTCGTGTGTTTAATTCCAGATCGGGATCAAATCCGGATATTTCACTAAAGACATAAAATACAGTTAAAGTTAATAAGGGTTAAAGTAGCGTTGCCTCAAGTCTTTGATAAAAGTGACATATGTCTTCATTGAGGAATCATTAATGGCGTTATTTGGTACGGATATAACGGGGTGTTAGACGTTGATTAGAGGATGCAAGAGAGATGGATTGTATCTGTCGAGTTCCAGGGAATCGAGAAATGAAAGCATCCTACTTAAAAGGTGCGTTCGTTGGACCTTCACTTCCTCTCATTGTTATTCTTCACGTATTTATAAGGTTTTCTGCTCGCTTTTATATATACATATATAAAATAAACGTTTTCAGTTCAATTTGACTAAATATATATATATGTATATACAATATATTCGTTCTTCTTCTTTTTATTTCCGTTGTCGAACTCTATCCATCTTAGTGTAGGTACTTAACCCGTCCTCGTATAATATATATCCGATTAGCTTATTATACGAAGATCCATTGATAAATTTAGCGCGCGGCCTGAGCTGCCAGAATATAAGCAGCTGGGTCCGATCAAGGAGAAAAAGAAGAGGAAAGGAAGACACAAACCCCGCGTGCGTGTTTTTAACATCTGGCTGCGGTTTTGGCGTTTAGCAACGACGGAACCAAGAGCATGTGTGGTTCCGCTTGACTTTTCGGCTTCTTTTGTTTGTTAATGACACAAAAGGGACTTAAGAATCGAGTAATTAATTCTGTTACGCGATAATTCCTTTTTGTCCTTTCAATTCCTCTCTTTTTTCTTCCTCTTTTTTTGCAATTCTTTCTTATATTATTATTGGGAATTTCTTTTCTTCAATTCACCGATCTATTACTTCCTCATAGAGAAATTTAAATTCTTTGCCTAATAGAGCTCCTGCTGGGTCAAGTTGGGTCCTTGTTAGGACATTTGTTTCCCCAGGTTCTTGCAAGCTTGCAACAATTTTTCTGCAATTTTTCAAAAGTATTTCTTAAGTTAAATAAATTTTGTGGATCACCCATTTTTAGTTTTTTATTTTTAAGACTTTTGTAACATTTATTTTTACAAATGCCTTACTTGTTATAATTTAGAACTTATTATTGATGAGAAATTGATTTGAGGGGACTTGGAATCGAACCCGGGTTCAACGGATGCCAACCAAAGACCCTAACCGATCAGCTAAACACCCAACTATTAGAGAAAAAAAGAAACAAGCTTTGCAAGCCAAAGATGCCTTAAAATTGCTACAAAACTTTGTACTATAGATTTGATAGTCTTGTTTTAAGAATAAGTGCCTGATAAATTTATCGTGAGTTCTTTCTTGTACAAGAAAGAACTCACGATAAATTTATCAGGCACTTATTCTTAAAACAAGACTTCGTTTCTATATTAAAATAAGACTTTCTTTTTAAACTATAAAGTGAAAGTGAATTTTTCTTTATACACTGATTGTGAAATATACATCTCATTCTTGTATATTTATTTCGTAAATCATGGACGCTAAATTACCTACTTAATCAGACATTTAACACATCAACAGTCAAGTATACGCAGATTTCTCGTGAGCACCTGTTTTAAAATCGCTCTTACTTTATTACTTTCGTGCCTGGTGCTCACCAATAATAATTAGAGACTCGAAAAACCCTCCTTCGATTCATCAGCTCCCAGGTGTTTGCAAAATCAGAATAAACGATAACCATCAAATATGCACCATGACTGCATTCTTTTTTTTTTCTTTTAAAATACGTGTTGCGCATCTGGTTTTGAAAAATTGGTAAAACGAGTTTTTTTTCTCAAGATTTTATAAGTCGGTCATCATAGTTGAAAATGGAGTTAAATTTTTTTTAAATTACTGTCAACTGGGATTTGATATTATATGGTAACGGGTACAGTGACCGACACCCGGACAGTGAACAATGACACCCCCAAATATAATTCTAGTGAAATCCTATAGAACTTTTTCAGCTGGATTCACAATTATATTCAATGAGAGAGTCGAAGTTGAAGAATAAAATCTTAATTCTCCAGTTTTACTCCTTTTGCTTCAACTTTTATTAGAATCCCATTATGGGAGACAAAATCTATCAACTCACTAGACAAAAGCGCGCGTGTTTGACGGATTGTAGGAATAAGGTATTTTGCATTAGACATTGAGAAGAGTTTTTTTGTAGGGTGTTTGGACATACATATACATATATGTATGAAAGAGCTGAATTAAGTCAAGACGAGGGACGACAAGGAAAGAATCCCGGCGCTTTGGCCCACCTGTTTTGTCCACCCGTTCACTACTTCGTCCATCCGTTTGTGCCGTTGGATGTGCCCCAGTTGGCACAGGTGTTCGTTTAACTCGACTTCATCGTGTTCTCTCTTACTATTCATTATGTATTGCGAGCGCCACCGGGTTCTGAATCGAAACTGAGAGTGACCACATTTATGTAAGGGCAAAAATAAAACATTTATATTTACGCATATGTAAAAATATAAAACCAAATTTCAGCCCTCTGTATATAAAAGAAAACAGTTCGGTTTTTTTTACTTTTAACAGAATTCGAAGTCGCAATGCTTTGGTGTTATTGAATGGGGAGTGAAAAAAGGCAGTTAAAATTTTACTCCTTTACATTAATTCCTTCACTAAATGTTTGTAATAGTTACGGTTATGTTTGTCTCTTTTTACCTTAATTAAAAGTTTCTGTGTTTATAGTTTAAAATTAAGATCGGTTTTTAGGATTTTGTGGCCAATGGCCGATACCCTAACGGCTTCAAAAGGGCCCTTAGATTACGAGGAAATGATTACCAAAGCAAATATAAATACGAAATACTTTAAATACTCCTATAAAATCTGACATTCAACAGACATCCAATTTTTAAAATTACTCCCTTCTGCTGTTAATTTTTTATAATCGTTAAAATTTCTTACATTCCACGGGGTGTTGACAATAATTTAAATCTTAGTTGGTAAATTAGAACGATTTTAATTTCTTTTTTTCTTTTTTTAATGATGATCGAAAGTTTTAAGAAACACGCTGTACGTATATTAGATATGGGTGATGCATTAACGAAGCATCTGTTTTGCCAGATCTCAGATCAATTTATTAAATGGATTATATGGATATTTTTAGCTTTATAAAAATGCTTATAAACGAGTTGACCATCTTTAATATATATGCTTGAAAAATTATTCTTGAGATCTCATAATTATTTGTAGTCGAGAAGGAATAATATCCTATAATCAAATTTAAATGAAATGAAAATTCGGAAAAGAGCTTTTGTTTAGAAAACAAAAGTTGGTTGGCTTGTTTGCTTAAAAGTCGAGTTATTTTACCTTTCTTGTTTGCTACACGAATGCGCATATAAAAATATTCTTTACTTTCATATTTAATAATTTAAGTTCAGTTTATTCAACTTCTTTTCAGTTTGTTCAAAAGCAGTTGAATTTTTCAATATATTTTAATAGCTGGCATATAATAGTTTTATAAATAGATAATGGAGGTCTACTTAAAGATATGGTAAGGAGATTAATAAAACTGCTTTTAAGGTCCCTCTACCCTTTTCCACTATATAAAAAATATGAAGTGTGTGTCGTTACACACACATAAACAAACATGCGCGATAAAGTCACAGTTGAGGTGCTGATGGAAGGAAAGATTATGCGAACAAAGTGGTAGATTACTGCACATACGTCTACTAAAAATGAAGTGTGAAGGTTTGAAGAAGGCAAAGAGAGAGGGGTGAAGGTTGTTAATATAGTAGAGAGGATTTTCAAATCTTTGATGTATTATTAAATATACCTAAAATTTTACTCTAGTTCACCATCTGCCTTATTTTTTTCAACAGTCAAGTTTAACTGATATCAGTTTTTAAAAATCCAAAATGGCGAATCCAATATGTCGGACAGTTGGTGGAGTTAAGAAGGCGCGAAATTCAAACTGATCCCAATATTGGTCCAATGTTCAGTCTATGTCGTTTCTTCCCATTTGGTAGCTTAAGTCGATAAATATTCAGTTTTCAGTGAAAACTATATCAATATTAAAAAAGCCGACCTTCATTTTGAATTTTTGAAATCTGAATTCATATTCGTATAATTAGTGACTGACGTTTTGCTTTTGAATTACTAAATTTTACTAATAAATAAATTAGACTATATTTACTTAAAACCAAAAGTAATTCTTATTGTATATTTTAAATGTAATAAAGATTTATATATCATTAGTTAGCAACGAGGTTTGCAATCATTGTTCATTCTGATTAAGTATTTTCACTTTAAAATTAAAAATCGTAACCTAAAATTTTTTTTGATTGAGGTACCTTTCTGATATAATATATCAGACTTCGCACGCGATAATTAATTTTAAAAAAATAGCAAAACTTTCAAACTAAAAAAAAGTATAGTAAAAAAGTAGCTTTTGAAAAATTAAACTTGACGACAAAAAAAACTCGTTTTAGACACTTCACAAAACTGACAAAAATTCCATTCCATATTTTTTATTTTTCTGAATTTTTCCTAATTTTCATCAAAAATATTTACTTCCTTCTTATTCTGCTAATAAATTGAATTCCTGCAACGACTTTTATTATTCATGAAAGAATTTAAATATTTATAAAAATAATTTCATTCTTGTGAAGAATTTTATAAAAATTTTTAAGTAATTGATTTCTTTCGACTAATTTTATGCAAATTCTAATTTAAATAATTGAATTCCTGCGAGAAATTTTTATTATTCGTGAAAAGAATTGAATTTTTACGAAAATTTTTACAAACAATTTTTTAAGTAATTGAATTCTGTTTTAAAATTTTATGAAAATCGTAGATATTGAAAATCATTGAATGTGTGTGTGGCATTTTATTAAATTTTTTTTGAAAATAATTAAATTCTTAAAAAGCAAAAAAAAAAAAAAATGCAATTTTATTATTTATGAAAATAATTGAATTCTTGAGAACGATTTTATTAGAATTTTTTAAAATAATTGAATTTCCATGAAGAAATTTATTACATTTAAAAATAATTGAATTCTTGTTATGCATATTCTTATTTATGTTATTTTTTAATAATTGAATTTTTGGGAATAATTTTATTATTTATTGACATAATTGAATTCTTTCGAAGAATTATTTATGTAAATAATTGAATTCTTGGGAAGAATTTTATTAAAATCTAAAAGAATAATTGAATTATTTCAAAGCAATTTAATGAGAATTGTATTTAAAATAATTGATTTCTTTCGAACAATTTTATTAAAATATTAAAATATAATTGAATTCCTGGGAAAAATTTTAATATTTTTGTAAATAATTGAATTCTTCTAAAGAATTTTAAAAAAACATTTTTTTAAATAATTGATTTTTTCAAGGAATTGAAATTAAATTTTTATAAATAATTACATTTTTTGATCAATTCCTGTGAACATGTATTAAAAATAATTGAAATCCTGTGATTAATTTTATTATGGATTATGAAAATAATTGAATAGTTGCTAAGAATTTTATTAAAAATTTCAAAAATAATTGAATTCCTGAGAAGAATTTCATTATTTATGAAAATAATTGAATTATTGCGAAAAATTTTATTAAATTGTTTAAAAAGAATTGATTTTCGGAAAAAATTTGTTATTTTGAAAAATAATTGAATTCTTTATAGGAATTTTATTAACATTGCTTTAAATAATTAATTTTTTTGAAATATAATAAATATTATTAAAAATTTATTTTAAATAATTGAATTCTTGTGGAAAACTTTATTTGAGAAAATAATTGAATTTTTCGATTAATTAATTTAAAATAGTATTAAAAATAATTGAAATTCTTCGATGAGTTAAAAGTCATGAAAATAATTGAATTCTTGCTTATAATTTTATCAAAATTTTTTTTAAAAACTTGAATTTCCATGAAGAGTGTTATTATTAGTTGAAAGTATTTGAATCATTGTAAGGAAATGTATTTAAAAATTTTGTTAAATAATTGATTTTTTCGAAATTTTTTTGAAAATGCTATTTCTGAAAATGCAAATTAATTGAATTCTTGTGGAATCTTTATTATTTATAAAAATAATTGAATTTTGAATGAATTTTACCAATTTTTTTTAAATAATTGAATTCTTTTGCGAAGCCATATATATATATATAGAATAAAAAATATGTAGATAAAAATAATATCCTATTTTTTATATTCTTTTGAAAATTCCCTATTGTTTGTGGCGCACTATTTTTGTTATACAATATATGATAGTTAACCGCGGGCGTAAGCACGCACGACCGGTGATACATTATTATGCGTATGTAAAGGGTTGTTGGGTTGTGTTGTGGCCCGATAGATTCTTCAGGATAAGCAATACGGCAGAGACTGGCCCACAATATTCATATGCATGAGTCCTTATTATATGGTATTAGGTATGCGCACAGGTGTTTGCCTCGGAATAGGCCAATACTCGCTCTGGTCAAGTGTGTATAACACCTTAAGTCTAAGAAGCACACACGTTTCTATAAACTTGACTAGAATTTCTAGGCAGCGATATTCATCACATTAAATGATCTCAATTTTTTTTTCTCCTCTCTGAATGACTTTTCTTCTCAAATATATTTCTTCCATAATTATGGAAATTTTTATTCCACACAATAAAAGAAAGCAATACTATAGATAGGTTTTTTTTTATTTTAAAGAATTCTTTCAAAATTTTAACACGGTGAACTTTTAATATATTTTTTTTTCATAATAAATTAGAAAAGGAGAATTATGGTTATAGATCTGAATGTCAATTAGGTTCTTTTTGTGACAGTGACTATATATATAAATTATATTTTTTTTATTTTTACAAAATAAGTAAATTTTTGCTTCGGTTGACAAAAATTTTTTTTCTAACAGAAAACTTATTAAACTGAACCAAATATTTATTTAAATCAAATAATTATTTATTTAGAGTAAAGAAACTGTATAGAATAACCTAAAAATGGTTTATTCAACAAAATAGAGTATTTTATTAGATTATATAATTTTATTCTGCGTATACCAGTAACAAAAATGAATTATTTTTCACTAAATATGAAAAAGTAAAAAGTAAATAAAGATTTTTATTAACAATTATTTATTTTTAACACTAATTTAGATTTGCAGGGTAAATTTTATTTGAGAGGTGAGTGATTGATTTAACAGTTAGAGAGATTTTTACGATCGTGTTATGCAGAATTTCCATGCAAAGTTTTCTGTTCGCCATAAATGTGTAAATGCTACATTTTTATGTTAGCTTGTTAGATAATTAAGTTGAAAATAAGAGCACTTTTTATGTAAAACGTGCTGAAATATATACTTCTTTTAAAACTAAAAAGATTTTTCTCTTTATAACCTTAATTCTAATTTCGAAATTTCGAACGGAATTAAATAAAATGGTAAATTTTAAATAAGACAAAAATTAGGAATTATTACATTCTCGTTTTTTATTATTATCGTCAAAACACGTAATATTTTAGAAACATTTTTATTTTAAGAATATATTATCTTAAGTAAAATCACTTCTTTATCAAAAGGTAGGAAATTGAATTATCAATTAATTCTAATTAATAGCTAGAATGATTAATTTCGACCATTTTACATTTACAATGTAATAGACTTTTTTTTAGACAGGAAGCTTATAAAAAAAATTTTCCTCATGAATATGAAAGTCTCACAGTTTTTTTTTCTTAGCTATCACATCAGGGAAAAAAACAAGTCATGGTATTTTTAATTATGGAAAAAAAATGTCTTCCTCTATTCTCACAAGATATTTTTTATATATTCAGATATATATTTTTCATTAAAGTCAAATAAAAGGCGTAAATTATTAGCATATTATAGTATATAGTCGACTTGAACACAAGGGGTAGCAATGGGCGCTCTTGATTAGATTTACGCTTCTGTAGGTGGCCGACATCGTAAAAGAATGGTTCTATACGTAAGTAGGCAGGTACCTTAATGGCATTACAGCCTAGCTTGTGTGCGATGGTTTGTAACACTTCCTGTAAACCACGTATAAGTACTGGAGCGTGCTGTAGGCGTGGCGATTGATGGATAAACTGTTTCCAGGCTTCGCCAATAGCAAAAGGCTCTCCCTACCGTGGTCTTCACATGCCACACCTATTCTAAGGGTGATTAATTTAAATTTCTCCCCCACCACCCCCCCCCCCCTCACACCCTTTCTTAGGATTAGGCACTTAAATAATTTATAATATTTAAAAATATTTTTAATCTTTTTTCAACTGAATGCTATTCTTTAAAAAACGTGGAAGTAATATAATATCTGTTGTATTTTAATTAAGTTTTAAATCGGAAAAAGTAATTGAAAAACTATTGTCCCGGTTAGAGCCAGTTTTGATAAAGGATACTTTCGAGGGTGTTTTGTTTTTGAAAATGCGGTGATTAGAGTATTTTATTCAGTTTTCCGACCCTTTGTCATATGCAAAAGTTGACCGATTTATAAATTTGTATTTTTACAATTAACGCTATGACCAAACCTTGACCCGGTTAGCACCAGGTTAGGATTTTTAAATTTTTTATTGCTGAGATGTTAGCATTCTAACAAAAGGAATTTTAAACAAATATTGGTTACTGGTGCTATATTGCACCAAATAACCAATATTTGTTTAAAATACATTTTTTAGTTAGGTATTTATATCGATTTGCCAGGACTGAACCAGTATTGGTAGAGAGGGCACTACTGATATGACAGATTATGTAATTTTCGAGCAGTTACATAAAACTGCATGGTTTTTTTATTTTTCATATGTATAGTGGAGTATGGTTTCTAATGTATTTTTGACCGTTGAACACGATCCCTGGATTAAAACTTGCGTAGCACGTCAAAAAAATACGTTTTTGGGGTGTTTTACCCCCACTTTACTCAAAATTCTGTCATGTTGGGAAAATTTGGGTTCCAAGATCGTGTTTATCTGATAAATATACATTGAAAACCAATATAATGTCAAAAATACAAACATAATTTATTTTTGTAAAGTGGTCTTTACTCCCACTTTTCTCTAAATCCTATCATGCTGAGAAAATTTGGAATTCGAAATCGTGTTCAGCTGATAAAAATACATTGAAAACCACTATAATGTCAAAAAATACCAAAAAAAAACTATTTTTGGGTCTTTACCCCCACTTTTTTCAAAATCCTGTCATGCTAAGCAAATTCGACAACCGAAATCGTGTTCATCTGATAAAAATACATTAAAAACCACTACAATTTCAAAAAATACCAAAAAAAAAAAATTTATTTTTGGGTCTTTACCCCCATTTTTTTTCAAAATTCTGTCGTGCTGGGTAAATTTGGAATTCGAAATCGTGTTCAGCTGATAAAAATACATTGAAAACCACTATAATGTCAAAAATACGAAAAAAAATTTATTTTTTAGTTTTTACTCACACTTTTCTCAAAATCTTGTCCTACTGGCAAATTTGGGATCCGAGATTGTGTCCAGCTGATAAAAATACATTGAATATTCTTAAAAAAAAAAAAAATATTTTTTGGTCTTTACCCCCACTTTTCTCAAAATTCTCTACTTTTTGGTTTGGACATATGGATTTTAAAATACGTTTCAAACTTTAATTTAAAATCTCATGGAGAGAAAAAAATAAATTTAAAACTCTCAAATATATGTTTTTTGGGTCTTAAGTTAACCCCCACTTTTCTCAAAAACATGACGTGTTTAATGGATAAAAATACATTGGAAACCACTCCGATGTCAAGAATAAACAAAGGCGACCTTTGCAGGCCTTTGTTGTTGAGGGAGTAAAAAAGCAAAAAGAACAAGTAAAAATAAGTATAGGGAAAAGGCTTGCAGGTTGTCCCACTTGCGTTATTTTTTATTCTAGAAGTGCCATAATTAAAAACGCGATTAAAGATTGATTTGCAAACTTCGAGAAATTTACTTGCAAAGTTTAGTAAAAATTGTGTAAAAATTTAAATGTTTATCATCAATAAATGATCTTCAAGTAAATGTTTATCAGCAAACTTTCCTGAACATTTAAATACATTTTTAGCTACTCTATTATAAGCGAAATTTTAGCGTGAAACTTTCCTGACAATTTCACGCTAAACATTTATTGAAGTGGGACATTAAAATCTTTACACAATTTTCACTAAATTTTGCAAAAGTGAATAACTTCGAAGTTTGCAAGTAAATCTTTAATACATTTTTAGGAAAGTTTCGGTGCTGTGTAGGTGTAAAAAGTAGAAAAAATTATAAAACATTAAAAATAGAAAAATTTATATCAGCCATCCTGAAAAAAGTTATATGTTGTATAAAAGATTTTTGTAAAAATAGAATCGGATTTGTACTCTTTAGATACAAATTATTGGTTCAATGACGTTTTTGAAGGACGGAATAACTTTTGGTCTTTGGAAACAAGAATAGTTTTGGAACTTTCGGTCTTTGGAAATTGAAATCTTTGGAACTTTTCTTCATTCGAACTTCTGTTTTGGAACTTTTGTCCCTAATAATATTGCAATAATAATATATAATATAATATATTATTTTATAATATTGCAATAGTTTGTTTGGCCACATTTCACCAATGTTGATCAAGTACCAGTCCAGTAGTTTTCTTTCCAAATAATTTTTTTTATACACTTTTGACTAAAATCACTTACATTAGAACTATTTTTGACTAAATTTTAACTTTGAGAAAATCAGATAAATATACCTCCTATAAAACAGAGTTAAACTAGTATTTAACTATTATATGATTGATTTTAATATATTATATGATTTATAGTATCAGATTCATTGAATTCGGTTTATTGTTATAAGTTTGTTGCATTCAGTTAACATACATAAAGATATAATTATGTTTAAACTGTCTATATAGCAAGATATATGACTATATATATATGTATGACAGGCATATACATACAAGTCTATAGATTTGTCTGGTGTATATAACTTAAAGTACCAATCAATTCCTGTCAGTGTGTGGCAACACTCAATTATCCTTACCCTTGCTTTAAATGTTCCATTGTTCGTGAAGCATTTGATTTTGGTTGGTAATTCTCTGGCATGGACTCGTGAGGATATAAAGCAAAAGGGGGTTGTTAGTCGCGTGGGATTGCATTTTGCGCACAACGCTCACCCCTAGAGCGCCATTTTCCTTAATCCGACACCATTAGCATACTCGAAATCAATATACAATGGCTACCAGTTAGCATATTCTTGCGTGACAACAACTACTTTTACCTTACCAATGGTGGTCGTCACTTTGTTCAACCCCTCTTTCTCCAATATTACCTCCCTTGATCTCTTATCTATATATATACCTCAAATTTTCTTCAAACTCACGTCTGAATGTATTCAGACGGAAGTCTAAGTTAATTATTATTTTATTTTAAATTAATGTATTTCCGTCGTAGAAAATAAGTCCAACTGATTTGAAATATCACATGCGCGCCGCGTTATTAAATTTTAGAAAAGAAATATGCACTGGATAATTCGTAATGTTATTGATTATTTTCATCAAAAAATTAAGTCAGAATAACACCTTTAAACTTTCACACCAGAATTGCATGGCCAAAGCCTTTAATAAGGATGCATTCTTATCAAAAGGATTTGACAAACACACTTAAAAAAATGCTCGACTTCGGCATAAATTATATCAAGAACTTTAGCTAATATGCTTAAAAGAGTTGTAGGGCGATAGTTGATCACATTTTTCTTCTGTTTATTTTATTACATTTGTGTGTGAGCTTTTATGAAATGATAATATGAATTTAACATATATTGAAATTGTGCTAAGAGTGTAAATATTTATTTGATTTTGAATTGAATGAATAAATATTTCAATTATTTTGTTATGCGTGGTACATCAATTTGATTAAAATACATACCTACCACTGCATATATTTAATTCATCGGTAGATATATTTACATACGTCAGCTTCGTTGAACAGCTGGATATTCAATTTAGAATTAAGCTCGGATAAAAGGTGATCAGATACACTTGTGTAGACAAAAGAAATATTAACGTTACTGTTATACGATGTATGGAGATCACTGTCGGCTTTTTATTAAGTTCATGAAATCAATAATTGATACCTTAATTAAAAATCATTTGAAAAATAACTAACCCTTCGACCACAATATATATGAGTATTTCAAAGAAAAATTATATTTTAACAAAATGTAATTTATTTGTGTTAAATAAGAGTATAGGTTGTCTCAGAGCCAACTAGGTTATTTATTTGTTTTAAGTGAAAATTTTATTTGACATAAAACTTTTATTTGAACCAAATGAATTTTTATTAAAACCAAATAAAATTTATTTGTATCAAATAAAAAGATTTCCTTGTGGTTGGAAAATGGTATTAGGTGTATTTTCGAAGGGTTAAGTTAATTAGTGAATTAGATTTGACTCTATTAAATAGAAATAAATATTTAAATCAATCGATTATATTATACGTATTTTAATTGAATAAAATCTTCTTGTTGCTTAGAGGGAATAATTATTTATTTCAATTAATAATTAAAGATATATTAACTTTATAGTTCTAATAGAAAAGTTAAAAACAAATATAGTCGGATTGCTATTTGCAACTTGGGAAAAAAATTTGTGTTAAATTTTGTAACCAAAATGCTAAGCGACGGAAACAGTTATATATTTTTTCTTTAAGACTTAGTTTTCAGTCGCTTTGTGAAGAGAAAATTAAAACTATTGGACTTTTTAAATTTTATAATATCATACCTTAAAAACAATTTGTTTATAGGTTTCTTGGTTACTTTACGTTCACTATAAAAAGAAAAGTCTTTTGTTAAGGAAGAAAAGGGAGTCTTTCCAAGCCTTGGTTACTCATTGATTCCAAAGATTGGACCAATATTAATGACCAATTGTTTACCAATGCTTTATAGTTAATGCTTGCTCATTCCTTGGTTACAAATATTTATTTATTTATTAAGTGTTTAAAGTTCCTAGGGGTAACAAGCCCTTCAAGGAACAGTATATGTTCTAACATGTCACTAACGACTTGTTACACCAAGGTGTGGAAAAGTTTCTTCCTCTCATTAATAAGTTGTTTGATCAGCATTAAGTAAAGAATTGGTTAGTAAATGGTTATTAATATTCTACCAATCTTTGTAACCAATGAATAAAACCACTTACTATGCAAAAAACCATGTTCGCTCCAAAAACGTTCTTAAAAAGATTTTACAACGTTTCATGTCCGCAAAATAATGTTCCAAAACATTTTATGAACATAGATTATTAAATAATGTTCTAGTACATATTATTAAGCGGACTTGTTTTGAAAACATTTTAAGAACCAACATGGTTTTTTGACCAGAGGGCATGGCTTGAAAAATCACGCACTTGCCTTGGTAGCCGCAATAGTGATCCAATATTGGGTGAAAATTGGGTATTGGCTGATTTCGGCATTTATTCGGTGTTAACAATAACTCAGGTTAATATTTACAATTATCGTTGCAATTCCAACAGATTTTGATTATAAAAAATAGATGTAATCCGTTCTATCATCATTATGCTGCTGGGTACCATCAAAGTTGTTACAAAAATATTAAGTTACCAGAAGTACAATCAAGATGTTACTCCGTACAATCTGGATTGTATCTGATACAATATATATAGCTGTCTATATTTGTAGCACTATAGATGATACCCCGTGCAATCATTATGTTACCCTATGTAATATATTTTTCTCTTAGTGTACACAATAGCAAACTTGCCTGATTGACACGTCACATCAACTGAAGAAGTACAAATTTTTGTCAAGAAAGTCTCTTTTCTATTTATATACATTTATTATAAAAAAAGTTTCCTTAAATGCATACTATTATAGGCAAGTTCCTTTTTACAGAGCAATAACCTCCACGTCTTCACATTATGCGCCGGTTCTCGGAGAATGTAAACCATTTGTTTTTTTTACTGCTTTCCATATAGAGGCGAGCGCACTCGGCCTTCTCAGACGAACTCGATTTGATAACGATTGACATCCGATTCCGGGATTAATTGCCTGTAACGTTAGTAACTTAGTATAAGAGAGGAAAGAAGACTGTAATAAAAAAAAGAGAGAAACCGTCAGAAATACAAGAATCCATGGGTATTTGTAAGACAAAGATGGAAAAAGCTTCTAGAAGAAGAAAAAAAAACGGAAAGGACCGCACTCTAATGAGTTTCACATATAGGTATATATTAAGAGAGCAATACCATTACACATTAGTGTTGTACTTTGGTGCGGGTGTTGGTTATAAAGGAAAGGGGAAAGAGGGGGGGTGATGAGTGGGTGATGGATAAAGAGGGCGTTCACGAGGTTACCCAATTGGTCGATCGTCCGGTAATGGTTGGTGGGCGGGGGGCGTATCACGAGTAGTCGTGATGCGCGATGTGGTGCGCGCGCGATGCCCTTTCTCGCCGTTGGGATTCCTCCCTTGCCCCCCACACACACATCATTGCAAGGGGGGGGGGACGACCCCACACCAATTTTGTGGGGAGTATCCTCCAAGGCACACAAATACACACAGGTGTATGCACCACTTAAGCAAGTAGAGTCGAGGCAATGTGATAATTCCTCACGACAAGCTCCTTCTTAAATCTTGATCTCACCTTTGGTAGAGCTGTGCGCAGTGGCCAATGCTTTAGGGCATTTGAAAGGTGGGGGGAAGGTGAGCGAAAGAATGGGGTGGGTGGCGAGTGGTGTGGATCCTTTAAGTGGGGGAGGGGAGGGAAAGGGCAGGCAGTCTGGGTGCGCTTCGAACCGCTGAACGGAAGCCAATCCGCTCGAATCCGGCGGAGCGCGAGCAGTCACGGGTGCTCACCGGCTGAAGATCTAGTCTCCAAGTTTATACACACACGATCGGCTTGAATTTGGGGGAACAACCCTTCTCCGTCACAAATAGCCCCACTCGTGAACTTTGTATTGCGCTTGCGTACTTTTGGTGTTTTGTCGCAGTTTATTCGAAACCTGTTTTCTTTTGAGAAAAGAGATTTTAGGTTTATTGGTGTTTATTTATTCACGGTGATCATTGAGAGGATCTGTCAGTATGAAGTGTCCCGTTTTTAAGTGATGGGTTTACGGATTATTAAACTCTGAAGGGGTGGATTTTTGTTAATTTGTAAGAAAAACAAATGTTGATTGTGAAGACTGATGAATACTGGATGTAATAGCGAGGGCAATAGATAAAGTTGCCGAAAGAAAAAGAAATTAGGGTTAAGGACTGGTGATGATGATTGGGGGTGGTGTTGTAACACCTCCGGGAACTGCCAAACCGGCAGCTGTTATTAACGAAATGGTTATTGATGTCATTGGCAGTGCTAGTGTCAGTGGGAGTGGTAGTGGAAGTCCAGCGACGGCCGCTGTACGTGCTTCAAATATTGACAATGAAAGTGGTAATAATAACAACAATAGTATAAGTAATAATAATAATGATGCTCATTCGGTTGTTGGTAATGTGACAAATTCAAGTTCAATTGTTGGGAGAAAAATTTGTTGTCAAGAAGATGATACACCACCGAGTAGCACTGTGACGAGACCTTGGGAACCACCTTCTCCAACCCTTTCGCAACAACAGAATAGATCTCATTTGTTACAAATGCATCCTGCCCGACATCATTCACATGCTCAACATCATCATCAGCAGCTCAATGTTCAACCAACATCAATGATTGATGGTTTGTGGTATTTTATCATCTATCTTTTGTTATTATCTTCTCTATATATCAGAAAAAATACTAGCACTGAGAAATCAATTCGCTAAAATCACAATACTAATTCTAGAAGGTAAAATTTTTACCACCTCGTAAGATAGTTGCAAAGGTTCTCTTTATCAATTTCTTCCCTTATCTCATGCTTAAAAAGTCCAACCTGTTAGTTTTTAATTCTATTTTAGTAGATATTCATCAATAAATAATTTCTGCCATTTGTTGGATATGTTGAACTTTATTCATGGATGAAGTTCAACATATCCAACAAATGGAAAAAATTATCGATAATTTCAAAACGAACCGTTAGGAAAGGAAAGATTGGCATAGTCCTAGTCGTAATTGTAACCAGAGAAGTCAATACTGTTAGATTAATGACATTTATTAATGGATCACTATTGCTCAAGTTAATATCTACACATGTTGTTGAGAATAATTGACAACTACCAATGATCAATTACTTGTGAACATTAAATAATAAATGATTTTCTTACAATAAATTTTAATTAACATCAAAATAGTATAGACAGAAAGTTTGATACAATAATTGTCTGTTTTCTTCTTATATAAATAATTATAATTGCATCTCACTTGTGAGAAAATTACCGTATGCCCACACTGCGCGGCGCTGGTGTTGCTAAATATTCCCGCGTTGCGCGAAAGTACCTGCGCTTGGCACTTAAGTCACTCAACGTCCCACAGAGTGAGCAATTAGCATTTTTTCTTATAATTCATATTGCACCAGAATTAAATATAAGGAATTAGATTGCCATTTCAATAGGAAAATATAATATTCGCATATTATATTTATTATCTATTATTCTTAATAATTGTAGCTTTCTAATATATATAATAATAATTAACTTAGTAATAATTAGCTTCCTGAAGTTGGCGTCGACGCTCAGCATCGAAAACTATTTTTAATTTTTAGTGACAAAATTTAAACTAATTTCACTAGATTTATTCACCTATAGTAAATAAGACACTTTTAAGAGTACTTTTTTAACCTTTAACCTCGGGAAACATTAAGTGATTTTTTCGGTTTCGTGAAAAAAATATTCTTCGACGCTCAGCATCGACGCCAACTACAGGGACCATAATTTTTAGTAGTTCTCTATACTAATTGTTAGTAAACTACTAATTCATTATAGTAAGTCATATTTTTTAGTATTTCAAATTAAAAAGCTTATTTACTACATAAATTAGTAGTTTTCTATTAGCAATTAGTAGAAAACTACTAAAAGTTAATAAAACCCGTTACACTAATTTAATTGGTAAACGAATCCGCAGTATTTCATTAGTAGAATACTATTAATTCAGATTTAGAGAATAGTGGAGCAGTACATTGGATGTCAGTATGAACAAAAAAAAAAAATTTTTACCAACAAAACATCGTTATTTAAAATTTTAGAATCTAATAATAAGTAGAGCCATAATATTCCATTTGGTATTGTATTTAAAATTAACAAGGTTATTTTTAGTGTTCTTATATTGAATGTAATTTAATTAAAAGTTTATATTATTGGGCCATGATTCTTTGAGTTGAATATATCTTTTAAATTATTCACGCAAGTTAATGAAAGTGTATAATAGACATTAATATAATGCAATGTAAAAATGAAACTGGTCCTTATAGTAAAATGGTCGAAAAATTAGCATTGGAGATCAAACAGTCACATATGTTATTAAGATTAAAAATATGTTACTATTTTGGTTTTAAGATGTAAACGTATTTACATTTGGTTTGTTTTGTGTAATTAAAAAAATATTCACCAAAAATTGAAAAGCAAGAAAATTAGGATCATTTTTTAAGACGCTAAGAAAACAAAAATTTAAAAATTACGCAACTCTTCTAAAAATGTAAAATTAGAAAAGAATTTTCTTTTTAAATTAATTCATCTCCAATTTTAATATGCCCAAATTTTTCTTAGAGAAGAGTTGCTTACAAATCATTTAAATTTGAAGCAAAAATAATAAATATCGTCTCATTTCTATTGCTTTCGTGTTTGAAAAGTTTTGAGTAATTTTTTAGTCTGCAAACATTGCAGACTTTAGCCTCATAGAAAATTACTATATACAGTCTTTATTATTAGTATTTTTATTTATTTATTCTTCACTCACTGTAAGAATTGTTGTTTTTTCCTTCCTTCAAATTATTTCAAACAAATTATCAAACATATTTCTGCTGTTAAAAATTGCCGTAGTGCTACAACGAAAAAGAGTAAATAAAGCAGCATCATAAAAATGATGGTCATCAATTTAAGAGCCGCAAAGTGAAAGATATTATCGCTTCTTGATTGATTTTAATAATTATTGGTGATGTAATTAATACCGTGAGGTTGCTCCCGTATATGTGGATGTATATTATATACTTGATATACCTACTTATAGCAGTTTAATCAAAAGGAGGGGTGCGAAGACAGCCACACTTAAAGAGGAGTAAGATAACCTAAATTACAAGGTGGCGGCTGTGCGTGTGAAAGGTCTGCTGTATAGCCAGCTTCTATATGCCACTGTAAATATATAAGTGCGAATCAAAGATAATTTACGCGCGCAAAAAAGGGGTGTATCAGCACTTAAATACCTTAGATCCATTTGATTATGATGCGAACATATTCATATATGTGTATCTCGTGTACCCTTTACAAAAAATCAAAACAGAAGGAGGTAAATGATAAGAACATTCAAATTCACATAAAATTCTCTTGCAAAATCATAATTGAGTCCAAAAAATATTTATCAGTTCTTAAAAGTCTCGATTTTTACCACAAGCCTCAATATTTATCAATACCTTAAAGATTAAACCAATATTACTAGTATAGTAATTTTTAAAAACAAAGCATTCAATATATATCAATCATAAGCTAAATGAGCGTAATGCGAATAAATTTCCGTTTTGTCTTAATGGTACCATAATGATTGTAGTTTAAAGTCAGTAATTTAAAGTATATATACACCACATTCGCCAGTCTATTTGTGAAAGTATTTTTTAAATGCATAAAAATTGTTATGATTAAATTATAAGGTGTGTGTGTGTGTATAAATATAAATGTATGTGTGATATTATCAATTTAACGGTTATCGGTTGCCATTGCTTGCTCACGAGAAATTCTTGTTTTAAATGACTATATTGCATTTTTAATGCAAATATTTACAAAGACGTCTTCTTATCGAATGATGGTGAACGCTTATCGAAAACAGGTAGGATGTTTATGACGCAGGGACTCGCGCGCGATCGTAAAAGGAATAGGTAATACTGGAACGTAAAGCGCGAATAAACGAGGTAATTTCGATGAAAAATTTATAATCCCTCCACGCGAGAGAAGTGTTGATGTTTTATTTTATTTATTTTCTTTTTTGCTTTTGTTTTTAATAGCTGAAACATAGTTTATGTTTAGTTAAAGTAGCAAATGATTATAACTGCGTCCAAGTTCGTTTATATATAAGGGAATTAAAAAGTATTTTAACATTCCTCAAAACTTTTTTCTTTTAATACTGTGTGTGTTTTCTTTGCAAATATTTACTACAAAGTAATTTTACTGCTTTTTATAATTAACTATCGTTTTAATTACAAAACAATAAAGTGAAGTTTGAGTTACAAGTGTTGGTGACTATTAATATTTGAGAGGCACTTAGGATAAAGGTATCCTAAGAAGCAATACATTGCAGGCTGTGTTTAAAAAAAATTTTTAAACTAAAATTCTTCTGAAATTAGTTAAATTTTTTAATAGACTAGAGGGCCCCAAGGTGGCCAGTCAAGTTTTATTTTCCTTAGTAAAATAAAAAAATGTTTTTGCTAAAAAATTATTTTTACTACAATTTTCATGAAATTTCTCGAAAAATGTAATAAGATGTAAAATTTTTAATAAGATGTAAACGATCTTTAGAGAATAAGAATAGAGTATAGAATAATTAACTTATCTTGTATTAAAATACACTAATGCTTATAATTATTATCGAAACATTTCTTTTGACTATGAATCGATGAATATAAGCAATTCGCATGTGAATATATATGTTAGATTTGATTCTTTGCCAGTTGTAGAATGTTGTCGGGCGTCAGGTGTAAGTTATAACCGACATTTATTCACGCGTATAAAGATAATCTAATTAACATTCTAAGTTTCTCGACCACGATGTATCTAAATGATAATTTCGCGACGTTGAAGAGATTTTATGTTTCGTTTATCGTTAAGTTAAAGTTGTTTTCATTCAGTATTATATATATATATATATATATATATATATATATATATATATATATATATATATATATATTATACAAAATCTTGATGTCGCTTTTAAATGTTTTGATAGCTTTGAAAAATTATTAGCTATACAATTAAATTTTGAGTGTGAAATTTCAAATAAACTATAATAAAAATAAGAGAATTGAATTTCTCTGAAAATATTTTAACTAAACTTGATAAATTCCTTGACAGTTATTAGCTATATGGATTTATTAATTGGATTTATATTCCATTGGGCTTTTGAATCGAAAATATAGTAAAAAGAATTACATTAGACAATTCAATAACATAACTATTGAAATTTTTAAAATTGAGAAAAAAAACATTACATATTCCCGTTTTTTTAATATTTTTGTAGAAAATTTTCATAAGCAACTACACTGAAAAAAAAATTTAATTGATTCAATTAACCGATTAATTGACTATTATCCATTAAATATTTAATTGAATCAAATAATATTTATTGGAGTCAATTAAATGGTATTTGATTCAAATACTGAAATTATTGGTTTAAATACCAATTAATTGAATCCAATAAATATTATTTGATTCAAGTAAATATTTAATTGATAATAGTCAATTAAATGGATAGGTATTTGAATCAATTAAATTTTTTTTCAGTGTAATTTACATCATTTCTATATTTTTCAATTAAAATTGTTTTAATAAAATTCAAAGTTTTTTAAAAATAAAGGAAAAAATGTTTATAAACTCTATTTGTAAATTACAAATTTTAATTGAAAATTCACTTGAAACTTTTTAAATTTTTAGAAAATAAAGGAAACAATTTTACACAAAAAAATGTTCTGTTACATTTTTACGAATTTCTATAATTGCAAAGTCATTCGAAAACAACATTAACCACTTTTTTTAACTAAATATTTAATTATTATTATTTTTCCACAGGAATTAAGACATTCAAAAATTTTAAATTCAAACTCGGAGTGATCGATTTCTTCATTTTTTTATAAGAATTAAAGATGATCGATAGATAAAATAATTATTTTCTATTATAAAAATAGTTACTGTTACTTCTTCAAAATTATTTTCATTTTAAATTATTATCTAAAATTTTAACTAAAATTCATTTTTAAATCAATTTTTATTAGAAAATTCTATGAGAATTCAATTATTTAAATACAAAAGTAAATTATATAATTGAATGCTTCTTAAAATTTAATTCCTATAAAGAATTTTATCAATAAATTTTTAAATAATTGAATTCTTTTGACGAATTTGAATAAAATTCTTAAGAATAATTACTAATAATTAATTTTTTGAGGAATTCGATTAAAACTGTATTCAAATAATTGAAATTCTGCGATAAGTTTTATTATTTATGATAATAATTAAATGTTTGGGTACAATTATCAATTTTTTTTTAAATAATTGATTTCTTTTGGGGTAGTTTTATTAAAATAGTACAGACATTGAAAATTATTGAAATGAGGAAATTTTTTGAAAATAATTGAATTTTAAAGAAGATTTTTATTATTTAAAACGAAAATTTGTATTTTGACGAGATTTTTTTCAATTTTGAATATAATTGAATTTTGTGATAAGAATTTTATTACTGTTTAAAGTAATTAAGTTTCTGCAATCATTTGTAATTGTTTTAATAAAATTCAAAGTTTTTTAAAAATAAAGGAAAAAAATGTTTATAAATTCCATTTGTCAATTACAAATTTTAATTGAAAATTAATTTGAAACTTTTTAAATTTTTAGAAAATAAAGGAAACAATTTTACTTAAAAAAAAAAATGTTTTTACATTTTTACGAATTTTTTTAATTGTAAAATTATTCGAAAACATCAATAACTTCTTTTTTAAATAAATATTTAATTATTATTATTTTGCCACAGGAATTAAGATTCTCAAAAATTTTAAATTCAAACTTTTTTAAAATTAATTAACTTTTAAAGTATTGTTATAAAACATGAAGATATCAATCATTCCGAGTCGAAGATTCGGAATGATCGATTTCTTAATGTTTTATAATAATTTGTAATAATTAAAAATTTTTGAAAATAATTGAATTATTGCGAAGAAATTTATAAAAAATTGTAAATAATTACGAATTCCTGTGGAATTTTTATTATTCTTGAAAATAGTTAAATGTTTGTGTTTACAAAGATAATTGGGATTTTGACGAGAAAATTTTTTTAATTTTGAAAATAATCGAATTTTATGAGAAGGTTTTTATTATTTATAAAGAAAATTTGTATTTTGACGAGAATTTTTTTTTGAATTTGGAAAATAATTGAATTTTATGAGAAGAATTTTATTATTTATAAAGAAAATTTGGATTTTGACGAGATTTTTTTTTTAATTTTGAAAATAATTGAATTTTATTATTTATAAAGAAAATTTGGATTTTGACAAGAATTTTTTTTTAATTTTGAAAATAATTGAATTTTATGAGAAGAACTTTATTACTTTTGAAAATAATTGAATTTCTGCAATTATTTGTAATTTCTCCAAAATTGAATTTTTTTAGTGTTTTCAACAAAAATTTGAATTAAGAATGTTTAAATTTGCTAATTTTATTTAAAAAGTGAAGTAAAGAGTCTGTTGCTAGTAATAATTAATTTTTATTTGATGCAACATACTTAAAAGTTTATTGAAGCTGAGGACCGCAACGTTTTTAATAACAATTTTTTTTCAAAGTAAATTCATAGCTCAAAATTTTATGTGAGTTAATTTTTAAGAAATTAATTATTACTTAAGAGACAATTGTTAAAAAATAACATGATTTAGAATCAACAATAACAAAAATCCGTCGCATTGTTTTTTCATTTCGAAAACGCTGTCGACTTCAGCCTCAAGTCTATTGGTTGTATATATTTTTCCTATTAGTGGCAAATGAGGAATTTTTTCCTTCAAAAGAAAAATATTTCAGGAAATATTATTTTTTAAAACTAAATGCATCTGGAACGTGTGGAATGTTTGCCTTAATTTTCGATTAGAGTTAACACCTATGTCTAGAGAATGCTGCCAGTGTGTTATTATTAAGAGCATCAAGTTGCATGCTTACCACACTTGATAGACTTCACAAACTTGATTCCACACGTCTATTCTAGACTCCTCGAACTATTCTTTATGAAGAATATATGTATAAACACACAAACACGAACATAAAATACATAGACATACACATCCAATTGTTTACATGCCATGCTTTGAATAATTTAAAAAAATTTCACGACTTACATAAAAATTTCTTTCCTTTAAGTGTAAAGGAAATTTTAGTTCGTCTTTAAAAGTAAATCGATAAAACGATTTTTATGCGTGAAAAAGACATGTAAAAAAGGGTTCTTGCGGTAATAGGAGGTGTGCTTCTTTTCTTTCCACCATATAGTAAATGTAGCTGCTATTATATTTATAAATATGAATATAATTTCATATTGTTTAAAATTATATTAGTTGTGAAAAGTTTTATCGTTTTTCCTATGAAACTTAAACATTGAATGGCTCGAGGAGTTTTAATATTTTAGAATATTTCAATACTTTCTAAATTGATCTTCAAATGAGATATATTTAACTCAGGTGATAATTTGTAGAAATTCAAACTGGGATTTGATCTGGATTACATCTGAAAGTAGAATCTGATTGTAGGGAAACTTAGAACTTAGCTTAGCTTATTGTCAGAAATAGAAAAATTTGAAGAAGACACCTAAATTCAGAATCTTCTTATGAATTCTAAAAATTTAATTTTTTTACAGTACTTTTAATAAAAGTCCCTGATTTCGCTGACTTGTGGCACCTGTTAGGCACGGATCCAGAATATAATTGGGACCTGCCTCAGTTAGGCTCAATTATGACCCAATTGTAAACGGGCCGAAACAGGGCCTAATTTTGTGATCGCGATAAAGGCCCGGTTTAAAATTTCTTCACGGATTAACTGTATTATAACAATATTTGATTGATTCATGGAGAATTTCTCTTTTTCAATCATTGTTATTGTGCTTGAGTAAGTTTCTTTCTCGTAAATATGTGCATAAAAAAAGGGGGTCTGATTTTAATGTCACGCAACGATCTGCTTAATCTTGGAATTTCACCTGCCTTATCCTCTATTAAGCATCAAACACGTTGCAAAGGAGGCGAACCATGTTAAATCAGCGTGACAACAGCGTTTCATGGTTTTCGACCTGTGCAAGAAGGTCTATAGTAATGGCACACGTCAACCATCATTATTTTAAATGTACACACATACGGATTTTTTAATCTTCTCTTTTTTTAAAAAAATATGTGTTATACAAAAATGTGTTGATAATAATTTTTTCAAAATATTTTCGACTTTTTGCTTTTCAATTAGTACATTTTACCAATAATTAGTAATTTCTACTTGAATCAAATAATTTTGAAATGATTCAAATACAATTTATTTGATACAAGTAAATATTTATTTGATAATAGTCAAACCTGGAAAATCTGAAAATGTCAGGAAATTTTATAAACCTTGAAAAAACCTGAAAAAGTCAGGGAATTTTTATTGAAATTCTGGGAAATTATTGTTCTCTAAAGTTATTGTGCTTTCTATAATTTCTTTGCAATAATTCAATTATTTTTATAAATAATCAATTTTTTCCAGACATTCAATTATTTTCATAAATAATCAAATTCTTTATAGGAATTTAATTATTTTCATAAATAATAAAATTCATCGCAGAATTTCAATTATTTTCAATATAATTATTTTAATCGAATTTCTCGAAAAATGTAATTATTCTTAAAAATTTTATTCAAATTCATCAAAGAAATTCAAATATTTTAAAAAGCTTTCCTATAATTTATTTATTAGAATTTAAGTATTATTGTCAATACATTTTTAATTAAATTTCTTAAAAGAATGAAATTATTTTCAAAAATTTTAATGAAATTTTTTTTAACAATTCAATTTTTTTTCAAAATAATTTTAATAAAATTCTTCGTAGAAATTTAATTAATTTAAATAATTTATCAAAATCCAATTATTTTCAATATCTACTATTTCCAGAAAATTTCACAAAAGAATTCAATTACTTTCAAAAGTAATAAAATTCTTCGCCAAAATTCAATTATGTTAAAAAATTTTTAAAAATACTGATCAAAATTTTAATTATCTTTATAAATAATAAAATTTTTCTCCAAAATTCAATTATTTTTAAGAATTTTAATAAAATTCTTGGGAAAATTTCAATTATTTTCAAAAGTTTTCAATATCTCTACTATTTTAATAAAACTACCCCAAAAGAAATCAATTATTTAAAAAAAATTTTAATATAATTGTACGCAAACATTTAATTATTTTCATAAATAATAAAACTCATTTCCAGAATATCAATTATTTTTAATACAATTTTAATCGAATTCCTTGAAAAATGTAACTATTCTTAAAAACTTTATTAAAATTCGTCAAAAGAATTTAATTATTTAAAAATTTAGTAATAAAATTCTTTATAAAAATTAAATTTTAAGAAACATTCAATTATATAATTTACTTTTGTATTTAAATAATTGAATTCTCATAGAACTTTCTAATAAAAATTGATTTAAAAATGAATTTTAGTTAAAATTTTAGATAATAATTTAAAATGAAAATAATTTATTTAAATAACTATTTTTATAATAGAAAATAATTATTTTATCTCTCGATCATCTTTAATTATTATAAAAAATGAAGAAATCGATCACTCCGAGTTTGAATTTGAAATTTTTGAATGTCTTAATACTTGTGGAAAAATAAAAATAATTAAATATTTATTTAAAAAAGTAGTTAATGTTGTTTTCGAATAATTTTACAATTATAGAAATTCGTAAAAATGTAACAGAACATTTTTTTGTGTAAAATTGTTTCCTTTATTTTCTAAAAATTTAAAAAGTTTCAAGTGAATTTTCAATTAAAATTTGTAATTGACAAATAGAATTTATAAACATTTTCTTCCTTTATTTTTAGAAATTTTTGAATTTTATTACAACAATTGTAATTAAGAAATAGAAATAATGTAAATTAGTTCCTTATGAAAATTGAAAATTTTCTACAAAAATATAAAGAAACGGGAATTTGTAATGTTTCTCTTCCCAAAATAGAAGAATGAGTTTGTGAACAATATTGTTATTGAGAGATAAAACTTATGCATAAAATGGGTATTTATTTCCTATTTTTAAATTATAATTTTTTTTAAAACAATTTTCTATTTCTTTTAAATAAAAAGGAGAAAAATTTGCATAATTTTGATCAGTCAAACGATATTTCAATTTGTTGTAGAAAAAAGCATATAATAAACAAAAAGGGTATATTTTTCATTTGTTAATCATCATTTAAAAAAAAATTTCTATTATTTTAGTTGCATATTTATATATTATATATTTATATATTAGTTGCATATTTTCGATTTGTCAAACAATATTTTTTAAAGAAAAAAAAAACAAACAAAAGCATACACAAAAACTAACTTCAAACTACGGACAGAATGAATTGAAATGAATGAAAGAATACGAAGATTAATATAGCTAATTAATGAAGATAAAAAAACAAAGATCCAAGGCATAAAATGTGAATGAAAAGTTTACCAAAAATACCTATAGGTTAAAAAACTGCACATGTAAACTTTTACGACAAAATGAATAAATTTGTTCAATGTGAACGTTTAGTTTGGGATCCGAATGAAAATCAAGATCCGACACCTTAACCCTAATGCGCCAATTAAGAAAACAGTATAACCGTCAGGTATATAGGACTGCGTGTTAAAAAACAGGTATATATATATATATATAGGGACCGAAAACAAAAACTTAGGTTACCAGTCGTTGCCACAAAGTAGGTAGGTACTTCTTGCGTATCCACAGATCTTTCTGGTGTGTTCACACCTACCAGATGGACTGGAAACCAGCCATACTCGTTCAGAACCGGTTCCACGTCGCGAACCGACAGTACGTCTTTTTCGCGAAGAGAGCTACTCTCGTTAAGCACATCTCGAGGGCTCGAAGGACTGTCCTTCCAGTTTTCGTGAATCTTACCCGCGCGTACCAAAGCACGCCTACTCGATTACCACCGACTATTTTTCTTTTCCTTTTTTCCACCACGTACATATCAGTTGTATTTAGAGTCGTTCTCAACCGGTTTTTCCCTTGAAACATTAAGACTTTAATAAAAAAAAAAAAATAAGCACAGAAGCATTGCTTATTCTTCTTTTTCTTTTTATTTTCTCTCACTTCTCTCTGATTATTCAAAAAGAAAATATTTCTAGGGGAATATATAAATATACCACAATTGCAAAAATGTTGGTGTAGGTCTTCAGAAACAAAAAGTGAATTCTTTGTTTGATATTTTTTTCAGTTCCACTCACTAAAAAGAGTATTGCTTCCTCTTATATATTGTATGAAAAGTAATGGTCTTCACTTGAGAGGATTTTCCTCTCGTATATTATATATTTATCAATTATATGGTTATGAACTAATAAAATAAAAAATTACGGACCAATTATTACTGACAAAAATATAACCTGTTAGAATCTATTACTAAAATTTTTCTTTAAATCAATTAATTTTCAAAAAAGTTCATCTACAATTTTCAAAATTCATTTATTTACAATATTCAATTTTACAAATTTTAATCATTCGTAAATTTTTCAATTAATTATATATTAGAAAATAAAAACTTTAAATAATATAAAAAAAATTCAATTACATTATTAAAAAAAAATTAATTTCGAAATTAAATTATTCCTAAAAATTATCTACAATTTGAACTGAAATTCAGTTTTAAATCAATTTTTATTAGAAAATTCTACTAGAATTCAATTATTTAAGTACAAAAAAAAAAAAAAATTATTAAATAATTGAATGTTTCTTAAAATTCAATTCCCATAAAGAATCGTTATCAACAAATTTTCAAATAATTGAATTCTATCAACGAATTTTAATAAAATTTTTAAGAATAATTACATTCTTTAAGAATTTTTCAAATTCATTTGTTTCAAATTCAATTTTACAAAATTTCAATGATTCGTAAATTCTTCAATTAAATTTATATTGGAAAATAAAAACTATCAATAATTTCAAAAAGGAACTTCGCAATTAAAGTTTTAAAAAAAAATTAATTCTACAGAACTATTAGTTAAAAATATGAAAAGTTCAAATTTTCAAAGATTTTAATCTGAAACCTTTTCAAAATTCAATTATTTCTAAAAATGTACGCTCTAATGCTTTTAAAATTCAATTATAATCTAAAATTTGAACTGAAATCCATTTTTAAATCAATGTTTATGAGAAAATTCTACTAGAATTCAATTATCTAAATACAAAAATAACAATTTATTGAATAATTATATGTTTACGATTCAATTTAATAAAATTTCAATTATTCGAAAATTCTTTAATTAAATATATATATTAGAAAATAATAACTTCAAAATTCACGCTATATTGCTTTTAATATTCAATTATTATCTAAAATTTTAAATGAAATTCATTTTTTAAATCAATTTTTATTAGAAAATTCAACGAGAATTCAATTACTTAAATACAAAAATTAATAACTTATTGAATAATTAAATGTTTTTATAAATTGAATTCTCATAAAGAATTTTATTAACAAATTTTTAAATAATAGGATTCTTTCGACGAATTCTATTAAAATTGTATTAAAAATAATTGAAATTCTTCAATGAGTTTTACTATTTATGAAAATAATTGAATTCCTAAAAAGAATTTTATTATTTTTGAAAATAATTGAATATTTGTAAAAAAATTTTATTATTTATGAAATTAATTGAATTATTGCGAAAAAATTTATAAACAATTTGCAAATCATTAAATTTATTCAAAGATTTTTAAAAAAATTTGATAATAATTGAATTTCTTCGAAGAATTTTATTATTTATGGAAATAATTGAATTTTTGGAAAGAATTTTATTAAAAATTTTCATAATCCTAATTTTTTAAAAATTTTTAAAAAACAATTGAATTCTTTCGAAAAATTTCTTTAATTTATTGAATAAAATCGAATTTTTTAATAATTGAGTTGAAAATAATTTAATTCTTCTAAAGAATTTTATTATTTATGATAAATAATTTAATTTTTACGATGAATTTTACTACTTATAAAAATAATTGAATTGTTTCGAAGGATTTATTAAAATTTTAGAAAATAATTGGATTATTTAAAAAAATGTTATTAAAAATTTTTTTTTTAAATTGAATTCTTTCATGAAATTTTATTAAAATTATATTATAAAGAATTGAATTTTTAGGAACAATTTTATTAAAATTTTTGAAAATAATTGAATTTCGGAAAAGAATTTTATTATTTAGAAAGATAATTGAAATTTTGATAAGAATTTTTAAAAATTTTTTATCATTATTAAATTTTTGCAAAGAATTTTATTACTTTTGAAAATAATTGAATTTTTGTCATTATTTGTAATTTTTCAAAAATTCTCCAAATTATATTGTTAAATTTATGAACTTTTATTGCTTTTTCAATCAAATTACGGACTTTACGAACCTTTTTTTTTAAGAAAACAGACTTTTACGAACTTTAAACAAATTTACGGACGTTCACAGAATTTACAGAAATTTTCAAACTTTGCCGCTATTACGGCCCGGTAAAAATTTTTACTCAAGAGAAAAACTAAAACTGTTTAAGACTTTAGCCAGACTTTAATAAGAAAAAAAAAAATTTTTAAATTCTACTTTTGTTGAAGTTCTAAGGACATTTTTTAGACAGTTTTTCCAAGATTTGAAGTAGAAAAACTACTACTACGTCAGACAGAGCAATGACGAGGAAAAACGTTTATAGAAGTATTTGCAGTAGAGAAACAGTTGTTTCGTCAGACAGGGCAAATATAAGACGTTTAAATACACAGAAATAGATTTAAAAACCACTGAGAATATCAGTTAACAATGATAAAAAAATAAATATTAAAAAAAAAATACAAGAAGACTAAATTAATAAAAAAAAAGTAAGTTTCAAAGAAAACTAATAAAATTTATATGAAAATATTATATCTTGCGAAATGAATTTTTTTTTCAACTAAAAATACTTCCTGTAGAATGTTATTAAAATGTTACCATAGAAACTTGGTATTTTGAAATGAATAGATATTTTGCATTTTACGTCAAAAATGTTATAAATTTTATAAATTCCTATCAAGGAATTTCTTGAAAGGAAAACATTTTTTTTTTTTTGCGTGAATCTATGTGCAGTGTGAGCAACGTCATGAATGTAATGCGCGTCCAATTGAAAAACGATGTTTGATGATGTTTTGATAACGCTGATAGAACAAGATATATGGACATTGTAATTATTTCCTATTACAAACATTATTGCCGTTGAAAATTTTTAAATTTATTTCATTTGGTCAATTATTTAGAATTAGTTACTAAAATAGGAATATGAAGCAAGTTATTCAGACAAAGCAATAATTATTACTAATTTTTAATTAATTTAATTTAATTATTACTAATTACAAAATTTAATTAGTATTTACTAATAATTGGTAATATTGTAATAATTGAAAAGGGAAAAAGACATTAATGAAAACTACTAACAATTAGGAAAGTTTTATTATTTTTATAGAATTTTACTAATTCAGATTTAGAAAGTAATTACTATTTATTTCACTAGTAATAGTAATTATTGATAGTAATTAGTAATAGTAATTATTGATAGTAATTAGTAATAGTAATTATTGATGGTAATTAGTAATAGTAATTATTGATAGTAATTAGTAATAGTAATTATTGATAGTAATTAGTAATAGTAATTGTTGATAGTAATTAGTAATAGTAATTAATAATAGTAATTAGTAATAGTAATTAATAATAGTAATTAGTAATAGTAATTTGTAATAGTAATTAGTAATAGTAATTAGTAATAGTAATTATTGATAGTAATTAGTAATAGTAATTGTTGATAGTAATTAGTAATAGTAATTAATAATAGTAATTAGTAATAGTAATTAATAATAGTAATTAGTAATAGTAATTTGTAATAGTAATTAGTAATAGTAATTCGTAATAGTAGCATTATTTACTAATATAATTAGCTCAATAAAAAATTAGTTCTCTTGAAAGTAAAATTCACTTCCCTCGTTTCAAGAAAAATTCTGCAAGATAAAAGATAAAAAATTTCATGGCGATACCAAAAGTAATAATATTCTTTTTTGTTTACTTGCGCGACCAAATTAGAATATTGGTTTATAAATTAAGAGAAATAGCTTATTTATTTGTTTAGTGAAACATGAAGTTGGTCCAGTCAAAATTAATAGTCGGTTTCGATTAAGTCATTAGGAACCTGTTGCTCAGAATGAATTATCAATTAGTGGTTCTTAACGCTTGGCGCACTAATTGCCTAAGCATCTGCCACTTGAATAATCGGCTGCTGATTGGACAAGAATTTCTTTAATTCGCATATTCTCCCCGCAGCTATTTCACGTTTCCTTTCAATTAATTCCCATCGGTATTCATAAGAAACCTCGAAAACACGAAATTTAAATTTATAAAAATAGTAATAACTTTTCAAATAAACGGGTTCGTTTCTGTTTATGTAGATTTGCGGTATGTAGCGTATTTTCTTAATTATATGCTAATAGGTATCAATAACTGTTATTGTAATTATTTTTCAAGTGATAATAATTATAAACATATCAGAAAATTAAACTCAATTATTATCTAAAATTTTAATTGAAATTCGTTTTCAAATCAAATTTTATTAGAAAATTCTACTAGAATTCAATTATTTAATTATAGAAAAATAAATAATATATTAAACAATTGAATGTTTTTTAAAATTAAATTCTCATAAAGAATTTTATCATCATATTTTTAAATAATTGAATTCTTTCGACAATTTTTAATAAAATTTTAAAGAATAATTACATTTTCCGAGAAATTCGATTAAAATTGAATTAAAAACAATTGAATTTCTGAAATAATTTGTAACTTCTGCAAAATTAAATTTTTCTTAGTGTTAACTAACATTTTTTTTATAAATCCATTATTTTTAATAATTTTTTAAATAGATTTTTGAGAATTTTAAAATTCATTTCTTTTTAACTGAAATTTATTTTTAAATCAATTTTTATTAGAACATTCTATTAGAATTCAATTATTTAAATACAAAAAAATAATTTTTTGAATATTTGAATGTTTCTTAACATTTGTATTATAATAAAGAATTTTGTCAATAAATTTTTAAATAATTGAATTTGTTTGACGAATTTTAATAAAATTTTCAAGAATAATTTCATTTTTCGAGAAATTAGATTAAAATTTTATTAAAATAATTGGAATTTTGCCAAGAATTTTATTATTTATGAAAATAATTGAATGTGAAAAATTTGATTGAATTGCGAAAAGTTTTTGAAAATAATTGAAATTTTGCGAAGAATTTTATTCAAATTTTGGAAAATAATTGAATTTTGGAGAAAAATTTTATTATTTATAAAGATAATTAAAATTTTGACTAGTATTTTTTTTTAATTTTTTAACATAATTGAACTTCGATGAAAAAATTTAATTACTTTTAAAAATAATTGAATTCTTGAGACGGATTTTAATAATATTTATTTTTAAATAATTGAATTCTTTTGTGAAATTTTCTGGAAATAGTAGATTTTAAAAACAATTGAATTTTAATAAATTATTTAACTTAATTAAATTTCTACAAAGAATTTTATTAAAATTATTTTGGAAAAAAGTGAATTGTTAAAAAAAATTTCATTAAAATTTTTGAAAATAATTTTATTCTTTCAAGAAATGTAATTAAAAATGTATTGACAATAATACTTAAATTTCAAAAAAATAAATTATAGGAAAGCTTTTTAAAATATTTGGATTTCTTTGGTGAATTTAAATAAAATTTTTAAGAATAATTACATTTTTCGAAAAATTTCATTAAAATTGTATTAAAATTTAAAAATAATTGAAATTCTGCGATGAGTTTTATTTTTTTTCAGAAAATAATTAAAAACTTATAAAGAATTTGATTATTAATGAAAATAATTGAATCACTGTGAAAAATTTGATTATTTATCAAAATAATTGAATTATTGCGAAGAAATTTATAAAAAAGCACAATAACTTTAGAGAACAATAATTTTTTTTAAAAATAATTTAATTAAATTGCGAAGAAATTTATAAATAATTGAATTTTTGTAAAATTTTTATTATTTTATTGGCATTCATTAAATGTTTGCGTAGAATTTTATTGAAACTTTTTTAAGGAATTGAATTCTTTTGGAAAATTTTATTAAAATAATACATTTTTTGAAAATCATTAAATTGCGGAATATTTTTGAAAAGAATTGAAATTTTGCCAAGAATTTTATTAAAATTTTTTGAAATTAATTGAATTTCGGAGAAGAATTTTATTATTTATAAAAATAATTGAAATTTTGACGAAAATTTAAAAACACTTTTTAAACATAATTGAATTTCTGTAAAGAATTTAATTACTTAGGAAAATAATTGAATTTCTGCAATGATTTGTAATTTCTCTAAAATCTCCCAAATTATATTGTCCAATTTACGAACTTTTTGTTGTTTTTAATCAAATTACGGATTTTACGGACCTTTTTTTTTTTTAAAAAAAGGACTTTTGCAGACTTGAAACAAATTTACGGACCTAGTTCGAAGTCTTTAGTAACCATATAATAATAAAATGTTAAAAAATTATTTCACGAAATTTATATTCTTTCTAATTAAAAATCACTAAAATTTAGTAGAATTCGTTTAGAAATTCTATAGAATGATTCTAGTGAAATTTTATAGAACTTTTTCAGCTGGATAACTATAATTAAAATTCAAAGGTAGAAATTAATTTAAATTTAATTAAAATTAAAATTCAAAGGTAGAAGTTAATTTAAATTTAATTGTAATTAAAATTCAAAGGTAGAAGTTAATTTAAATTTAATTGTAATTAAAATTCAAAGGTAGAAGTTAATTTTAATTTAATTCTAATTAAAATTATTATCCAGTAGTAAGTAAGTAAGTAAGTAAGTAGATAGAAAAATAAGTTTAATTTTGTCCTAGAGTTATTATTTGTATTCCGTACCTTTAGGACGAGAATTTTTTTTTTTGTTTTTTTTCTTTATTTTATTTTGAGTCAGCGAAGCATTGTAAAAAAGGTACAAAATGTCTTTTCAACACTCTCGACAATTCTTTACGAGAGCCTTCGATGTTGAACATGTGACCAACGCTACTTAATATCCCACAACGGAAGCGACGAAGCTTCTCTAATTTCCAACTCTTACGTGTTTTCAGGTGTCAGTCTACAAAACTGCACGACAGGACCGTTCCCAACGGGAAACAACAGCAGCAGTGCTTCACGACAACGACTACTCGAACTCTCACATGGATTAGGTGCCTTGAGGCATTACAATGATCTCGCAAATCATGTACTGTCATTAAATCAACAGGGTGCTGTTGTCACAAAATTACTAGGTGAGTCATTTTTATGTGTATTTTTAAATCTAGGAATATAAATAAGACTTTTTTTTATAATCTATTTAGAGAAATAATAAATTTATCGACTCAATTTTATTGCACAAAAACATTTCCCGAAATTGAAAAAACTTATCAGTTCCTTGTCTAACTTTTACACAGAGCTGAAAATAATTTTCCGAAAAATTTAATAATAGTTTTTGAATAATTTTACAAACTTATAATTTTTTTTCAACTAGACACTAGAGATACGGATTAAACCATAGTTATAAATCTTTGTTTTATGCAAAATAGGCCTATGAAAACCAGCTGAAATCTATGTTGAAGCCCTATTTATTTAAATAGTGAAACAAAGTAAAAAATGTTATTTCTCCAAGTACACAATTCTAATCTATAATTACAATGTTTCACAATTTTTCATTAGACATTGTTAATGATTTTCAGGTATTTTTTCTTTGAATATCAAATTAAGATATTTGTTATAGTTATAATTCTATTTTGTACAAGTCAGTAATGACAGATGAAAGTTGAACCGGTTTAAAGTGACTTTTATTAGTTCGCACCTTCAAAAGTTTCACGTGAATGTTTAATCGCCCGTTAACTGCACATAAAGTCTTAACATGTAAACTGTAAACTTTCAACGCTCACATGATAAATTGACTCTTTCCTAGCAGTCCTTGAAGGCAAATATTACTTTGTTTTCTTATACCTTAGCATACGATATCCTTAAAAGTTTAAACTGTGTCGTTATTTCCAATATTTTTTTGTTTATTAGATATTTTTCTAACAAAAGATATATTTTTTTTAGTCTAGATAGAATTTTGAGTTCGCTAGTTAGTAGTTTTTGATCACAGTCAAAATATGGAAAGTTTGTGGGTTTAAAATATTTTTGTCGTTCGACACGGTTTCCTAAATTGTGACCATAGATTGCTATGAAACAAATTTGCTATGACGTAACTTAAAGGCCCCTATGGGGGCCGTTAGAAACTACGACCAGACCCCCAAGTCTCACTTAGAACCATACAGACCTATGTTGTCAAAAAAAAATTAAAAATTTTACCACGCGCAATTTTGTACAAACTATACTATGAAAAAAGAAATTACAATTTATTTACCCAACGCTAATCAGTGTGAAATATTGTATATTATTACAGACATTGAAAAAGTGCGTCTCATTTACTGTTTTTTTTTTTTTTAAAACGCTAATTATAATTACTAAGGTGGTTATGAGCTTCACTCATCGTTTATATGTCTCAATTTCAGCGCGCATTTCTTTCTTTCGGCAAAACAAAGTCATCCTGACGAGTCTTAATTTCTTGTCGAGACTAACGAGCGCATGAAGAGTGAACCTTTACATTTTTATAAGGCTCATAATGCAATGCGTTCCCTATAATTTTCCTAGAGTTGCTCTTGAATTTTGTTTCTTTTGTATTTTCCACATACCCTTTCAAGTAAAGAGTAATCTTTTCTTTAAAATATATAAGTGTTAAGTGCGCAATTTTATATACATGAGGAGCATAAACATACATATAAACTTCTTGTTCTTCTCAATGATTGACCGGCGCGCAGTCAAAAACGATATTCATTGAAGCCGCTTGTAAAATTCAAAATGCTTTTGTTAACTCTTACACCATATATCATTTTACAGTTGTTGAGTTAAAATCCGACGATTTGCGGAATGTAATTTTGAGAAAACAAAACTTTCCCTATTTTATGTATTGTGACAGTGCGATAGTGCATGTACAATTTCAAATGGTAAATTGTAAATATATTCATTGGAAAAAGACGATTTATAACTTTTTGTAAACTAGGAAAACTTGATGGGTACTAGTTTAAAATTTATTAGTCCCAGTATGGCGCGTTTAAAATAGGAACTTTAGTTATTAGTCAGAATTTCCATTTTACCCTAATATGTTCAAAAATTCTCATGTCAGAAACTAAAAAAACTTTCTAGTTTCTGCCTAGTTTCTGCCTAGTTTAATGCCCTCATTTCCCCAGTTCAGTCATTTTAAAGTAGACACTTGTAGAAAATCACATTTACCCCTATGTTTAAAATTGATGTTCAAAATAATTTTTCTATGCAGAAACCAAAAAAACTTGCTAGATCCTAGTTCAGGGTTGCCACAAATATTTAATTTTGTTTCTGATTTCCAGACAAAATTTTGACTTTTTCCCTGACTATAAAGAATATTCTGATTCACTCTAAAAATTATTAGATACTCAAAAATATATTTTATTAAATTTACAAATTTCTTTAAATGTAAAATTATTCGAAAACATCAATAACTTTTAATAAATAAGGTTGAACAAAAAGAAATATTAATTATACATTCAAACAAAATTACTCTATTTTGTTCAATGAAACTAAATTCAAAACATGAAGAAATAGATCATTCCGAGTCTTCGACTCGGAGTAATCGATTTCTTCATGTTTTGTAATAATTTAGATTATCATAAAATTTTTCAAAAAAAATTTAATTATTTTAAAAAATCCTAATAAAATCCTTTGCAAGAATTCAATTATTTTTAGAAGTACTAAAACTTCTGAAAAGAATTCAATTATTTTTTAAAAAATGTAATAAAATTCGTTGCAAGAATTTAATTATTTGAATAAATAATAAATCGATTATTCGGAAATTCATTTTGAAATCAATTTTTATTAGAAAATTCTTCGAAAATTCAATTATTTAAATTCAAAAATAAATAATTTATTGAATAGTTGAATTTTTGTTAAAATTGAATTCTCGTAAAGAATGTTAGCAACAAATTTTGAAATAATTGAATTCTTTTGACGAATTTTAATAAAATTTTTAAGAATAATTACATTTTTCGTGAAACTCGATTAAAATTGTATAAAAAATAATTAATAAATAAAAATAATTGAAATCCTGCAATGAGTTTTATGAAAATTGACTTTTATTATCGGTTTTTTTTTATTAAGGGCTTAGCCCGTGTAAGAATCTTAAATAAATAAATTACTGAGAACAGTTTAATAATTTTTAAAAATAATTGAATTACTGCAAAAAAAATTATAAAAAATTTGTAAATAATTGAAATTATGGGAAATTTTTATTATTTATAAAAAAAAATTTGTTTGCGTAGAATTCTATTAAAATTTTTTTAAATAATATTTCATCGAAGATGTTTGCTATTTATAAAGATAATTGAAATCATGACGAGAATTTTTTTTTGACTTTTGGAAATAATTGAATTTTTGAAAAGAATTTTCTAACTCTTGAAAATAATTTTATTCTCGTGATTAATATTGTTATTTATGAAAATAATTGAATTTTGCAAAGAATTTTATTAAAATTCTTTAAAACAATTGAATTTTGGCGAAGAAATTTATCTAGATAATTGATTTCTTTCTAAGAATTGCATTAAAATTTTGTAAATAATATTAAATATACAATATTAAAAAATTCAACTAATTTCAACAGAATTGAAATTAAAATTGTATTAAAAATAATTGAAATTCTGCGATGAGTTTTATTATTTATGAAAATAATTGAATTATTGAGAAGAAATTTATAAACAATTGTAAATATAATTGAATTCCTGTGAAATTTTTATTATTCATGGAAATAATTAAATGTTTGCTTAGAATTTTATTAAGATTTTTTTCTAAATAATTGAATTCCTTTGGAAAATTTTATTAAAATTGATATTTAAAATCATTGAATTGTGGAAAATTTTTGAAAATAATTAAAATTTGGACAAGAATTTTATTAAAATTTTTGAAAATAATTAAATTGCGGAGAAGAATTTTATTATTTATAAAGATACTTGAAATTTTGACAAGAATTTTTAATATTTTTTGAACATAATTAAATTTATGTGAAGAATTTTATTACTTTTTAAAATAATTGAATTTCTGCAATTTGTAACTTCTTCAAAATTCAATTTTTTCTAGTTTTTTTAACTAAAATTCTTCTATAAATCCATAATTTTTAATAATTAATTAAATATGTATTAAAAAATGTAACTAATTTCAGAAGAATTTGAATTATTAAAATTTTTTTGAAAAACTAAGTTCTTTAAAATTTTTAATCAAATTCATTCAAAATTCAGAGTTTTCTTATGAATTTTAAAAATTCAATTTTTTCAGTACTTTTACTAAAAATCCCTGACTTTTCCCTGATTTCCCTGACCATTTTGGATTTTATAATTCAGGTACAAAAAATTTTTTTGACGTTTTAATCTCGCAAAAAGGTTTTTTAAACCAAAGTGTAAAGAGGATAAATTTAGGGTTTAAAAGGATCATTGTCAAAAACTAGGAAAACTAGTTTCAGCCTTACTGAAATTTTCTTTCCCGTATATAGAGTAAATTGAGAAAATTTCTGCACATATTTTAAGTAGGAGAAAGTGGTACGACTTCTGCACGAGATTTAATGATTCATTACAGTTTAAGTTGTTGGTTGCGTTAATTATTGTCGCCTTTAAATCATTACAGCTTTATAGGTGTCTGGTATATCAATTAATATTATTCTCAAATAGTTTCGCTCACTAATAGTAGTAATTAATATCACCTTTATTCATTATAGTCCCAATTAATAGTAGTTGCAATTAACATTGCATTTTATTTCTTTCACGAGGCTAATATTATCAATTAATATATTTAGTTTAATCTATTCTAATTTCAGTATAGCTAATAGTGTTAATTAATTTTACACGCCGCGTATAGTTTTAATTTTCATCCGCATATTTTAATTTCCAGTGTATTTTAATTTTTAGTATATAGTTGTTTTTGATTACTCTTCATTAATTACAGATTTTTTGCAAATTAAATTTAACTAGAACAAGGAAGCAATTTTTAAGCAAATTTGATTGAATTTGAAAATTTACTTCGCCATATTGGATTTATTTTGAATTTTAAAAAACTGACATCGGATTCGTAATCAGTGACCCCAAAAATTTCCGACTAATAATTTTCAAGCAAATTTGATTAAATTCTAATTTTTTTAATTTTATTACCATTTTGTGTCCGCTATTTTGTTTCCTGTGAATTATGACAAGTTTAAAGATTTGCAATCCGAAAAGTATGAAAAAAGATTTAAAGTTTTCAAAGGTTCAGAATTGAATTAAATTCTAAGAATTTCTCAGTAAGAAAATAGCTCGGGCTTCAGTGTATTTTTTGCGTAAAGCAAATTTTTAAAAACTGTTTATGTATAATACATTGACGTTAAATGACGAAAAACCTCATTTAAGAAAAAAACAAGTATAATTTAAGTAACTTCCTTATACCAAAAAAGGAATGTAGTTCTTAAACGACGAAAAAACCTTAAAGAATATATTCTTAAAAGTCCCTTGAACTTGGTGCTAAAACTCTTTCGGAAGGTGTTATGTAAAAAAGTGAAAAAAAAACTTAAATCTCTTTCGGCAACTTTTTCATCTACATACCAAGTGAGGAAACAATTATTACATTCTGAATTCTGAAAAATATATACTGTATTTCCGAGACAACATAACCAGATTGAACTCTGATGTTGTCATTAGTTTTGCAGGTGCAATCAAATTCAGGGAAACATCAAAAATTAAGGAACAAAAAAAAAGAAGCGTTCTTTTTCTCTTTCTCTAAATATATAAACTAACTTCATTCGGAGTAGATGTGAAGATAGGATGACGAGAGAAAGAGAGAGAGCCCACTGCAATGAAGAAGCAAGGGATGAAAGGAAGAAAAAAAAAATTCTATGTATGTGTGTAATAAAAAATGAAGGCGAAACACTTCGATCCTGCTTCTCGCGGCTCGTTCCTCGTTAAGTTTACGAGCCGCTCGTAAAAATACCGTTCGTACTGGCCTCTCGCCTCTTTGGTAATGTCTTCATCTTCAGAAAACTGACTCCTTTTAGCTTTGGCGAGGTGAATATAATGTACCATAATCGTGCAGCCAATTACTTAACGCCACGAGACAATCAATCTCACGGTCACTCTTGCCGTCGAGCTTTCCCCGATAAGATCTGTCGGCACATATGCCAAGAATCCGCCTTTATCTTTATATATATAGAACCGCTTCGTTTCTCGAATTTCTTGTTTCTTCAGGAAATCGTCGAAAAAACATCGTTTCGAATTCTCAATGAGGTTTTGCTGGAGCAAAAGGCAATGAGAATCGATTGCCTATCCTCTCTTTCTCTCTCTCTCTCTCTTTTACTCATTCACTTCTTCATCCTCGCCTGGACACGCGACGATTTTTTTCCAACTCATTATTCTTTTGAACCGTTCGAAAAAGTGGAGATCGTCTCGCCAATCGACAAAATAGCTCAAGATTAAATCCAAAACCTGAAATTTGTCATTCTGTGAATCTTTAATTAAAGTTGATTCTTGTTTTATTTGTGATTTCGAGGTGATGATTGTAGATAGATTGCAATATTTAAAGAGGTGTGGAATTTCGGTAATGATGGTTAATCATTTCAATCGACACGTGATTTTTCATTAAATAATAATATAGCCAAGGGCTTTAATTGGAATGAGAACAGCAGAAGATTTTTGGGGAAAAATGAGATTTCCTTTCTTTTATTTTAAATTTTAACCAAAAAAAAATTTTACCTGCAAAATTTTGGTCAGTTTTCAGAATTATCATCAACTCAATTTACGTTTCGTGAAAATTTAGATTCATAAGAAAAAAGTCGGGTTCCGAATAGCTAGTAAAATACTGAACGAAAAACTCACTGCAACGAGAAACCCTTAAAGTTATGGTCAGCATAAATTTAGAAGGCGAGAATTCAGAATTTTAAATCTTTATAACCTTCATGCGTTAATTATTCTTCGTTAGGATGTATCAATTTTGTTTTAATCGCAAAAAAGAATCAAAATAATTCACTGATTCATCGGGATCAATCTGATTATTTTCACTTAACACTATATAGGTTTTCAAATCTGTTAAAAAAGATTTTGTTCGATCAAATCTTAATTCAAGAATTTAAAATTCAGTCAAGTGGAGAGATTTCATCGAAACTGGTTACGTAAAGCTTTTGTGAATATTATATATATACATGCTGAAAACTGATTATTTTTTGTGACATTTAGTTGAAGTTTCGTGAAGAATTTATATAGTGTTAATTGAAGCATATATATTATTTATACGTTACTAATTCAGAAAGGAATTGTTATTCAGTTTTAATTTTAATTTATAGATTTCGTATCACAGAGAATTTTGGAGTTGTTATTTTAACACCAAATCTGCAAAACGCCTCAATCCGTCAAGGATTAAAATAATTCATCAAACATTAAAATAATTCATCAAGGATTAAAATAATCCACAGAAGGATTATTTTTTCAAAATGTTTTAAAAACTATTTGGTTTTGATTTAGAGACATTTTTTTCATGCACTGAGAAAAAAAACTATTGGTTCAATAGTGCGAATGCTATTAAATTCAATTTTTTTTGTTGGAGAAATAATTTCTGTATTAAATTCAGTAAAGACAGTTTTTCTAAGGATATAAAATTGAGACACAAAACAAATCAAATTTTTAATTAGAAATTATGTTCAACATTTTTTTAAATTCTCGTCAAAATTTCAATTATCTTTATAAATTGATAGCGAAATTCTTCTCAAGAATTAAATTATTGTAAAAAAATTTTAATAAAATTCTTGGCAAAATTTCAATTATTTTCAAAACTTTTCCTCAATTTAGTGATTTGCAATATCTATTAATTTCAATAAAATAATAAAAATTTCACAGAAATTCAATTATATTCATAAATTTTTTATAAATTTCTTCGCAATATAATTCAATTATTTTTTGTATTTAAAATTTTAAATAATTGAATTCTAGTAGAATTTTATAATAAAAATTGATAAATGAATTTCAGTTAAACAAACAAATGATTTTAAAAATTCTCAAAAAACTATTTCAAAAATTATTAAAAATAATGGATTTATAGAAAAAATCAAGTTAACACTAAAGAAATTTAATTTTGGAGAATTATTTACAAATTTAATAAAAATTTAATCGCAATTGTTCAATTATTTTCATAAATAATAAAATTTTTACATAGATTTTTCGAAAAAAAGCAATTATTTAAAAAAATTGTTATAAAATTAATCGCAAGAATTTAATTATTTTGAAAATTTTTAATAAAATTCGTTGCAAGAATTCAATTATTTTCATAAATAATAAAACTCATCGCAGGATTTTAATTATTTTAAATACAATTTTAAATTATTTTTAAAACATTTTACAATTATTTAAGAACAATTTAAAAATTTAATGATAAAATTCTTTATGAGAATCCAATTTTCGATTACCTATAATTCAATTATTTAAAAATTTGTTGATAAAATTCTTTATGAGAATTCAATTTTAAGGAACATTCAATTATTCAATAAATTATTTATTTTAAATAGTTGAATTCTAGTAGAATTTTATAATAAAAATTGATTTTAAAAATAAATTTTAGATAAAAACAAATAAATTTGAAAATTCTCAAAAAACTTTTTCAAAAATTATTAAAAATCATGCATTTATAGAAGAATTTTAGTCAAAACACGAAAAAAATTTAATTTTGGTAAAAATTATTGCATAAATTCAATTATTTTTAAGAATAATAATATTCTTCCCAAAAATTAAATATTGTTCAAAAATAATAAAAGACTTTTTAGGAATTCAACTATTCTCATAGTTAATAAAACTCAATGCAGAATTTCAATTATTTTTAATACAATTTTAATCCAATTTCTCGGAAAATGGAATTATTCTTAAAATTTTTATTAAAAATCGTCGAAAAAATTGAATTATTTAAAAATATGTTGATAAAATTCTTTATTAGAATTTGAATTTTAAGAAACATTCAATTGTTCAATAAATTATTTATTTTTGTATTTAAATAATTGAATTCTAGTAGAATTTTCTAATAAAACTTGATTTAAAAATGAATTTCAGTTAAAATTTTAGATAATAATTGAATATTAAAAGCCATATAGCGTAAATTTTTAGATATAATTGAATTTTCAAATTAATTTTTTTTAAAAAGTGTAATTGAATTTTTTTTTATATTATTTGAAGTTTTTATTTTCTAATATATATTTAATTGAAGAATTTACGAATAATTGAAATTTGTAAAATTGAATATTGTAAATAAATGTATTTTGAAAATTGTAGAATAACTTTTTTGAAAATTAATTGATTTAAAGAAAAATGTTAGTGATAAAAAAAAATTTTGAAAAAATACAATATTCTTATAATAAAAAATAATTATTTTATCAATTTGCCATTTTGAATTATTATAAAACATGAAGAAATCGATTACTCCGAGTCAAAGACTCGGAGTTATCGATATCTTCATGTTTTATAGTTATGAAAAAATTTAACTTATACTTTTAAGTAAAATGTTTTCTTATTCGATACGGACTGGTTATATTTTTGTCAGTAATTGGTCCGTAATTTTTCATTTTTGGTCCGTAAAGTCAGTATTTTTAAATATTTTCACTGGTTCGAACCCTGTTACTAAGTTAAATGAATTATATATTGATATAAACAATTTTTGCCTAAAATTTGTCGTAAAAATCAAATGTAAAATTTAATTACACAATAATATAAAGGTGAAAAATATTATTTGACGAATTTAAAATCTTTCTAATTAAAAGTCACTAGAATTTAGTAGAATTCATGTAGAAATTCTGTAGAATCGTTCTAGTGAAATTCTGTAGAATAATCACTAGAATTTATATGTAGAATTATTCTATAGAATCATTCTAGTAAAATTCTATAGAACTTTTTCAGCTGGGGCAGCAATTATTTTTAATATATATCCTAGTTTACTGTGATACAAATTCAGCTTCATTACTGATTCAGTTTGAAAACTAATTCAGTAGCGTTTCCATTAAGCTGTGGATTGAAAAATGGATTCGCAAAATTGTTTTCCTAGACGCATTAACATTATTTTTCATTAAATATATCCTCGTGTAAACTCGAAAATTCTCTCTCTCTCTCTTTCTCTCTTTCTATATATTATAAACTGGTGTTACACCGACTGTTACTGACATGCGCGGTGCAAACAAAGAAAATCGAAGTTCAGGTTGGAATTTGCTCGAGGCTTTGGATACCTATTAGGTGGGTATATCGTTTATGTACCCAACACGCACTTCATTCCGTGGGAGCGCACGCTATATTATATGTATACCGTCTTCCCAATAGCATCATTATTGTTATTAATAATAGTTTGTAACGACCAATAATTGCTCAAGTCTGACTGCGCCTCTGGTTTCCATTACCTTCGCAAGAGTGGCATTCACCAGTTAGTTCTCCAATCAAAATTGATGGTGTATATATATATATATGTATAATATTTGTTGACGAAACAGTGGCTGCGGTCCATTTTTACTGATGATGATAATGATGACGACGTGTGCGTGCAGTCGCGCTTACCATGCTTAGTTCATTTTAAAAGATGATTTTCTTGTACAGTGGAACAACCTTGACAGCACGCACATTGTCTATATATACAGGTACAGACATATTTTCCATGTACCTTATAGCGTGTGTCCCTGAATCAAGTACAAGAACATATTGCTTTAGGTGCCATAAGTGTCTTTCAATTTTCAAAGAATTCATAAACGAAGGGTTTTCGATGATCACGATTATTTTATTTATATATTTTTATGTTTGCTTCTTTACAAGCCGTAGGCTGTATATTTATATATTATTGACAAGGTAAACGAGAGAATTGAGAGTTAATTTTATTCAGAGAATTTGCGATGCCAATTGACATAAATAAACACTTGGGTTTTGTTGCAATGAATAGTGGTTTAAATAAATAGTGAAGAAAGGATTTTATTTAAGAGGAAAGAGTAAAATGGGGTACATTTAATTTTCTATGAAAGGTACTTCTATACTTCACCTTACTTATTTATAATAATGTCGAAAACGTGAATCAAATTTGATTTTTCAAATGCTCCTTTAAAGTTTTAGACAACTTTTTGTAATGTTGCGTTATTTTTTAAATTTAAATCCACTGAAAGTTTAACAGAACAGTGAATTACTATTTATTCCTCAAATTTCTTAAATCATGTTGAAGAAACAAGTACATAGAAAATAAAAGACTTAATATCAAGTCTAGTGGTTAAGTCTGTGTCACTTTTCGTTTGCTTTACATATAATTAACTTTTAGCATACTTAATATTTCAGATGGCTGATGACTTTATTGTACATAAATATATTGATTATATGCTAACAGTAATAAGAGTAAAAGCCGTAAGTAAAGACTCTCTAATCGTGACTATAGTTTGAGAACATAAAAAATAAATAAACTATTAGTGCCAGATTGTAGATCTAATAGAGACATAGTAGAAAAAAGACCTTATTTAAATTCAGTTAAAAAGACCTTATGTACTAACAAAAGTCTAATAGATTATTTCAATTGTTCTAAAGAAGAAAATACATATAACGATGACAGTAAAAATTGTATTAATGACAAGAAAAGCAACAAAACAAATTTTTAAATTTTCGAATTCGTCTCTCTACATATACACTGATTCATAAATTCCTCGCGCAGTAAAATATCGGGAGAACTTTTAGAAAACCACTTAAAAGATAATTTTCGATAATTTCAGTGTTTTGGACTTTAGTTGATAGGTCAGAAAAAAAATAATTGTTCCTTTTTCGTACTTTATTCTCAAAGTGTTAAACATTGTCGTCCCAAAAAACGAGTCTGACGAAAAAAAGGTCACAAATCCAAGAAAAATGGTCGTAATAATATTTTTAGTCGCTCATTCTAGAGTGATTTATCCATAGCACGAGATCACGCACAGGTAGTAAAAAGCGAGCAAAATAGAAAAAAAGAAATGAGGAAAAAAAAATCGAAATCACCGCTTAGGTTTCTTGAGTCTTCTCTCTCTCTATACATATATATGACGTAACTATGCCTCTTGATGGCAGATGTTTAGCAGTCTTCAAGCTACCGAACTATCTCCAGACTCTTCCGGTTTCGTTTGACCTTGAAGAAGATGGTTCACGACCCATTCAAGTTGTGTAATATTTATGATTGGACGGTGTTTAGTCCTCGAGCTATATACCTGTATGCACCTGGTTTTCTTATATACATGGACACGTATATTATATTTGTATTCTTTTTGGTCTACATAAGGGACACTAGGTGCGGTTGACACAAGTGGAAGAACTCTTTTATTTTGAAATGTTTACAAGTTTTTTAATTATAGACAAATGAATTTATGACGTTCTGCTAAAGTTTTCCTCTTCCCAAGTAGAAATGTCCGGAGTTAGGACGGAGTTAAACACCGACATGGTACTGACTCAGTACTGACCGTCGGTACAGACTTTCGGAACCCGATCAGTACTGGGAGTATACTGACTCCAAAACCGAATCAGTACTATGTCGGAGTTAGAAAAGTTCTAAAATCAGTACTGGCAGAAAACTGGCTTAACACTAAATCAGTACTGCGAAGGAGTTAAAAAAACAATCAAAATTTGTTATAATGTAATTAAACATTAAACATCGTTTGATTTATTAACAATTAAAATATTTGCAAAGATTTGTAAAAACATTATTCATCAACAATAATATCAAACATTTTATTAATTTATTATTAACTAATAGATATATTTTAATAATATAATAATAAATTATTATTAATTAATTATTTTTAGAATTATTACGTATTATTAATAATAAAAAAAATTTTATTTTTTAAAGCTGTATATATATTTTTATTTATTTATTTAACAAAAATTTTTCTTAAATAAATTTTTTTTTATTATTATTTTAATAAATAATTAGATTATAAATAATAAATAAATAATTATATTAATAATTTTTACCATATTATTATGATGTATCTATTAATTACTACATAATGACTTGATAAAATGTATATAAAGATATATGTATAATAATTTTTCTTGAAATAAATATAATATGCAGTGGATTTATTATTAAAGCACTGTATATATCGGTCCCACAATTCAAAAGGAAGTTTATGCGAGATAACTCCCGAGCTTGCGTGGCTATGCGGTATGTGTATTCGACTTGCGTCCTCGAGGTCTAGGGTTCGGTCCCCCGTGCGTGCGATATTTTTCCGTCTTAGTTTTAAGTGTTTTGTGTATAATTCTTAACAGTGTTACATAAAGTATAAGTTTAAATAATTAATAACCAGTAATAATAATAATTTAGTCATTAATTTAAATAAATAAGAATTAAATAAATAATGAAAAAATAAGAAAAATATTTTTTTAAAACTTATTTTAATAAAAGGAATTCTAATAATTAATTAATAATAATTAATACTAATAATAATTATTAGTATTCAATAAATTACTCCCCATGCTTTAATAATTAAATAAGGAGCTTATACTGACCGCCGGTAAAAATCAGTACTGGACAGCGTTACCAGCCAGGGTTTTCCCAGTACTGACTTAGTACTGGAGTCAGTACTGCAATACTGGCAGTCAGTACAAGATCAGTACTATGCCAGTATTACATTTCTACTTGGGTTTTATAGATTTTTCTAACAATACAACCAGGGTATCGGTATCTTCATGTTTTATTATAATTAAAGATGACCGAGTGATTAAATCATTTATAATTCAATATTATTTACGAGAATTTTTAACTAAAATTCTTCTTTAAATCGATTATTTTTAAAAATTTTCGAAAAAATTCGTTGACAATTTTTAAATCCATCTGTTTATCTAAAATTTTGAATGAAATCCATTTTTAAAATCAATTTTTATGAGGAAATTCTACTAGAATTCAATTATTTATAAATACAAATAAAATGCAAATAAATAATTTGTTGAATAATTGAATGTTTCTTAAAATTCAATTCTAGTAAAGAATTTAATCAACAAATTTTTAAGTAATTGAATTGTATCGACGAATTTTAATAAAATTTTTAAGAATAATTACATTTTTTGAGAAATTTGATTAAAATTGTGTTGAAAATAATTTAAATTCTGCGATAATTTTTATTATTTTTGAAAATAATTGAATTTTTAAAGAAGTAATTGAATTGATTAGAAGAATTTTATTAAAATTTTTAAAAATAATTGAATTCTAGCACCGAATTTTATTAAAATTTTCAAAAATTATTAAATTCTTAGGAAGGACTTTTAAAATTGTTCTTAAATAATTGCGTAAAATGTTTTAAAAATAATTTTAAATTGTATTAAAAATAATTGAAATTCTCCAATGAGTTTTATTATTTGTGAAAATAATTAAATACCTAAGAAGAATTTTATTATTTTTGAACAATATTTAATTTTTGCGAAGAATATTATTACTCTTGAAAATAATTGAATTTCTGCAATCATTTGTAATTTCTCTAAAATTCTCCAAATTATATCGTACAATTTACGAACTTTTCGTCCTTTTTTAATCAAATTACAGATTTTACGGAACATTTTTCAAAAAAACGGACCTAGTCTCTTAAAAGAAGATTTTTACAATAGTTTATTTATGAAAAATGTGAAACAAAACAAAGAAACTTTGTTCCTAAGATAAAACTTTCAATTAGAATAAATGAAAATACTTTTAAAATAAGTCTTACATAAAAGAAAATTGATTAATATTCAAATGAATTCTATGTAAGGAATCTAGAAAAGGGCATTTTACTTTTACAATTATTTAATAACTTTGCTTTAAAAAATTGTTTCCTCTATGCTATTGCAGAAACTGTCATTAAAGAATAGTTGTGGAAAGTTTAAGGCGGATTGCTTGCAAATAAATTTTATAATTTGCTTCCATTTACAAATGTGATACATGATCCATGGTATTGTGTCAACCGAGACAGATTTTGCACTGTTGATACAATTTATATGCTGTAAGTTTATTTGATCAAATTAATTGCCTTATTGTCATAGAACCATCACTGTAAAAAAAGTCTTGTTTAAAGCTTGATTTTGGCTAAAACAACAACAACCGTCAGCAGTGAACTGATTTTAATACCTAAAATTGTCTTAATTTTATTTTAATCCCAAAAATGAGTTGAATTGACAAATAAATTTAATTAAACTTTAATTACTCTAAGTGACCAAAAAGCCGATAGTTTATAAGCTTTTAGTTGCCTTGATTTTGAAAGTAGCGTGACGGAAACCGCACATTACATCCTTGCAAGTACCACTGTCAGGCGGTTGTCGCGTCAAGTCTCTAATTTAAAGTTTAAAAATTGATCCTTATTAGCAAATAACATATTTCGCTTAACAGTTTTAAGAAGACTTTTATTTCTCTAAAAGTTGTCGTGATACTTTGTGTGCAAAAAATGCACATCTTTCCGAAGTATTGTATTTGTGTGTGTGTGTTTGAGTGTGGACCAGCAAAAAAGGATAATTGTGGGTTACATATTTTTCAACAATAATCCCTTTTCTTTAGAACGATAAGGACGTAATTGTCCGCATTCTTAGTCTGGCTAAAAGAGAGCACAAAAAAAAGAAATGGAAGGTTTTTTCAGTATTGCAAGTCGTTGCTTCAAATAATTATAGAATTTATCCTAATTTAGGGTTGAAAAAAATGGAAAACGTTTGCGAGCAAGGTTAACGTTTAGTGTATACACACAAAATGGGTGTATTTAGACAATTAATAGAATTATTAGTAGGGAAAAATTGTTTTTTTTGTCAAAGGACTTGATAGCAAGGAAGTTTTTAACTTAAACGAAACAAATGGTGCGTTACTTTCAGAAATTTTCGTACTAAGTAGAACTAAAAAAAGTAGTAAAAAAGTAGCTATTGAATAATTAAACTTGACGATCAAAAAAACTCGTTTTAGACACTTCACAAAACTGACAAAAATTTCATACTATATTTTATTTTTCTGACCTTTTCCTAATTTACATCAAAAATATTTACTCCTCTCTTATCCTACTAATAAATTAAATTCCAGCAACGAATTTTATTATTCATTAAAGAATTTAAATATTTATAAAAATAATTTAATTCTTGCCAAGAATTTCATAAAAATTGTTAAATAATTGACTTCCTTTGACTAATTTTATGCAAATTCTAATTTAAATAATTGAATTCCTGAGAAATTATCATTATTCATAAAAAGAATTGAATTCTTACGAAGATTTTTACAAAAAATTTTTTAAATAATTGAATTCTGTTGGGAAATTTTATTTTCAAAATCATTGAATTGCGAAAAGTTTTAAAAAATAATTCAATTTTACAATGAATTCTATTAAAACTTTTAACAATGATTGAATGTCTGTGTGGTATTTTATTAATTTTTTTTTAAAATAATTGAATTCTTAAAAAGCATTTTATTATTTATCAAAATAATTGAATTCTTGCGAACGATTTTATTAGAATTTTTTAAAATAATTGAATTTCCCAAAAAAAAAAAAAAAAAAAAATGTATTAAAAAAAAATGTAAAAAAATGTATTACTTTTAAAAATAATTAAAATCTTGTGATGAATATTGTTATTTATGAAAATAATTGAATTTTGCAAAGAATTTTATTAAAATGCCTAAAAATCATTGAATTTTCGGAAATAATTTTCTTATTTATCTTTAATAATTAAATTCTTTCAAAGAATTATTTATGTAAATAATTGAAGTCTTAGAAAGAATTTTATTAAACTCTAAAGAAATAATTTAATTTTTCAAAAAAATTTAATTAACATTGTATTTAAAATAATTGATTTCATTCGAACAATTTTATTAAAATATTTGAAAATAATTGAATTCCTGCGAAAAATTCTAATACTTTTGTAAATAATTGAATTCTTACAAAGAATTTAAAAAAAAAAATTTTTTTAAATTGATTTTTTCGAGAAATTGAAATTAAATTTTTAAAAATAATTTACATTTTTTGAGCAATTCCTATAAAATTGTTTTTAAAATAATTGAAATCCTGCGATGAATTTTATTATTTATGAAAATAATTAAATAGTTGCTAAGTATTTTATTAAACGTTTCAAAAATAATTAAATTTCTGAGAAGAATTCTATTATTTATGAAAATAATTGAATTATTGCGAAAAATTTTATCAACTGTTTTTTTTTAATTAATTGAATTCGTTTGCGAAATTTTATAAAAATACTAGATAATTAAAAATAATCGAATTTCGAATATTATTTGAAAATAATTGGATTTTTTTTAAGAATTTGATTATCATTTTTTAGAATAGTTTTTCGATTTCTAGTATTAGCGAATTTAAAGCAGTGGAAATTCTAAAAAAAAATAACAGAAATAGTAGCTTTTAGTGGCTGAAGTCTAAAAAAAGTACCCAAATAGTAGCATAACGTAAAAAAAGTAGTAAACAGTAGGTTTTAGTATGAGTGCGTAGCCTGATTACAAATTATGCTGAAATTTCAAGATTCGTTCTAATGGTTATTTTTTTATTTTCAAATTTATTTTAACATTTAGTTTCCTTCGGCTAAATTGTGCAAAATAAAAATGAAACACAAATTTTCATAAAAAACCTCTAAAAATTGTTTTTACAAACAAAACTCTAAAAATTATTTTAATATTAAAGAAAATTATTTTCGATTTTAGTTTCACGATGTAAGAAGTTTTTATTCTATTTTTGTACCTAGTAATTTTCTCGTTAGTAAAATATAACTTTAATAACGAGACATTTCTAAGTGAGATATATATGGTATATATGTGTATATGTAAAAACGCCCCTCTTCGAATGAAATACTGGTGTATGTAGTACTGACAGAGCATTAATCCGGTTTTCTTTCGCTATAAGGATTCTATAATCGTGTCCAGCCTTTCTTCGCTTTAGCGTCTACTTAGAGGTCTGTTTATTCGCTTTACAGGCACCCTCCGCCCACCAGGTCTGATTGGTGGCAGCAAGCCCAAGGTAGCGACGCCCGCAGTAGTCGCCAAGATTGAACAATACAAGAGAGAAAATCCAACCATCTTCGCCTGGGAGATTCGAGAGCGACTTATCTCCGAAGGTATTAATAACAATAAATTCTTTATCTTATGTATGCAGAGAAAAACAGATGCTTGGAATTCGTCTTAAATATAACAATCCAATAAATTTTTGTTAGTATACTATTGTGATTGTTGGTACACTACTATTATTTGTACTATTTTTAATATTATTATAATTCTCAGTTGTGAAAAACTAATTGAGCGCTACAATGCAACAACTCGTTCGACGCTCGAAACATTTTCGAGCGTCGAACGAGTTGTTGCATTGGAGCGCTCAATTAGTTCTTCAGTAAAGGTTAGAATGTTTTTAGGACACAAGGATCAATTCACTAATTTTGAAAGTGAAAAAGCAATATTAGAAAAATTAAAAGATAATCAAGTTCTGTTATCTTTTCTGTAATCAAGAGATTAACAGAAATCGTCTCTGCTTTTTAATTAGGTGTTTGCAGTAATGCAACAGCACCATCTGTAAGTAGTATTAATCGAATTCTACGTAATCGAGCGGCGGAGCGTGCCGCAGCGGAATTCGCAAGAGCCGCTGGTTACGGTTTGTACGCGGCTGGACCGCATCCGTATTTTAATTCGGCCCATCATCATCCGTCGTCAGCTCATCATTTATCATCAGGATGGCCAACGCCAGGTGCCGGTGGTCATCCCTGGGTACTACCACCACTAGGAAGTGGAATGTCAGGTGCAGCGTCGGCACTTCTACTTCCACCGTCATTGAGTCCCGGTGCTGCTGCCGCTGCAGCGGCGGCCGCCGTTGCTTCAGCGTCCGTCGCCGGAAGTCCCGATCACGCTCTTCACGCAGCCGACGCTATCGCTCGTGGCTATCTTCAAGGTGGGTTTGTCTCACTCAGTTTGTGATTACTGTATATTGATGGCTGATGATATTAATTGTAAATTAACACCATATTGATGTGAAGTTAATTTGCAATTAACTCTTGGTCTATGATGAATACATTCACCTACATCTACTAGTCTCTACACTCTACTTTCTACTATTCCTAAGGCTCCGGAACATAATTCCTACACAGAAAAAACGATAAACTAATTTTAAGAAGCGTCTAATACTTAAATAGGAGCCAGGAATATTCCCTACTTACATTAAGTGGGGCTACTTAATTTTAACTTAACTTTAATTTACCTCAATTTTAACTTAATTTAAGTAGGCTCCTATTTAAGTAGGTTTTTCTTAAAATTAGATTATCGTTTTTTCCGCTAACCTGATTTGACAGTTTCTAAGGAAACAGAGAAACTAAAATGATATCTAACGAGAAATATTATCACCTTGAAGGTGATTTTTGTGCAGATGGCGATGGCGATGACGGAAGTTTGGACGGTTCGGAACAACCGAAATTCCGTCGCAATAGAACCACCTTCAGTCCGGAGCAACTCGAAGAATTGGAGAAGGAATTCGAGAGATCTCATTATCCATGTGTATCGACGAGAGAGCGTTTAGCGTCAAAGACCTCCCTCTCGGAAGCACGTGTCCAGGTAAGTTTGTTGCTACCAACATTTTTTTTTTCAATTTGAAAATGAAAAAAAAAAAAAATATTTGCAATCTAGTCACGAGCCATCTAACGACCTAACTCGTGACTCTTAGGTTTGGTTTTCCAACAGACGGGCAAAGTGGCGGCGTCATCAACGAATGAATCTCTTAAAACGTTCGCCACCGCCGCCACAATCGCAGCAGCAGCAACAACAACAACAGCAGCAGCAGCCGCCGCCGCATTCCGCTGGATTAGACATCAACCGTACAGCGGGTTGCTCCATCGGTGGAATGGGCGGCGAAAATAGTGCCTTTCGCGCAGTCGTCACTGGACCAACGTCAACAACAGTCGAACGTATCGAGAGGATTGAGACAACCACAAGACAACCAGAAAGAAAGCCAAGTGCTTTTCGTATGATAAGTCAATTGGTGGGTGAAACTTCACCAAGTGGTCCACCGAGTCCAGGAGCTGATCAACGTAATCATGAGCCAGGAGTCGATCCCGGACCAGGAAGACCAGAAATTGAATCAATCGACGATGAGGACGAGGAGATCGATGTTCAGGATTCCGATCAAGATGCACCGTCGCCGTCACCAGTTGCATGGAGGGATCATTGGACTGATCAACAACCTCTCGAATTAACCAAACACGATCGTTGATTATCATTATCATTCACAAGGTGATTATTCATTTTCAAAATCAGGTCTATCGACTCTTTATATTCTCTCGGGAATAGCACACAATTTTTCAGGGCATTGAAAAAGCGTTTTTCAGCTCTTGGGATTCAAGATGGCACACACTAGCTTTTGGTGTATTATGCGGAAATTCAATACGAACTTATTTTCTTTATCAGTGATCAGTATTGTTTTAACGGTAGAAATGGTTCGCGTGTTTAGTTATTCAGAACATGATTATGTGGAAAGCCGCTCTTTTTTTTTGAAAAAAAAAGAAATCTTTCAAGATTTTACTCATTGTTTGTCAGATTATGTTATGAACAAATTAAAACCTCTTTTCTAACTCTAAATGATGTATTGTTACACACAAAGATATATATCTTCTGGGAAGATACAAAGTGCTGTCCGTGTAAGAGCCACAAGTCTAGTGAATTAATAATCAGGAATTGATTTTCTGTTATAATTGCTTCATAAGAGAGCATATTATGTGTATAATTCCTTATGAGTGTCTGCATTTCTTCGAGTTACACAGAAAGAACGGTAATCTAATTTTAAGAAGCTTCTACTTAAATAGGAGCCAAGAATATTCTCCACTTAAATTAAGGGGCCCCACTTAAATTAAGTAGGAAATATTCCTACAATAAGATTGATATTTTAATTGTAAGAATATTTCCCACTTAATATAAGTGGGGGCACTTTATTTAAGTAGGAAATATTCTTGGCTCCTATTTAAGTAGGAGCTTCTTAAAATTAGATTATCGTTTTTTCTGTGTAGAGTATTATTACTTCGGATATTCTGAAGGGATGGAACTCTTCATTGAATGGTAATTGTAAGTAGAGTAATAATACTTGCAATACTAATAGTACTTGCAGCTCAACTTTTTTTTAAATTCAACTAATTTTTGGGCTTAAAATAAAAATAAGAAAAATTTGAGGTTCTAAAATTATACATTTCAATTGTAAATACAATTTACAATTACATTTACAAATGTTAATTGTTTCAGTCAAAATTAGGTTTAAAACAAGACTTATTTTTTTAATGTGTTAAATCCAAAAAGTGTATCAAATTTTAATTTATTTAAAAACTAAAATTACCATTCAAACTGTTATTCTAAAAGCGGATGATTGAGACTTCTAAAGCGAGACTACAAATCTTTGGAGCGAATTTCACTCCTGACTGTATATAATAGAATATGCCTTTTTTTCAGTGAAAATCCACTCCATTGATATTAGTCATTTTAGTAAATTCACTACGACTATAAATATTGTATATCAACCACCATATTGTCGTTTGTATATATATATAGTTCGAATTAAAAAAAGAACAAAGAATTTTTTTTTCTGTGAAACAACGAGTATTATTTGTACTCTCCTATTAAATAGTAGCTAACTCTCTAGCTCAATGCATCTTTTCTTATCTACCAGAAATACTAAATTACTCTCCGAGTTCACTCGAAGGCGCGAGCTCGAAACTAGTCCTAGAAGAAATATACTTTGAAGCTATATCCATTTTCGAACGATATATTTCACACCTCGACGTGTTTTTCAAGGAAACCATGGAAGAAAAAAATAAACTATACAATTTCGCGCAAAAAAGAAGAAAAAGATAAGCCAATGGATTCGAAACAATTTTAAAGCTTGGCGTGAGAAAATCAAGTTATAGAAAATAACGTTTACTAGAGAAATGAATACGCAATCTTAAAAAAAAAATTTCTCATGTGATGAGAATGTAAAAAGTACTTCTTGAATACGTATAAATATATATATAGATAATTCTGTAACAAGTTCTGTTAAATCCTTTTATTTAAATGAATCGTTTGTAAATACGAATCACGTAGTTGTTTGTGTCTTTGTCTTCAACCTCATCGTATCCTCCGCTCCCAAAAAATAACAGATCCTACCGAATCCAAGGAGTGAATGAGAAAGAAAAAAAAGGGATGAGAGATTAATCCGAATCGAATGTGTATACATTTTTTGGGAAGATCTGTAAATTTTTAGCATACGAAACTGGTTCTCTCTGGAGCAAAAGGGAAAGAGTTACACTGACAAAAAAAAAAAATTTGTTGACTCAATTAATTCTAATTATTAGAAAAATATTTATTTCATTTAAATAATTTTTATTTGGATCTAATAAATATTTATTTGCTTCAAACAACTTGAATTATTTGAATCACATTTATTTGAATAAAAGAAATCTTAATAAGATCAATTAATTAATTAATTAATTAATTAAATCTAATAAATAAATTTATTTAATACAATACAAATAATAAGTTATTAAAAAAAATTATAATAAGTTATTTGAAACAATTAATTTATTTTATCGCTTCTAGTAAACTAAATTATTTAATGTAAATGCAAAAAAGTTTGTAATAAAAATTGTGATTTAAAATTTAAAGAAAGTTCCAGACTACGGAAAAAGTGAACAAATTTTCAGTAATTAACAAAAAAAGTTTAACAAAATTCTTGAACATATTTCTGACAGCAAATTTTCAATTAGAATTCTTCAAAAATATACGATTATATTTCTAAATAATTTTTAAAAGTAAACAAATAAAATTCATTAAAATATAAAATTTATTTCAATGGAATTTGACAAAATTTTCAATTGTTTCAATTTATTGAAACTATTTTTGGAATTTTTGAATTAAATTTTTCAAAACTTGAATACTTTTTGTTAAACAAAAATTTAAAAACTTATTCTTATTTATTTTTCCACAGGAATTAAAATTTCAAATAATTTCAATCAAAAACATCATGAAATTTAATTATTTCTAGAATTTATGAATAAAATTTTTGAAAAACTTTGAGAATTTTTCAAGAAAAATAATGTAATTAATAATTTTTTAAAATAAAAATTTTAATATTTTTATACATTTGCTTCCCTTAAATTTTCAAGGAATTTAATTTAAAATTCTTTTAAAAGTTAATTTTTGTAAATTCACAAAATAATGTATTTTCAAAAATAAAAATATTATATTTATAGAAAATTTTTAAAGATGAAAAAATAAAATTCTTTAAAATATAAAATTTTACAAAATTGTTTTAATTTTTTAAAACTGTTTTCGAGAATTCAAGTATATCTTCAAAAATTTTAATTATTATTTGTCAAAAATATAATTTTTTCCGAATTTTTAAATTAAATCTTTAAAATTTCAATTATTTTTGTAAAATAAATTTATATTTTAATATAGGTACTTATTGTTCTTTATTTCCTTCAAAAAATTTTGAAATAAATAAATAAATAAATGTATAAATAAATGAAAATTTGAACTGCAAGTCTTTCAAAATTTTATTATTTTTCTACAATTTTTTGAATAATATTATTCAAAATAAATATTTATTTAAATTCAAAACATGCATTATTGAATCGAATAATTTTCATAATTGATTTAATGCAATATTTATTAGATCCAATTATTAAGTATATTTGACTCAAGTAATTAGTATTTGGTACAAATAACTAGGTATTATTATTTAATATACTATAAATTAAAAAACTTGTGTTCAGTAAATATTTACTTAGTTCAAATAAATATTTAATGTACAGACAAATAAACAATTTAATTGAAATAAATATTTCTTTATTTGAATTAAATATTTTGTTATTTGATTCAAAATTTTTTTTATTTGATTAAAATATTTTTTTATTTGTTTAAAATATTTTTTTATTTCACAGGAAAAAAAAAGTCTGACTCCGTTTACACCTTAAATTCAGCCCATGTATTTCACATAAGTCTGTCCTTGTTTAACGGGGCTGACTCCGTTTACATCTTAAATTCAGCCTCAAAAATAGGCTGAAAGTAAAACTTTTTTTTTTTAGTGTGTTGATTTAAATATTTTTTATTTGATTCAAATATTTTTTTATTAGAATCAAATATTTTTTTATTTGAATCGAATATTATTTTTTTATTTGATTGAAATAATTTTTTTCGATTCAAATAATTTTCCTGCGATTCAAATAATTTATTTCCCGTGTAGAGTGAGTGAGAGAGAAAGGACACTTGGCGCGAACAGTTAACGTCCTTAAAGATCGAGGGAGGACACTTGATTTTTTTTGAGGGGGGGTTTTTTTTCGATATATCGCACACGTCATTGAAGGGCGGGTTTCTTAAATTTATGGGTTGTTCGAGAAGGGCGGAAAGGACGCGTTGAACTTGTTGAGGGACACGGGAGGGAAAAACAGATCGGCGTTACTGTAATGCGAACAAACTTGCCAAAGGCATTAACACCGGTGGTGGGTGAGTGGTCTCGTCGGCACTCCCACAATAAAAGAAGGAACTACCGACCAACTAGCAGTAGGTGAGACAAACGGTTGAGAGAGAAAAAGAGCGAGAGAGAGAGAAATCGAGAAAAGGAGAAAGAAAGAGAGAAGTAGAAAGAAAGAGAGAGAGAGAAAAAGAGAGGGAGAGAGAGAAATAGAGAGAAGAAGAAAGAAAGAGAGAGAGAGAGAAAAAGAGAGGGAGAGGAGATAAAACTAGTGAGTATAAGAGAGAGGGAGCGAGGCAGTCAGGCGCGAGAACGGGAACGTAACAATTACTATCTGAGACCGATCGGCGCGGAAAGATTAACGATCTTACTCTTACCGGGACGTCGGGTGCCTCACCGCGATTGCTCACGAGACGAGGGGCACATTAAAGTCACCTTCTTCTTTCTCAATGAGATATTGCCCAGCGCGAGGCGAGCACCTTTTCCAGCCGGTGGTGTGTGTCTTGTAAATCGTACGTCGTTTGCTTGAAAACGGATTGCGAAGCCCATCGAAGGCCGAACGAGAAGCTTTAAACGAAAATAAGTCTTTTAAAGACGACGACGACGACAAGAAGTCGATTCGCGTGGGTTGATATTTTCTCTCACTCCCTCTCTCCCTCTCTCTCTCTCTTTCTTTCTTTATAGATATTTCATTGTAGAGATACAGTTTTTTTTTAAGGACAGATTTTATATACAATAATCATTCTTGTCGTCTGATTTGATTGAGCTGTAAATCGTAATACTTGAACGGAATTCTATACAAGAGTATAATAAAGGAGAGAAATTTCCCTCCGAGGTGCTGAGGAATAATAAAGGCGGGCAAATTTATTCCGGATATCAATTACTGTAGAGAGGAGGGAGTTTATGTTTATGTTTTAGTGTAGATTTTTATTGTTTTGCTTGCAGATTCTAGGGTTGTATGTGGTCAGGTTTCTATATGCTTATAGAGTGAAGAAACTTATTTAAAGTTGCATTTTAAATTAATGTAACAACTTAGCCATTTTATAAACATTTGAGGCTTAGCAACGTTAGGGATGAATTTCAATTTTCTTGTCTATTTTTCGCCAGTCAAGAGTCATTTAAGAAGAAATATTTCCTAAAGGTAAGATTGAAATAAGGAAGAAAAGTAAGTATCTATAACTTCATTACTTTCATGAAAAACGAAATTTTAATTTAGCGTCGAAAACTGTATTAGTTTGTATTTTTAGAGACAAAAATGTCCCTAATTTAAATTTTTTATTTTATTATGTATTAGGCTTACCACCCTCAAGTGGTAAAAGATTGTTATCCTGTCAGTTTTTATACCGAATTCAAGATAAAAAATAATACTTCTCTTTTTCCAGTACAATAGTTTTTTGATTTTTAGAATAAAGATGCAAAAAATCAAAAAACAATTGTACCATTTAGGATATTAATTAATAAAGAAGTTTGAACAAAAAAATAAAAAAACTTTGAATTTTATTTATGCCCGAATGATGAAGGTAAGCATTCCTGTCTAAAGAATATAGGTATAAAAAAATATAAATTTATATATATATAAAGTCATTGTGGACATTTGTAAGGAGATATAAATATTTAACATTTAGCGGCAAAGGATTAAAAGAAGTTCATCTTGTTTTAAAGAAGAGTTCTCTGACACCGTTTGTTAAGATGCCGGTTTGTTGAATTCAATCTAGTGGAAAATGATATTACGCTTGAACATCAACTCGACGTTCAAATGGAAACATCAGTGTTGACGGAGAGATAGAAGGCACACACGCATAGATTATACTGCGCGAAGGAGTAGGTAGCCTGGGAATTTGAGACAACATACAAGAAAAGAATCACAGCTTTGTAAAAGTTGGAAAAAAAAGAAGTTTTTTCAATTTTTTTTGCTTTTTTTTTGTTTCTTTTTTAAAGTTGCGCACAACATTCTATATATGTCAAACCAATCTACACTAGTTAACATAATCATTTATCAGTATTACTTCGAATTTTACATCTCTTATCATTCACAAATAGCTTCTTCCATGCATTCCAATAATTATTATCTGAGTCATCAAAATTAATTTAATTCACAATTCATAAAAAGTAACCACAGCCAATAATCTGCAGAAGATGAAAAATTATTTATTGAGCGAACTTTCTCTTCTGTTTACAAAAACAATTGGTACCTCAAAAATTTTTTACTGGTCCCAAACTATTGCTAGAACAATTCCAATTAATATCTGGCTCATCAAAATTAATTTTATTAACAATTCATAAAAAGTAACCACAGCCGAAAATCGGCAGAAGATGAAAAATTTATTTTTAAGCAAACTTTATCTTCTGTTTACTAACAATTGTTAGCACAAAAATTTTTTACTGGTCCCAAACTATTGCTTGAACAATTCCAATAATTATTTGAGTAATTAAAATTAATTTAATTCACATTTTATAAAAAGTAACCACAGCCGAAAATCAGCAGAAGATGAAAAATTTTATTTTTGAGCGAGCTGTATCTTTTGTTTACTAACAATTGTTAGCACAAAAATTTTAAACTGGTCTCAAACTATTGCTTGAACAATTCCAATAATTATCTGAGTAATTAAAATTAATTTAATTCACATTTTATAAAAAGTAACCACAGCCGAAAATCAGCAGAAGATGAAAAATTTTATTTTTGAGCGAGCTGTATCTTTTGTTTACTAACAATTGTTAGCACAAAAATTTTAAACTGGTCTCAAACTATTGCTTGAACAATTCCAATAATTATCTGAGTAATTAAAATTAATTTAATTCACATTTTATAAAAAGTAACCACAGCCGATAATCAGCAGAAGAGGAAAAATTATTTTTTAAAGAACTTTATCTTCTGTTTAATAACAATTATTATGGAAAAGAATTTTTTTTTTCTCAATGTTTTTAACTTTTTGTAAATCCAAACCTTGGCAGTGATTTTAACTGGTCTATAAAATTGTCTTGTGGGTCAATGCCTAAGATTGCTAGTGAGAATTGCTCCAGAAGATTTTTGCAATCTTGCGCCATACATTTTCTCCTCGCACTGTTTTTTTTTACATCCCCCTATCACTCAAGTGATTAATAAAATTAAAACTTCCCGAGAAGAAAAAAAATCCCCTGCAAAAGCAGTGAGCAAGTTTTGCACGTGGAAGTCGTTGGCAGACGTGTGAAACCAGCTACTACATCAATGTTGAAAACGAGATAAGTGGCAATATAGGTATATTTCAACGATGGGATATTTGCTCTTCACGAGTATCTCGTAGCTTTTTCCATCTCTAATTGATCGTTTTCGACGCTGAAGAATGTATACGTGTCCAACCGCGTACTCAGGGCGCTCTCACAGATACGACAAGAGCGACGACAACTATATATATACACTAAATGGTGAGAGAAAAGAAGACGCGATGGTTAACCGAGCCGGAGCCAATTAGCTATACGTTTCCAATGCTTAGGTTTCTTCTTCAGTGTCTCCACGTATATATAGTCAATAACCCATTGGCTATGGCTTTATAAGTGACCTGGAAGGCTTCCGGGGCCGAAGCGGGGACATTACGGGCCCCAAACTCCTCTCTTGTGCAGGGACACGTATATATAGAAACAGGAACGACGAGACTCCTATCTTATCCGCAAGAGAAGTTTATAGCCCGGTCGACTCTAATTGGGCGAGAAATCATCGGGCACTCCCTTTCTCTCCTCCAAGTACCCGCGGTCAAAGACGCCACTAATTCACGATCTTGTTTTATTATTTATTTTCCAACTTTCATTCTAAACTTCGAAGCGAAAATTTCAGGCGCAGACTTCTTTTTTTTATTTCCCATGCCCTTGGTTGGGGGGGAATACCGCTTAGGGCTTTGTTTCACTGAAACCTAATCAGGCCACAAAGTTTTATTTCAGTCCAATTACATTCCAGTTCCGATCGGGACCGGATAGAGCAAGGTTGGGTTCAGTTCCGAAATTAGGGAGTCACATAGTCGAATTTTAGCCCTTGATTGGAGTTTGAATAAAACCAAGCGCAGGACCCAGGTCATAGACCGATTAGATGGGGTCACAAAGTCATGTTTTAGCCCCTGGGCTGTAAAATGCCTGTCAATTTTAGGCAATGTACACGGAAAAAAAAATCAGCCTAATAATGCATGGAGTCTATTGGTTCGATTTTTACATGAGCCCATTTTGCAAATATCACACAGGAGTTTACTAAAAATGCATGGCTTTTGTGACTTTTGCCACAGCACCATGCGAAAATAGGATGGATTCCAAGCTAATCACGCATGGTAGTGTGCGTGCAATATACACAACAGACGCTCATGTGTTTTTAGCCTAGTATTTTTTTCCGTGTATATAATTGAATAATTTTTTTATACATTGCCAGGGTATCTAACAAGGATTGAGAGAATAATTCCCTGACTTTTTACTAATTTTATTTCTGCTTTCTCGGAACAAAAATATAGTAACTGACATATTTAACAATAAATTAATATCTAATGATAGAAATAAACGATAATAAAAATCTTCTAATTTTTGTTAGATTAAAAAAATTTTTTATTCACAAAAATTTTAATTTTTGTATAAATTTTTAGAAACATCCCTAACTTTCAATGAAATTTGCTGACAATCCCTGACTTTTCCATGACCGTTAGACACCCTGTTAATATTCTCCACCCTTTGGCAAAAAATCTAAAATTATCAAAAATTCGAAAAACCGAATTTTTTAAAATTCAAAATTTTTTCTTTTCTTTTATGGCATTTAGCTTCATTATTTTTGTGCTCTTGGAAAATACTTTACTTATTTAATAGTCTCGACTCTTTGGTAAAAAATTTAAATTTATAAAAAATTATCAACAATTCAAAAAACTGAATTTCTAAAAATTCAACAATTTTTTTTCTTTTTAATGGCATTTCGCTTCATTATTTTTGGGCTCTTCAAAAACACTTTATTTATATAATAGTTTTAAAGCTTTGGTAAAAAATCTAAATTTATAAAAAATTTCAAAAACCGAATTTCTTAAAATTCAACATTTTTTCTTTTCTTTTATGGTACTTAGCTTCATTATTTTTGTGCTCTTGGAAAATACTTTACTTATTTAATAGTTTCCACCCTTTGGTAAAAAATAATTAATTAATAATAAATTTAATTAATTAATAATTCTCTGACTTTTTCCCTGACTTTTTACTAATTTTATTTGTTTTCTTGGGACAAAAATATGGTAACTGTCATATTTAACCATAAATTATCTAATGATAGAAACAAACGATAATAAAAATCTTCTAAATTTTGTTAATAGATTAAAAAGAATTTTTATTCACAAAAATTTTAATTTTTGTATAAATTTTTAGAAATTTTCCTGACTTTCAATGAAATTTTCTGACATTCCCTGACATTTCCATGACCAAAAAAATTCCCTGACTTCCCTGACCGTTAGACACCCTGATTGCCATAGGTATTACAATTATTATAGTCACAAAGTCCTATTTTAGCCCATGATTATAATAAGTTGAAATAAATAGTAATTAATAGTTTGTGATTTTTGTTTTTTGACCGTATTAATTAATTCTTAGAGTAATGAAAAATAAATTTTAATAAGTAGTAATAAGCAAGAATAAATAATAATAACAATAACAAATATTTTTAAAAAAGTGATAAAAAAGCAAACCTACATGATTAAGACGCGTAATCTAACGACCTAAGAAGACAAATATGAAACAAAAAGAAAAGAATGCCAGAAGATATGATTCTAATAATTGATCGTAAATATATAACAAACGAGCTCTTAGACAAGGCACAGGCAACGCATGTCACAAGTCACTTCTATAAACATGCTAATGGTGGTTTCCGATAATAAGTTATAGTGGTTCGATACAGTGTGTGTCTCACTTGACCAAAAAAAGATTGTTCAGGTTCTCACATACCAACATTTGTGTAGCATCATACGAACGTGCTTAACACGCTGATGCTGGTGAGGTGAATCTGGGAAAAGAGGACCCTAAAAATGAGGAGAAGAAGAAGAAGAAGGAGATAAAAAACGAAAAGGATGCTGAATCCGAAAGGGGGAGTGAGGTGGGGTAGAAAGGGAGAAGGGTTAGTAGCTCTTGTAACGCTATCGACTCTGTCGCTGTACATCACGTCGACACCATCCTAGTCGGTTCGTTTCTCTCGAGGAAAGGAGAAAGAGAAGAAGAGAGGAAGAGAGCGAGAGAGAGTTGTAGGAGTAGCTTCTGCGCCATTACATTCGACGGTCGCTGACTCTTTTCTTTTTTCTTCTTTGTTCTTCTTATTTTTTTTTATTAAACCGAAGCTATTCTTTAAAATCTTTCATAATTATTCCGAATCTCTACAAATTGTAATTAATGATATCAAATTCAATTGTATTCTTTTCTTAATCTTTATTAAGCGCCTACTGCTTTCTTTCCAACCTAGCTATGAACCTATCTAAAAGCTAAAGAAGTTGAGCTTTTTAATTACCTTATTTTATTAGGACTTTGTGGTCCTAATTGTGCTTTGATTTTTGACCTTCGAGTCAATTTGGTTATTAAGTCCTCATTATCTATACTAATTTGAATGTTCTTTCAATCTTTCATTCCTTAACTTTTTCTGTCCCTCACAATCTGAAGTTGTCTTTAGTTTATACTTTTGTTTTTGTTATAACTTTAGATAGATTGTATATTTTATTATTATGTTATAATTATTTTTATTTTATAATTAATTCAAAATTGTAATGACAAATAGAAATCATCAGAATTTTTTTCAATTCTTTTCATTGAAAGACTAAAATTTTGTTAAATATTAAGTTTTGTCAAATTGAAATTATTTTTGTTCTTTACTTCTAAACCAAATTGGAAAATTGTTAAACAACTGTGATTAAGAAATAGAAAACTTATTTATTTTGCATTATTTTTCTTTATGAATCACAATTTTTTTAAACAAAATTATTATTTTGTTTTAGAAAAAGAAGAAAAATATTTGCACAATTCCTACTTTTAATCTTATTTTTGGAACAGCATTTCCCACAGGAATTAAGACATTTCAAAATTTCAAATTCAAACATTTTTTAAATTAAACAACTTATAAAAGTATTGTTATAAAACATGAAGACATCGATTGCTCCGAGTCGAAGACTCGGAGTGATCGATTTCTTCATGTTTTATAACACAGAGAAAAGCGAGTGTTGTTTTTGATGCGGGTAAATTTTGGTAGGGTAATTTTAGTGAGGATAAATTTTCTATAAAAGAAAATTTACCTTATTTTCGGTGTTAAAATAACACTTCCGAGCTAAAGTTTGATGCAGACACTTTTAACACCGAATTCAGTGTTAAAATGACACTCACTTTTTTCTGTGAATAATTAAAGATAACCAAGTAATAAATTTATTATTTTATATTTTAAGAATATTGTTACTGTAACTTTATCAAAATTATCTTCATCATTTTAATTCAATTATTATTTTCCAGAATTTTAAATTATTTTCTATGAAAATAATAATTGAATTCCTTAAAAAAATTTTTATTATTTATAGAAATAATTAAATTTCTGTGAAATTTTTATTATTTATGAAAATAAATCTGCAATAATTTGAACTTCTGCAAAATTAAATTTCTTTTACCTAGTGTTAACTAAAATTTTTCTAAAAATCCATATTATTTTAAATAATTTTTTAAATAGTTTTTTGAGAATTTTCAAATTCATTTATTTTTAACTGATATTTATTTTTAAAATCAATTTTTATTAGAAAAATCTTCTAGAATTTAATTATTTAAATAGAAAAATAAATAATTCATTGAATAATTGAATGTTTTTTAAAATTGAATTCTTATACTTAAATTTTTAAATAATTGAATTCTTTGGACGAATTTTAATAATATTTTTTAAAAGAATTACATTTATCGAGGAATTTGATTAAAATTTGATTAAAAATAATTGAAATTCTGCATTGAGTCTTATTATTTATCAAAATAATTGAATCTCTTCGAAGAAAAATATATTATTTTTGAACAATATTTAATTATTCAGAAGAATATTATTACTCTTGAAAATAACTGAATTTTTGCAATAATTTGTAACTTTTTAAAAATTAAATTTTTTTCTGTTTTTAACTATAAAATTCTTCTATAAATGCATTATTTTTAATAATTTTTGAAAAAGTTTTTTGTGAATTTTCAAATTCAATTGCTTTTAACTGAAATTCATTTTTAAAATCAATTTTTATTATAAAATTCTACCAGAATTCAATTATTTAAATACAAAAAAGTAATTTATGGAATATTTGAATGTTTCTTAAAATTAAATTCTCATAAAGAATTTTATCAACAAATTTTTAAATAATTGAATTCGTTTGACGAATTTTAATAAAAATTTTAATAATAATTACATTTATCGAGAAATTTGATTAAAATTTTATTAAAAATAATTTAAATTCTGCGATGAGTTTTATTATTTATGAAAATAATTAAATTCCTCAAAAGAATTATATTATTTACAAAGAAAATTGAATTATTGCGAAGAAATTTTTAAAAAATTTGTAAATAATTGAATTCCTGAGAAATTTTCATTATTTATAAAAATAATTGAACTTTTGGGTAGAGTTTTATCAAATTCTTTTTAAATAATCGAATTTTTTGGAAAATTTGATTTAAAATTGTAGTTTTTAAAAATCATTAAATTGAGGGAATTTTTTGAAAATAGTTAAAATTTTGTCAAGAATTTTATTAAATTTTTTAAAAATAATCGAATTATATTGCGAAGAAATTTATAAAAAATTTGTAAATAATTGAATTTCTGTAAAGTTTTTATTATTTTATGAAAATAATAAATATTGAGAAGCAGTAAATTGAGGAAAATTTTTGAAAATAATCGAATTTCTGCATTTTTTTTTAATTTCTTCAAAATTGAATTTTTTAGTGTTTTCAACAAAAATTTAAATTGGAAAATAATTAAATTCTACAGTACCTTTCTTCAGAGCGCGTCTAGTATTATATTATAAAATAACACAATATTATTATTTATTATAATAATAAAAATAATTTTAACTTCTCTTTAAAATTAAACAAAATGAAAGCAATCAATACAAAATATAAATATTAAAAAAAATTTACAACCACAACTTGGAAGATTTTCTATAAGATTAAAAGAAAAAAAATTGAAAGTCAGATTTCATGTATATATTTATTTAATGTGACTGACGTGCTTGAAGCGATACATATTATATTTTGAAAAAAAACAGAACTAGAAATAAAGGAAAACATTTTGTTTTTTATTTATTCATAATAAGTTATTACGCGTGTACCACACTGGAAACTTGGCCATAATTAACCAATGACTCGTGGGAAATGCCATCAATTATTATTAACTCTTGCATTTTTATTCGCTGGTCACGCATCCAGTCACAGGAATTATTTTTTAGATAATTACTTAAAGCTAACTGCTGCGTAGTTTATAATGATCAAGTATAAGACACAGGTCGAGGCACAGTTTTAATATCTACATTTTCATTCCTAGAATTGTATATATATAATATTTTTTTTTTTTAGTAGAAAAATTAACATTAAATACTATATTTCTTTAATATACACTACTAGTTGACTAAAAACTATTTTTCAAAACCAGTATTTCAGTAAATGTATACAATTTTAAAATATTTGTTTTTCTTTACTTCAATCAATGTTTTTCGTAAAAAAAATTTATACAATTCAAAAATACAACTTATTATTATTTTTCACATTATTTCTTTCTTAAAATTATTTATACATTTAATTTTTTTAAACACTGTTTAATTGAAATATAATTTTTGTTTGAATTTTTGACTTAACAAAGAAGTTTGCTAAAAAGATAATTGTTTTCTAAGTGTAGAATTTAATTTCTAAACAGGTAAACTATTAATGAAAGTTGTGAAAATTTTCCATAGAACAAAATCATTTTTATTCAGTGAAGTAATAAAATTCAGTGAATGTGAGAAAGTTCGGAAACAGTCAAGTTTTTACAATATATACAGGTATATAAAGGTGCGAGGTTTTTCCATCATCGTAACGCGAGAGATATGTTCGTTTTGTATATATATATACAACGTTTGAACAATGAAATTCAAAAAGTAGCACACAAAGTTAATAAGAAAGCATACATTATTCCCCGCACGAGAAATGCAAATTCAAAGTGATCCCTCATTCACTGCGACATGGATGATGCGATCTAATATAGTGAAACCCCAAGAGCTGACTGATTACCGTCATATACGCTCGACAGATTATGCTCTGATCGTGTTCGTGACACGACTCAAAAAAATCACATGCATAAAACAAAATCCTTTCCCAAAACATTCCATATATACACTCCAAAGGCATCAATGCTCATAATTTCCATCCCCCTTTGAATAAATATTGTATTAACAGATAAAATCGCGAACTTTATAAATTGCAATCGATACTACTATTAAAAGTCTCTTAAAATACATTTAAGAGAGAGAAAATCATGAAAAAACTATTTGTTTTATTTGTAAAAAGTGAAAAATACTAGATTTTTAATCCATTGATATTATATTTTGATTAAAATTAAATAATTTATCCAGCTGAGAAAGTTCTATAGAATTTCACTAGAATCATACTAAAGAATAATTCTATATGAATTCTAGTAAATATTCAACAGAATTTCACTAGAATGATTCTATAGAATTTCTACATGAATTCTACTAAATTTTAGTCAATTTTAAAAAGAAAGAATTTAAATTCGTCAAATGATATTTTTCAACTTTATATTATTGTGTAATTCAATTTTACATTTGATTACAAATTTAAGGCAAAAATTTTATATCATTTCAATATATATATATATATATAATTCATTTAACTTAGTAACAGGGATCGAAACAGTGAAAGTATTTAAAAATACGGATTTTACGGACCAAAAATGAAAAATTATAAGGACCAATTACTGACAAAAATATAACCAGTCCGAGTCAAATTAGAGATAAATATTATATATTATTATAAATATTAAATTTTTTATAACTATAAAAGTGAATAATTAGTCGAAGACTCGGAGTTATTGATTTCTTTATGATTTATAATAATTAAAAATAGCAAATTGATCAAATCGTTATTTTATATTATAAGAATATTGTACTTCTTCAAAATTATTTTCATCATTTTAATTCAATTATTATTTTTAAGAATTTTTCACTAAAATTTTTCTTTAAATCAATTAATTTTCAAAAAAGTTCTTCTCCAATTTTCAAAATCCATTTATTTACAATAATCAATTTTACAAATTTCAATTATACGTAAATTCCTCAATCAAATATATATAAGAAAATAAAAACTTCAAATAATATAAAAGAATTTAATTATACTTTTTGAAAAAAATTAATTTCAAAATTCAATTATTTCTAAAAATTCAAGGTATATTGCTTTCAATATTCAATTATTATCTAAAATTTTAACTGAAATTCATTTTTAAATCAATTTTTATTTGAAAATACTACTAGAATTGAATTATTTAAATAAAAAAAATAATTTATTGTATATTTGAATGTTTCTTAAAATTGAATTCTCATAAAGAATTTTATCAACAATAGGAATTTGTTATCAACCACAAGAATTCAATTAATTTGAAATTCAAAATTCGATTAGTTTCAATATCTAATATTTTCATAAAATTTCGCAAAAAAATTGATAAAATTCATCCAAAATTCAATTATTTTCATAAATAATAAAAATTTCTACAAGAATTCAATTAATTTAGAATAGCATTTTCAATTAAAAAATTTCAAAATAATTAAATATTTAACAATAACTCAAATACTTTCACTAATAATAACATTTTTCATGGAAATTCAATTATTTACAAAAATTCGTTTAACGAATTTTAATAAAATTTTTAACAATAATAAATTATATATTTATCGACGAATTTGATTAAAATTTTATTAAAAATAATTGAAATTCTGCGATGAGTTTTACTATTTATGAAAATAATTGAATTCCCAAAAAGAATTTTATTATTTTGAAAAATAATTGAATCCCTGTAAAAATGTTATTATTTAGAAAAATAATTGAATTATATTGCGAAGAAATTTATAAAAAAATTTGTAAATAATTGAATTTTTGTGAAATTTTTATTATTTTATGAAAATAATAGATATTAGAAATCAGTAAAATAAGGAAAATATTTGAAAATAATTAAAATTTTACCAAGAATTTTATTTAAATTTTTGAAAATTAATTGAATTTCGAAGAAGAATTTTATTATTTATAAAAGATAATTGAAATTTTGACGAGGATTTTTAAAAATTTTTAAACATAATTGAATTTTTGCTAAGAATTTTATTACTTTTGAAAATAATTGAATTTCTGCAATCATTTGTAATTTCTCTCAAATTTTCCAAATTATATCTTACAATTTACGAACTTTTTGTCCTTTTTTTAATCAAATTACGGGCATTACGGACCTTCTTTAAAAAAAAACTGACTTTTACAGACTTGAAACAAATTTACGGACCTTTACGGGTCAGGGTTGGATTTTAGTCAAGGTTGGACCCCCTGTTTTTTTAAATAAGAACGCTAGCCTAAATTTATTTTTAAAAAAAATTTATAAACATAGTTTAAAAGGTGGCCCAACCCTGACAAAGTTTCCCTAATTTATTTCTAATTTAACCCTAGGCCCACTTATAACGTATTTTTAATTGAACCCCATAATTATTTATAATTTAATTACAATTTATTAATATTAAATTTAAATTAAATTTTATTAAATTTAAAATTTAAATCAGTTTTTTTAAAACACTTGACAATTTTTTTTTTTTTAAAGCAATCCAATAATTTTCTATTATTTATTTTGTAATTAAATTAATATTAATTTTTAAAATTCTTAATAAGGACACAATAAGCTTTGTCATACTACGTAATTAATCGTGACTGTTTCTTTTTTTTTATTTTCTTTTCGCAATTATTGTTTTTAATCGCGTGCACTATGGATTGACATCGAATGATAATTATAGTTTAATTTGATAACAGCAAATTCTTATAAAGCTGAATAATTCAAGACGAATTTAATTAGCGTTAAAAGACATGTTTATAAGTTGTTTGGACGAAATAATTATACAGTAATGAAATGTTAATGCAGGTTCAATTACATCAGATAATCAGATATTATACTATATAAGTGATATTTTAAATCGATTATTTTTTATATTTTCATTCAATATCTCGTGTTATAAATATTTATCTAAGAAATTAAATATTTTTTGTGAAAAATGTTAAATTTCTCATTAAGAAAGAAAATAAAAACGAACACATTCAGACATGAATTAACTATTTACTAATTTATTTATTAAAAATATAATATAAATATAAATTATAATATTATTTATTATAAATTAATTTATTATTATTATTATTATTATTGATTAGGGAAATTTATAAAATATCCGTAGAAATTAAATAAAATAAAAATCTTGGTTTGAATATTTTCTATCAAAATAGTAATTTATCATTTGGATATTTTTGTGACGTATAATTATAATTATTGATAACCTTCTTTTTTATCTTCTTCCAAAAATTATTAAAAATTAAGGAAAAAGTTGTTTATAATTGAAGCGAGTGAAATCGAAAAAAATTATAAACACGTGTTATTACAATTAGGGAAAGAATTTTTGATTTTTTTGCAACAAAAAAAAAAAATACATTTAAAAGAGAAGTAAACGAAATCAACGATTCATTTTACTCTCGGGAATAATGTTCGCGGCTAAGCATCATGCATTTCATGAGAAAGCAACGTCGACAAAACGGAGCGAGCGATTTCCAATTATCCTTAATCATCCTGTCAAATCATCTCAAGCAAAGGAATAAAAAAAAAAGAAGAGCTCCAGGTACAATCGACAACCATTGAAGAGAGGTGTTTTCGTGATCAGTAGCGTGAGCGTTGCAGTGAAATCGATATTGATCTAATTATTAGATAGAAACATGCAACGTATTTATTCCTATAAATGGAGAAAATAACGGAAACCAATTATCCTGTTCCTTCTAAAAATTAAAAGAAGAAAGAGGAGAATTGAAAAAAAGACAATGAGATCTTTTCAGTAGCGACATATATATATATATATATACAGTAACCAGAAAAATATAAAGTGTCTAAAGCTCATTCAAATTCGACGAGTCATTCGAGAATCATTTATTTACTTTTATTTTCAGAAAGAAATAAAAAAAATAATAATATTCATAAAATAGAGAATTACATTTTTGTTCAGTCATTTTCTTTTCTAGAAAGTTTGCAGAATCGATAAAATGTATTTCAATCGAATTTAAAATTTTTCGAATTAAAAAATAGAAATTCTTTTTTAAAAAAATTATTAATTCCTAATTTAATAAATAATCCTGACTTTTCTCTGATTTTCAGGCAAAAAATTTTGACTTTTTTCCTGACCCTAAAGAATATTTTTATTGACTATAAAAATGATTAGAAACTGAAAAAAATGTTCTATTACATTTATTTGCGAATTTCTTTAATTGTAAAATTATTCGATAACTAACTTCATTTTTAAATAAATACCTATCTAATTATTATTTTTCCGTAGGAATTAAAATTTTTTAAAACATTCAAATTTAAACCTTTTTGAAATTCAATAATTTATAACAATATTATTTTAAAATGTAAAGAAATCGACTCTTCGACTCGCAGTGATAACATCTTCAAAATTATTTTCATCATTTCAATTCAATTATTATTTTCTAGAATTCTTAACTAAAATTCTTCTTTAAATCAATTATTTTTAATAATATTTAAAAAAGTTGTCTGAGAATTTTCGAATTCATTTGTTTACAATTCAATTTTATGAAATATCGATTATTCAAAAATTCTTCAATTAAATATATATTATTATAGAAAATAAAAACTTCAGTAATTTATAAAAAAAATTCAATTACATTTTTTCAAAAAAATTAATTCTACAAAATTCTTAGTTAAAAATATGAAAAATTCAGATTTTTAAGGATTTTAATTTGAAATCTTTTCAAAATTCAATTATTTCTAAACATTCAGGCTATATTGCTTTTAATATTCAATTATTAAAAAATTCTACAAGAATTCAATTATTTAAATACAAAAATAAATAATTAAATGTTTCTTGAAATTAAATTCTTATTAAAATTTATGTCAACAAATTTTAAAATAATTTAATTCTTTTAACGAATTTTAATAAAATTTTGAAGAACTGAATAATTACTTTTTTCGAGGAATTCGATTAAAATTATATTAAAAATAATTGAAATTCTGCGATAAGTTTTATTATTTATTTTCTGATTCCAGACTCTACTCCATCGTCAGGGCATAAAATTTAAGTCTTCGTCTATTTTAATTATTAATTAAATTATTTTTTATTATTATTTTAATTTTGTATATAATTTTTGGATAGACTCCCTAAAGAGGAAATCATTTAGATTTCGAAACGTTGGAGAAAATAAATATTTTTATTCATTGTCCGAATTGCCTTAGTTTATTATTTAAGAAAAGAATTATATTATTTACAAAAATAATTGAATTATTTCGAAGAAATTTTTAAAAAATTTGCAAATAATATTGAATTCCTGTAAAATTTTTCTTATTTATGAAAATAATTAGATTTTTACGTAGAGTTTTATAAAAATTCTTTTTAAATAATTGAATTCATTTGGAAAATTTAATGAAAATCGTAGATATTGAAAATAATTGAATTAAGGAAAATTTTTGAAAATAATTGAAATTTTGCCAAGAATTTTATTAAAATTTTTGAAAAATAATTGAATTTCGAAGAAGAATTTTATATTATTTATAAAAGATAATTAACATTTTAACGAGAATTTGTTTTAATTTTTGAAAAATCTCGGCATTTCAATAAAAATGATAAAAAAAATAAAGTTTCTGAAAAAAATGAAAAATAAAGTTTATTTTAGAAAGAAACTTTAGAAAAATTATCCATTTATATTATTTTATAAATAACTCCTTCAGAAAGTGGTAAGAAAATCGTTTTCGGGACAGAAACAAGAAGGTCCTTTCGACGCTATGATTTTCGAAAAGGATTTTTTGAGTGAAAATAAAAATTCAAAATGATGGCTCCAATATGGCGACCAACAATAGTTAAAATAAAAATTAATCAATCTCGATTAAAATTTTTGGAGGATTGTTGCCAGTTCCAGAGTAGGGTCCCAGTTAGGAAATCTGTTTCCAACCAACTTGGATCCAGATTCGGTCAATCATAACACACCAGGAGCCCGGATCCAAATAAATATACTTTATATCACGTATAAGAATATAAAATAAGAAAAAAATAAATTTTTTGTTCCACCTTTAAAAGTGTACGGGATTTTTGTAATTAATAACACGGATATTAAAATTGGACGTCGATTGGAATCGATATTGTTTGGTTCGAAGATCCATTGAATGGAGAGATGAAAGCGCAAGGAAGCTGCGAGTGCCAAATAACGCGTCGTCGTTGCCGCTGTTGCTGCTGCTGCTGCTGCCGCCGCGCGGTACACGTCAGACGAAAGCGATCCCCCCCTTATTGAAGAGTTGTAAAGTCACTGGGGACCCATTATCCCATCGGCAAGTGGAAGTTTATTAGGAACCCAGCGGGGGTGGCCCCCGCTGGATCGACACCCATACGTAGATACATATATATATATAACAACGGCACAAAATCAGTCAGGCTTGTTACCAAAGACGTGTTATCGTTGTTTTTTCCTTCATTATTATAACGAACAATTATTAATAGCTGGCGCGGGCTTTCACTTTGAGAGGTGAGCTACTTTAGGTATAGACGCATCATTTTAGAACAGCTGCGAGAATATAAATTAGAATAGCGACAAAGGGAATCTATTATAATAAGTTAAGGAGAATTCATATTTCGCAAGACAATCGCAAAAAAAAGAAAGAACAAATGCTCCTAATTTTGTTTCTTTTCAAAGAATTTTATATGCGCATCGAAACTTGATTTAGTATTTTTTATTTTTTAGTTTTGACTCTGTCAATAAGTTTTAAGCCCCAATTGATTTACTTAATTTTCCCCCCAATCTAATTTTAAGAAGCACCTACTTAAATAGGAGCCAAGAATATTCCCTACTTAAATTAAGTGGCCCCACTTAATTCAAGTAGGGAATATTTGTGACTCCTATTTAATTAGGTGCTTCTTAAAATTAGATTATCGTTTTTTCTGCCTTGAGAGTCATAAAATGGGTCACGAGTTGCGAAAAGTTAATTAGGAATTCAAAAGTAACTTAAGAATCAAGAGTTAGTTACTTAAGAACAACTTAGTCAAAAAATAATCTGCCGGTTAACAAAAGTTACTTAGGAGTCATTATGAGACCTAATAGTTCAAAGCAGCCACTTGAGCGACGTAGGAGGCACTTAGCAACAAAATAATTTGTTAGTTATAACAGAAGTCACTTAGGAGTCATTATAATGACTCTTACTCATAGTTACTTTTAGGATACAAAAATTCCTTTAGAGTCCTAAAGTGAACAATAAGTCATCAAGAATCATTTGTCACCTAACAGTCAACAAAAGAGAATCAACACCTAAGAGTCACTTAGAAGTCATCATTTGTTATCTTAGAGTCAAATTAGTGAAATTAAGTCAAATTTGTGACTCCCCTAGGGAGTCATAAAGTAAGCGACGAATCATCAAAAGTAAGTTAGGAGTCATGAGTTCCCTAAAAGTCATCGTGAGTAACTTAGTCAATTCCTCAGCTGTCGCGAAGAAGCGAAGAAGCCAACCATGAGTTTCATAACTTCCCTCATTAATTCTAAAAAATACTAAGCAAATTATTAGCGATGAGGCAGAAAACGGAACATTTACCACGAAGGACAGATGTGCCGCTGACCAAATGAATTTAAGCACTCTTCCGCAACCTTATGTGTGGCATGCGTCGCGCAGTGGCCAGACTTTCAGCTCCATGTTCATTGTTAAAGCCGTGAAGAGCGAAGGCGGTGGTTTGAGGCGCATTGTTCATCGCTCCACAAACGTATTCAGATCCCCCGCTGTTCAAGTTATTTGCCACGATCCTTCTTCAATGATTTTTACTCTAATTTGTAGCGACAGGGATGAAGCACGCGAGCCGCATTCCGCTCTATACGTTTCACGAATGTTCACGCGCGGTCGGGAGCGTCATTTTGGAAATAACCATATAGCCTCAAGGCTTGCGGGTATAAATAAAAAGAGAAAGAAAGAAAGAAAAAGAGAGAGCCCTATGATTTCGGTAGCGGTATTTTTTGTCAGCATAAACCATCGTGAGTGCCCATGGTTAAGACTCTGATCGATGGCTGCTGAGTAAGCCTCCGTTTAATTAATTCTTTAATTACTTTCTGAAACGATCGTTCACTTTCAGATCTTTCGATATCAGTTCTGTATATATATGTGTATACACCTGATACCATACAGTAGCCCTTGATTAGACGTACCCCACCCCTTTGCTTTTTTTTGCTCTATCAACAAGAATTACAAGTCTTATGATACCTTTTTTTTAATAGTTATATGATCTTTCTTCCAGTTGTGCTCCAGGGCAGTTTAATTATTCCTAACTAGACCAATTGTTTCTCATCGCAAAATACCTTTCTAATTTTTTTCTGAAAAAGAAATTTATTTGTGTAGAATATGGAATAGGATTATAAATTATATATAGCCTAAAATAATGAACCAGGAGGAAAAAAAATACTATCAACTTGTGTTGGAATGAAGCTATAACAACAAAGCCCAAGAAATGACACGTCGAAGGGTTGTTGCGGCGATATATGACTTTCTCGAGTAAGCTCAAATTTCATCTGAAACTGGTCAAACAACCTGAAATCCCTTTTAATATATTCTTGAGAGAGCGGCATTTTAAAACGTCTTTCTCTCTCTTTTTCTCTCGAGCCGCGGTAGAAACGGGAGCAGATGCCCGTGAAAGGCAATGAAGAGAGAGACAGTTTTGGTAATCGGGTCTCTGGTATGTGTCGACTGACAAGAGGTTTATGCCCAACATAAGTATTTCGTGGGATATCTTTGAGAAATGATTTTGCATCCGTCGGAATAAAACCCTTCTGATTTGCGAAAAATTTCAGTATTTACAATGATTGTAATCGCAAAGAAAGCAAACAAAGAAACAAAGATTCGCAAATATCGCAACTGTATCTCAAAATTTTCAACAACTTTTAATAAAAATTTTCATAAGAAAACAGTTAAATTAATACATTTTTTGATGATGATGATGATAAAAATAGAGGAAAAAGTCAATAATCTTGATAAAGTGACAGAACAATGTCAATATTGGAAAAAGACAAAAGAAAGATGATAATATAAATTAAGGCGAAAATTCTGATCACAGTTTTTGTAAGGATATCAAATTGAGACAAAAGAAAGTATCAAAATGTTGCTTCGCAACACTTTTGATACTTTTTTTTGTCTCAATTTGATATCCTTACAAAAACTATGACGATAAATTTTTGGAACAATAAGTGAAAAATGTTGAAACAAAAGAGGGCGAAAACAACAAACATTCAAAAGAAGATTATTGGAAAGAAGCAAAAGATGATTGTAAATAAAGAAGCAAACAAAAATTGTGATCAAGAATCGAAGTCAATAAAGAATCCGATGACGATTATGATAAAGAATCAAGAGAATATTATGTTAAAGTGTTAAAAGAAAACTCTGAAAAGAAATAATATGGAAAATAGCCATCATCAGAAATTTAAACGAGTATAGAAAGAATAAATGAAAAGTTGTGAAAAGAAAAAAAAAGAAAGTTCTGAAAAGAAATAATAGAACATAATCCTCAAAAAATCTAAAAGAGTATTTATAAAGAATCAATAAAACTTGTGAAATGAATACTTGTAAAAATAAAATAAAATAAAAGAAAATTATAATACAGAACTTAAAAGAAAAATTATGAACAATGTGTACAAGAAATTTGTGATCAAGAAGAAGAAGATTATTTTTTTAATAAACAGATAATTGCAAACAGGAAGCAAGAGAATATTATTGTTAATAATCAAAAAGAAAGAATAAAAATCCAATTAATAGCTGAGAAAAAGAACCAAAAGAACAAAATTTACAAAGGACTAATTGAATATAATGACAAAGAAATAAAAGATTAATATAAAAAAGGAACAAAAGAAAGCTCTAATGAGCAACAAAGGAAAAGTTAAAAAAAATAATGAAATTTATTAAAATAAAAAATAATTATTGAAAAGTTGTTACAAGGAAAGTAAAGAAAATAAGGACAACAAATTCAAAGACATGATTACGACAAAAGAAAAAGATTACATTGATCCATAGAATTAATAAAAGATTATTTTTAGAAGATTATAAAATAAGAAGAAAGAGAAAATTGTTATTAAGAATTAAAAGATAATGTTAAAAAAAGTAAAAAACATTATAAGGAGTGAACAAAATTTGTTGCCTAGTAAGGAAAGAACATTATGAACAGAAAGCAACAGAAAATTATCTATAAGAATCAAAAGAAAATTTTCTTTTAATTCTTGAAGATATTTTTCCGAGAGAAAAAAGCTCAAGAAAAAAAAGTTCAAGAAGTAAAAGCAGATCATAATAAACAGAGAAAAAAAGGTTGTGGTAAAGAAGCAAAAGAAAATTATTGTTAAAAATGAGAATAATATTATAGAAAAAAAGCAAAAATAAATTGTGATCAAAAAGTAAAAGAAGACTGTGATAAAGAAGCAAAAGAAGACTGAGATAAAGAAGCAAATGAAAATTATTGTTAAAAAAAAGAATGTAAAATAAAAACAAAAGAAATGTAAAACAGAATCATAAGATAATTAAGAAAAGGAAGCAAACAAAAGCAATAAAAAAAATTGAGATTATGAAAATGAAACAAAAGAAAATATTGTGTGTTAAAAAATTAAGAGAACGATAAGTAAAAAAGAAAGAAAAATAAAAATAAAAAAAAAATAAAAATAAAATAAAGAAAAAACAAAATTCGTCATCTAATAAGAAAATATAATTATAAAAAGGAAGCAACAGAAAATTATCTTCAAATATAAAAAGATTTTGTAAAAGAAGCAAAAAATAGATTACACTAATGAAGCAAAAACAAAAATTATTATCAAAGAAAAAATTAGGATTATAAAAGTCAAGCAAAGGAAAATTGTGATCATGAATCAGAAGATGATTAGAGAAGGAAGCAAAAAAAATAAATCTAATCAAGAATCAAATGAGGAATGTGAATTGGAAGTAAAAATAAATTTCATTAAAAGAAAAATATCACAAGGATGCAAAAAAATTGCCATTATAAAAAAAAGAAAGATTATGAAAAATTATGAAAAAGAAGCAAAAGAAATTAGTACTTTTTAAGAGATTCTTTATAATCTTTTCTTATTTAATTTAGTTAAATATTTATTTTGAAAATAATTTATTCTTTTTTAATTCCTTTTTTTCCTTTAGGTTTTATTCTCTTTCCTTTCCTTCTTTCTTTATTTTCTTTAGTTTTAGATAAAATTTTTCATAAAATATTTAAGTATAAAGATTCTTTACAATTTTTTTACTTCTTACACGGAGAGGAGGGCGTAGTAGATTCTACTGACATGGCAGTTAAATCTACTAAACAGAATCGTTAGGTTTGGACTGAAGGTACAGACAGTGCCATCTACTGCACTGTTTAGTAAGATAGTAAGATGCACTGAGCAAACAGTATATTCTACTAAACAGAGAGGTGTCGTAGTGTATTATACTAAACATACAGTTGGCGCCACTAACCGGTGCACTAAATGATTTACTAAACGCGTTCTGTCACATTTACTGCAACTCTTCTCTCCGTGTAATAATTCTTTTTTACTTTTCGTACACAATTTTCTCTTAATTTTTTAAAATATAATTTTCTTTTACTTTATTTTCATAATCTGCTTTTGTTTCATGAACGAAGCAAAAGAAAATTAGAATTTAAAAAGAAAAGAGGATTATGAAGAGGAAGTTATTTCTTTTTTTTTCAAAAAGAAATAGTAATCTAGAATCTAAATTTTAGAGATTCAGAGAAGACGCAAGAGGAGAAAATGATATTGAAACAAAAGAAAATTCTGCTAAAAAACATTATTAGAAGTTAAAGCTAAAGAAATTAAAGAAGAAATGAAAGGGAGAAGAAAAGAAGCTATAGAAAATTGTGATAAAAAAAGATTTTAATCCAAAAAAGGATTATGAAAATACTCTCTAAATTCGAATTAGTAAAAATGTTTACTAATTGGAATTAGTGACTCACTTTTTGCTTTTGAATTAGTAAATTTTACTAATAAATTTGTAGAAATTACTATTAGTTAGTAAAATTTACTAATTCAAAAGCAAAAAGTCAGTCACTAATCTCAAACTAGTAAACATTTTTACAAATTCAAATTTAGAGAGTAGGAAGTAAAAATAAATTGTTTTCAGGAATCAAAAGAATAATCCAGCATCAAAAAAAAGATTATAAAAAATGATAAAAACTAAAGCAATACGAAAAAGAAGAAAAAATAGCAGATAATAAATCAATAAGAAAATCAAAACTACAAAAAAGGAAAAAATCGGTAAAATGTCAAGTCTAATTAAAACAAAAACTAAAAGATCTAATAAAACCATTATACAGAAGAATATATAATCAACAATTTCAAAGAAGATCAATACTTAGAACAATAACAAAGTGTTAAAAGAAGAAAATAAAAAAAAGAAATTTCAAACGAATTGAACCAATGAAAATAATGATGATGATGAATTAGAGGAAGATGACGTGGACGAAAAATGAATAAAGTTGAAGAGGAGAGGAGAAAAAAGAGCATATGATGAAAAGCGCATATAAGCAGAGGAGGTCGAACGATGCCGCGCTCGCCTTCGAGCTTGCGTGCTAGTTCCAATTGCAAAGTAATTTCTCGCACGCAATTGCCCGCTACTGGAATTATTATTGCCCGGTAGGCCACCTCTTCGTCAGTCATTTACTTTTAAAATTTACAAAACCCAAACCTCTTGTGCGCGCACGGCAATGCGGAATTTTGTGGTTTCCAATTATAATTGCACTTTCTCTGCCTGAGCACGATTCACATATATATTCAAACATATAACTTTTTCTCTCACGCTGTAATGGTTTTTTTTCTTTTTACCAAAAAAATAACCAAAAAAATAAAAACAAAATAAATAAAATTATACCGAAATTCTTACTTTTTTTCATCTCCTTCTTTTTAAGAGACTGATGTTGAATCGTATTTCATAATTATTATCTTTAAATTTAAATTAGTAAAAATGTTAAGTAATTTAAATTAAGGACTGATTTTTTGCTTTTGTATTAGTAAATTTTACTCAAATTGTAGTAGAAATTACTATATAATTTATAGTAATTAATACATTTATAATTTTATTTTATAATTTTATAGTAATTACTATAATGTACAGTAATTTCTACTACAAGTTGAGTAAAATTTACTTGAATTTACCAATTCAAGAGCAATTAAAAAATTTTGAATTAATATCTGACTTCTACTTTAATTTATTAGTAAAATTTCTTAAATAGTAACTTCTACTCATTTATTAGTAAAATTTGATAAATAGTAAATTCTACTAATTTTTTCGTAAAATTGATTGTAAGAGGAAAAAGTCAGTCACTAATTTAAATTCCCAGATATTTTTATTTTTCACTAATGGAAATTTAGAGAGAAGTAGAATTAACAAAATGCTTTTATTTTAATATTTTGTAGATTAAATTTAAGTTCGAAAAATTAATTTTTCGTTTATTAATATTTAGTTTGAATTCAATTTTCAAATTTATTTTGAGAGATCTTTAAATTAAGGGGATATAAAAGTCACTACGATTTTTCCATTGAGATTAAGTGGAAAATACCTCTTAGGGTACCTCTTTAAGGGATGATCAAACAACAGAAATTAAAAAAAATATTAACAAAAATTTGTCAAAAAATAAAACTACTAATACTAATAATGTTAATAATATTAATAAAAATTTGAATAAAAATACCTAATGTTCATAAATAGTAGAATTAATGAATTTAAAAAAAATCAAAAATACTGTCTTCTTCGTTATTTAAATCAAAATTGTTGAGAAATTTCAGGCTGGAAAATAGAAAATAAATCATTTTCTCTTTAAAATAAATTAAATTGCAAAAAAAATTTCAGTTTGCAAAAAAAAAAATTTTAGGTTTTGAATTTAAAGTATGAAGATAAGGAGCCTCATCTATAAGGAAGCATCATCAGTCAAATGTTCGATAACCGAAAATGATAAGTTGTTTTTTCCTGATTGATAGCCAAGGCATGACTGGCATATGCAAACTTATCGACAGTTACCAACTATGCCACATACTATTTTAGAGTACCGACTGAGAAATTTTGGTAGAAACTTTACCCTATTTCCCTCTAAATAAAAGTATTTGTTTTAAAAAACAATCAATTGGTAAAAATAGTAGAAAAGATGTCAATTTTTTCACTAGTTCGAAATGTATAGTTATGAAAAATTGTTTTTGGAGAATTTTTGTTTATCATAGAATGGTAACTAATAGTGGTAACTTACCGGCAGTGTGTCAGCAGTGTCCTACCATCAAGCAGTAAGTTCTATGAAAACTCGATCGATAACTGTAAATTCCGCAAAGTTTGGTCTCCTTTTCAGCAGAGGCAGCACTAAACAGAGAATAATTTTAAAATTTTAAATTGGATTTTTAATTCTATTCAATTAAAAATTTGTTATGTTAAATATACTTAATATTTGATATTATAAATTTTCTCATCAAGAAGTCTATCAAGTAATAAAATAAAATAATAATAAAATACTCATCAAGAATTAAGGGAGGTTACAAGAATATAAAGTAGACAGATTATTATACAATTTTAAAAGGAAATTTTACGAATTTCCGGTAATTAATAAGACTATTTATTTTATTTTTTTGTGTTAAGTCAGTTATAATTCTATACCATTTTTTTTATTTTTATTTTACTATTTTTAAATTAATTGTTTACAGTTTTCTTCAATGTATCTAATTGATACTAAAGTGGCCCAAATCGATGTCAAAAATTTGGATTTATTTTTAATTTTTTAATTTAATTTAATTTAATTTAATTTTTCATATGATCCACATTTTTGGTATAAATTCGTGGCAATTTGATACTATGTGTATTAAAAAATTTAGATTTTGTGATAAGAATTTTATTACTTTTGAAAGTAATAGAATTTCTGCAATCATTTGTAACTTATTCAATTTTTTTAGTGTTTTTAACTAAAATTCTTCTATAAATCCATTATTTTTAATAATTAATGAAATATATATTGACAAATTTAACTAATTTTAGAAAATTTCGAATTATTACAATTTTTCAAAAATTTAAGTTCTTTAAAATTTCTAACTATAACTTCATTCAAAATTGAAATTTTATAAAATTTCAAATTATAACCTTTGAAAGTTGTATTATTTATGAAAATTGTAAACGCAATTATTTTTTTAAAATTGAATTAATTTTGAAATATTTGAGTAAAATCAATTATTTAATAATTTATAAGTAATTATTTATATTGTCAGAAATTGGAGGTTATTTCTTATAATTTGTGGTAATTTCATATTTTATGAGGCAAAAAAATAAGACACAAAAATTCAGAATTTTCTCATGAATTCGAAAAATTAAATTTTTTTCCATACTTTTATAGTAAAAATCTCTGATTTTTCCCTGAGTTCCCTCTGTATCAGAATATATGATTATTATAGTTCTAATAATAATAAAACTACCTATTCCAATCCATATTTTATTTTTATGAAGATAAATTTGATTTAAAATTTTTTACATTCCATTATTTTTAAATTGCTAATTTTATTTTACAAAGTGAGTAAATTGTTGCTAAAAAATAAATAAACCTAAATATTTCAAAAAAAGCAAAAAGACACCGACTTTAGTCGAATTGTCATCAAAAATTGAAAAAAAGGAATAATAATAAAAAAAAAATACAGAATATTTTTCTTTGAATCCCAGAAAATTGTCTACGAGTTTATGGTGGTCCATTTTGCATCAGTACAATCTCTCCATTTCCAATGTTGATATTGTAAGGCGAAGGTTCGCTCATGGATGGTCCTAGATGATCGTAAAATTCACGCTCAAGATTACTCTCCACATATACCAAAACCCTCTTTTCATTCCAACATGGAAATTGGTGGCGATTCGTCTTTTTCGTTTTCTACCTTTTTTTCTTCACTCTCTATATATATATATATATATATATGTATGACAAGAGAGAAGGGAGAGAATCGAAAAAAGTGTGCGAGATAGGGCCAAGAAAAAAAAGCACAAGAACGAAGAAGACTTTCATCCAACTTCCGGATTCGTGGCGCATACACGACATCTCATATACTATGCATGAAAACGACTTATTCGTCAATGAAATGATCGGTGTCTCCCTTGGCCATATTTCCTCAAATATTTCAGTCCAGAGTTGAAGTGCATTTTTATATATAGGATAGTATTCCAAGGGCTTCGATATAGAAGAGGTAAAATTGAGAAGGGAGAGAGAGAGAGAGAGAGAGAGAGAGGAAATGTTTTTGCCATATCGACGAATGTGTTATTTGAGTTATTTCACACATGACGTTCGATCGATAAGCGTTGCATTGCAATTGGCGAACCCACGTGTCTCTTAGTTTCTCACTCCGATCATACCTTTCGCATAGTTTATATATACACGAATGTCAACAATGCACATCGAAAGTCTCCTCTACATACGCATATATATAATAATTCACCACTTCTCATGTCATTATTATTTTTTTTTCATAGTTCCATGGAATGCTGAATAGAATTTACCATTTCAAAACAAAAAATCTCATGTGGTTATTTTCGAATATTAACCTTATCCTATTTTTCGAATACTTATCAATTTTTTGAAATTTTAGCTGATAGCTGATTTCATATCTTATCATAAATATTTCGTAATAAAATCTAAACTATTTTCAATTTTTAATAATAATTAATAATAACTATTTCTATATAATTCTCTTGGTTGTTATTAAGAAGCATTTTTATTTACGAAAATAAAAAAAATTCAATAAATAAGTTTTTATAATAAAAATAATTTTTCATTTTATAGCCAAATGGAAGCATTTTCAAAAGAAATTAATAAATGATTCTCAAAATTAGGAGAAGAAAACAGTTGCTGAAATCATAAGAACTAAAATATTTTTAATTTATCCAAATCATTAAGAGTTTTATTGCATTTTTGTATAAGTACCCAACGGGAAGTTGCCAATGTTAACGATTGGTTCAATAATGGGCCATGCTTGGTGCCCAATGGTTTTTTCTTGGCAAAACAATTGGCAACCATCATTGGACCACCAATGGTTTAAACTTGGGATGATCACGCTACTGCCAATGATCGGTAGCCAAGCATCGGGCCAATATTAGTTGCCAAGGAATTGCCAAGAAAACAAAATCGATTTTTAAAAGCTTGATTTTTTATTGGCAGCCAACAAAAAACCAAGGTTTTAAAAATTGGTTTTTTTTTAATTATTAATTAAAATTTATTTTTAAAAAATATATTTTTCAAAAATTTATTTTTTAAAAATATATATTTTTTTAAATTAATAGAACATATTAATTTAATTTGTCACCTCTGGTAAAACAAAGATGAAAGACTGATAAATTCCCTCACTTTATATCTTACAGTGGAGGGATAACTGTGAATGTCTTTGCGAGAGAGGAGCAGGTACTTATATAGAGCCAGTGAAACAGGTCACAAGCGAGAAGAAATCACTAGCATGCACTCTGGCGGCGCTTGTCGGAACTGTTTTCTGGCGCGCATGCATATCCTGACGTTATCGACACAGCGCTTGGCAACCAACGTTGCGCCACTTCCGACAAGCGCCGCCAGAGTGCATGCTAGTGATTTGTTCTCGCTTGTGACCTTTCTCACTGGCTCTATATAAGTACCTGCTCCTCTCTCGCAAAGACATTCACAGTTATCCCTCCACTGTAAGATATAAAGTGAGGGAATTTATCAGTCTTTCATCTTTGTTTTACCAGAGGTGACAAATTAAATTAATATGTTCTATTAATTTAAAAAAATATATATTTTTAAAAAATAAATTTTTGAAAAATATATTTTTTAAAAATAAATTTTAATTAATAATTAAAAAAAATCAATTTTCAAAACCTTGGTTTTTTGTTGGCTGCCAATAAAAAATCAAGCTTTTAAAAATCGATTTTGTTTTCTTGGCAATTCCTTGGCAACTAATATTGGCCCGATGCTTGGCTACCGATCATTGGCAGTAGCGTGATCATCCCAAGTTTAAACCATTGGTGGTCCAATGATGGTTGCCATTAATGTTCCAATAATGGAACGGAGTTCGCCAAGCATGGCCCATTATTGAACCAATCGTTTACTTCCCATTGGGTAGTAATCGGAAGGTTTAGTCAGACAAAAATTAAAGTCATTAAACGAATTTTAAAAGCAGTTTCTTCAATATTCACGTCAGTAGACAAAGAAAATTTTAGAATTTTTTTTCGTTAGTAGTAAAAGATAATTTTAGTCAGACAGTGTATTACAAAATTTCTATTTTCACAATAATCAGTGAAAAAATTTCTAATTTATCAAAATTTTTCAGAGTTCTGTCATTTTTGTATAAGTAGTAATAGGAAGGTTTAGTCAGACAGGGTATTGAAACCATAAAACGAATTGTAAAATCATTAAAAGATACTTTCTGTACAACCAAAAATTAATGGAAAATGTGTTAGTTTCATGTAAGTAGTAAAGGAAAGTTTTAGTCAGACAAGATTTTAATTTATAAGACAAATTTAAATAAAATACTTGACAATATTGTTGAAAATTTCGCAATTTGTATATAAGTAGTAAAGGTAAGTTTTAGTCAGACAAAGATTAAAACAAGAAAACGAATTTTAAAATCAGTGAAAAAATACTTTCTAGCCAGCCAAAAACTATTTAAAAATGTGTTAGTTTCGTATAAGTAGTAAAGGAAAGTTTTAGTCAGACAAGCATTAAATTTATCACACAAGTAATAAAAACAGTTCAAAAAATACTTTCTAATTAGTCTCAACTATTGACAATTATTTTAGTTTCCAATAAGTAGTAAAGGAAAGTTTTAGTCAGACAAGATTTAAATTCATAAGACAAGACCTAAAATTATTATTAAAAATACTTTTAAACAAAATATTAGTCAATATTATTTAAAATTCCACAATTTTGATATAAGTAGTAAAGGTAAGTTTTATAGTCAGACAAATATTAAAACAAGAAAACGAGTTTTGAAATCAGTATTAAAAATAATTTCTAGTCACTTCAAACAATTGAAAAATGTTTTATTCTCGTCTAAGTAGTAAAGGAAAGTTTTAGTCAGACACGCTTTAAATTTAGAACACAAGTAATAAAAAACAGTTAAATAAAAAATACTTTCTAATCAGTCCCAACTATTGAAAATTATGTTATTTTCCAATAAGTAGTAAAGGAAAGTTTTAGTCAGACACTCCTTGAATTCAGAACGCAAGTCATAAAATCGGTGGAAAAAATACTTTCTATTCAGTCTCAACTATTTAAAATTATGTTAGTTTACGATAAGTAGTAAAGGGAAGATTTAGTCAGACATGATAAAAATTTATATGACAAGTCCTAAAATTCGTAGTAAAAATAATTTTAAACAAAATATTTGTTAAGATCTTAAGATTTTTTAAAATTCCACAATTTTTATATAAGTAGTAAAGGTAAGTTTTAGTCAGACAAATTTAAAATCACAAAACTAATTATAAAATCTGTAAAAAAAATACATTCTATAGCCATACAAGAACTATTGAACAAAATATGTTAGTTTCGTGTAAGTAGTAAAGGAAAGTTTTTGTCAGACAATCTTTGAATTCAGAACACAAATCATAAAATCAGTGGAAAAAAATACTTTCTAATCAGTCTCAACTATTTAAAATTATGTTAGTTTACGATAAGTAGTAAATGGAAGATTTAGTCAGACAAAAAAGTGAAATTGGTATTAAAAATACTTTCAAACAAAAGGTCAGACAAAATTGTTTAAAATTTCACATTTTTTCTATATAAGTAGTAAAGGAAAGTCTTAGTCAGACAAAAATAGAAAGCTAAAAGCGAGTTATCAGTAGTAAAGGAGATTTTCAATCGGACAAAGACTTTGTAATTAACTAAAAAATACTTTTTCATAGTAAAAATGTGAATTCATACAATTATATAATGTTTTTCTGCGCAGATATCAAATTGAGACAAAAAACGAAGCAAAACTGTTGCGAAGCAACGTTTTGATTCGTTTTTTGTCTCAATTTCATATCCATAGAAGAACTGTGATTAAAATAGAATTATAAATTATGTACAATTAAAATAAATTAGTAATGCTAATTAAGAAACTAATGTCGCTAGTTGAATATTAAATAAATCCAATTCAAGAATGTAATTACGAAATTAAATTAAATTAACTTAATTAAAAAATAAAATATAATAATAATATAATAATATAATAATAATATAATAATAATATAATATAATATAATAATATAATTAAATTTTTGAATTAAATTTTGAACAGCAAATATTGTGCCATTTAAATGTTAAATTTTGTATTTTTTTTTATAAGCGTACTTATATAAATTTATGGGTAAGCTTATATATACTACTTTAATAGTAATGTAAATCTTCCGACTGTGATCTATTTTAATAGAATTAAATGTCAGTCAAGAAATGTCACCACATTTTACAAATTTAATTGAGATACGAGTGCGTCGACCGTTTCAGGGTTTGAAGTACGTTTGCATTAACGTCGTCGAAATAGGGTCGGCAACTGCACAAAGTTGAAACTACAACGCCTGCCACATGCAGGCAAATCCACCTGAGTCCACACACTGGACACACTATACGTGATAAATGAACTATTTTCACCGCACAAAAAAAAAAAATCTTTATACATTCTGTTTTCGCTATTATTCTTATTATTACTATTATTATTATCATTACTATTATTTTTAACATTATTGTTAGAATAATGGTTGAAATAATAAATGGTTCATTTTTACTTAACATAAAACTGTTGAAATTGTCATTATTATTAAAATCAGTAGTTTTAGAAAGTTTTAGTCAGACATTTCGGTTAAAATTCAGTTTATTTATTTTTTTAGAGAGTAAAGTAACAGGGGATAATGAGACAGGAAATTATTCTTACTAAATAAAAATAACCACTAAATTCTAAACTAAAAACTTGTAATATTTTTCAAAGAAATATTGTCTTAATAAAAGAGAGGAATAATTTAAACTAAAAATAAAAATATTTTAAAATTTAAAAAAATTATTTAGTCTTCAAAAATTTTAAATTATTGTTTGTTTTTTTCATCTTTTCTTTTTTTTAAAAAAAACTTAGGTAATAAGGGTCTTATGACAATGTTTTTACTTGACAAAAGTGGATTATTTATATTTTTTGCGAATAAAATTGTAAATATATAATAAAATAATTGTATAAATAATAAAATAATTGTACGCTTTACATATAGTTATATTTTTTGTAATTAGTAAGCAACAAACGCCTGAATATAGGCAGCTGACTCGTAGCTTTGATAGCCGTCTAGAAGGAATTCAGGCGCTTCTCTCATTTTTAAAGAAATTATAAAAACTGACTCAAATGTTTATACATAATAAGAAAATCACCAATTAAAAATCTTAATTAATTTTATTGACACTACAAAAATAGCAAGGAAAACAATACAAAATATTAATAATAACAATAACAAATAATAATATTAATTGTTATTGTTATATATAATAATATACATTAATAAAAATATTATTTACAAAGTGTACAATATTAAAAATACTAAAAAATAATTAACATAATAAAAACTTATAAAATAATTCAGAAAATTTATAACAAGGAATAAAAATAAATTTTAGTCAAACAGAACTATTTTCGTACTTGTACTTTTAACATACTTTTAACATCAGTAGTAAAATATAATTATGGTCAGACACAATTTTCCAGAAAATGTATTTTTAATTTTTATTATGTTATATTATTATTCCAATGTAGTTTTATTGTGTCAATAAATGGTTAAAATATTTTTAGTTATACATAAAACTGTTAAAATTATTCTCATTTTTATTACCAGTAGTTAAAGAAAGTTTTAGTCAGACAAGCTTTAAATTTAAAACATAAGTGATAAAATCAGTTCAAAAAAAATACTTTTTATTCAGTCTCAACTATTGAAAATTATGTTAGTTTCCAATAAGTAGTAAAGGAAATTTTTAGTCAGCCAATAATAATTAATAATAATAAAATAATTAATAATTAAATTCATAAGGCAAGTCCTAAAATTAGTAATAAAAAAAATTCAAATAAATTACTTGTTAATATTGTTGAAAATTTCACAATTTTTATATAAGTAGTAATTGTAATTTTTAGTCAGACAGGAATTGAAATCATAAAATGAAATTTAAAATAAGTGAAAAAATTCTTTCTAGACATTCAAAAACTATTGAAAAATGTGCTATTTTCTTGTAAGTAGTAAGGGTAAGTTTTTGTCCGACAAGCTTTGAATTCAGAACACAAGTTATAAAATCACTAGAAAAATACATTCAGACAAAAAGTTAGAAAAAATTTTTAAAAATTTCACGGCTTGTATAAGTAGTAAAGGAATGTTTGAATCAGACAAAGATTTAAAACAGCAAGCGAGTTTTAAATTCAGTAGTAAATATACTTTCCAGACAAAAAAAGCAATTAAAAAATCTTTTAGTTTGGTATAAGTAGTAAAGGTATGATTTAGTCAGACAAGATTTGAATTCATATCACAAGTCCTGAAATTAGTAGTAAAAATATTTTCAGTCAAAATATTAGTCAATATTGTTCAAAATTTAACTGTTTTTGTATAAGTAGTAAAGGAAAGTTTTAGTCAGACATATATTTAAACCAGAAAACAATTTTTAAAATTAGTTGTAAAAATACTTTCTAACAAAATATTTTGTCAAGATTCTTTAAAATTTCAATTTTATTTCATAAGTAGCAAAGGAAAGTTATAGCCAGACAATGATTGAAACCAGAAAAAGAGTTTAGTATAAGTAGTAAAGGAAAGTTTTAGTCAGACAAGATTTGAATTCATATCACAAGTCTTAAAAATAGTAGTAAAAATATTTTTAGACAAAATATTAGTTAATATTGTTTAAAATTCCACTGTTTTTGTATAAGTAGTAATGGAAAATGTTAGTCAGACAAATATTAAAACCCAAAAAAACAATTTTTAAAATCAGTAGTAAAAATACTTTCAGACAAAATATTAGTTATGATTCTTTAAAATTCCAATGCTTCTGCATTAGTAGCAAAGGAAAGTTATAGCCAGACAAAGATTAAAACCAGAAAACGAGTTTTAAATTTATTAGTAAAAATACTTCCCAGACAGCAAAAACAATTGAAAAAGGTTTTAGTTTGGTATAAGTAGTAAAGGAAAGTTTTAGTCAGACAAGCTTTAAATTTATAACACAGACAAGATTACATTCATAAGACAAGTCCTAAAATTTTTAGTAAAAATACTTTCAGACAAAAATTAATCAAGTGTGTTTAAAATTTAACTGTTTTTGTATAAGTAGTAAAGGGAAGTTTTAGTCAGACAAATATTGAAATCAGAAAACAAGTTATAAAATCAGTAAAAATACATTCAGACAAAATATTTGTCAAGATTATTTAATATTTGACCGTTTCGTATAAGTAGTAAAGGAAAGTTTGAGTCAGACGAATATTTTAATTAGAAAACGAGTTGATACTCAATTATCCAAACTTTGTTTTTTAAAATACAAAGGACAATTTTCCCCAAAAATAAATATTTTTACATTTTAAATAATAAAAACAGACGTTTGTAAATATTTCAATTAACCTCGACAATTAATAAACACTAATCTAATTTGAATTTTTCCCTCCTTGTACACTAGCAATTACTTCTCTACGCTAAAATTCTCCATTTTTAATGTTAATTTCAGCGTTCAAAATGTTTTTACATTCACAGTGGCCGCGCGACTATATAAACAAAAGAAAATGCCCTTATTTTAAAAAAATAATCATCATTTCAGAAGAGAGAATTTTCCACTTCTAAATACCAAGTGGAACACTGAGAGAGAGAGAGAGACAGAGGGAATGCAAAAAAAAGGAACTCAGGGGACGAATTTCATTCGATTAGACTCCCTGGTAAACGGAAGAGAATGCAGTTAATGTTACGTTGCTGTTTTGCGCGCACACACTGTATATATATAGGGACGTTGTTATTTGCGATGCATATAAATGCATCGGAAATGGCCGCATAGTTTCATGAATCATAGCAATTATCGTTCATGCCATTTCCCTTTGCCCTGCCGGCAAAAGCTGCTACAGGAATCTGTATATATACACGCTCTTCTATATAGCTCTCGCGAGTATATGACCTTACTTTTATATATATACAATTCGCATATAACGAGCATTCGTGTTTGTATATCACTGAGATGAGCTCACAATTTTCAACTTGCTAATATTTGAATATTCCTCTGGTTTATGAAAAAAAAGAGGAGAAAAAAAATGATACTTCACTCCTCCTGCAAAAAGGGTTCATCATAAATAACACTTCTCTCTTTCTCCCTCTCTCTCTATTTTTTTTTGTCATCGTTAATGCAGTTCTGTCTCTTGTATACACTCTGTGTAAATTACGTAATTAGTGCCCCAAATCTTCAAAACAAACTTGGCTAAAATAAATTTTATGATGAAATACAAATTGTGTGCTCTTCTAATAATTTACGTCACTGGGAAAGAATTGCTTTCTTTTAAAACAAGGTGAATTAGACAAAAACATTCGGACAATGATTAAAATATATTTACTCCAATGTTTCGATATCTAAATGATTTCCTCTTGTCTGTCAAAAATTATACAAAATTAAAATAATTACAAAGAATAACTTAACAAAATAAAATATAAAAAATTGTCTTACTAGAAATTAATAATTCAAATAAACAAACACAAAAAATTTTATTACACCATGACACTCGAGTAGAAAAATTACATGGTTGCCACAAAATAATAAATATAAAATTCCAGGATTTCCCAGGTCAATAATTATGAAATTTTTATCAAAAATTAAAAAAATTTCTGGCCCAATAACACATTTTCATCTTCTCTAAAAAAATTTTTAAACTTCCAAATACCAAAATCTTAATAAGAATAAAAACTTAAAAAATTTGTCTTACTTAGAGATTTTTATATGGCAATGAGATAAAAATATTTTTTAATTTTAAGTTAAAATTTTTTTTAAAAATCTTTAACAGTCAAAATAACAGATATATTTTTAAATTAAAAAAAAATTATTTACTGTTCCTAAACTATGGCAAGAACAATACCAATTAAAATCTGGGTCATCGAAATAAATTTAATTCACAATTTATAAAGAGTAACCACAGCCGATAATCATCAGAAAATGAAAAATTATTTTTTGAGCGAACTTCATCTTTTGTTTACTAACAATTGTTAGTCAAAAAATTATTTACTGGTCCCAAACTATTCCTAGAATAATTGATATAATTATCTGGGTCATCGAGATAAATTTAATTCACAATTTATAAAGAGTAACCACAGCTGATAATCAGCAGAAGATGAAAAATTATTTTTTGAGCGAACTTCATCTTTTGTTTACTAACAATATTGTTAGTCAAAATTTTTTTTACTGTTTCTAAACAATGGCTAGAACAAAATTTTCTCAAAAATTTTTAAAAACAGGCAAAATTCCAGAAAATTTTTTAAATTACATACTATTTCTAGGTTTTTTTATACCTATTTCTAAATTGCAAACCTTTTCCAGGTTTTTCAGGATTTCCGGGCTCTGTAGCAACCATTAATTATAATGAATGTTAATAAATAATAAAATAAAACAAAAGGCAAAAATTGAAAAGATACAAAAAAAAATTTTCCTCGCTTTTTTTTTCATCAAATTTAAATTTATTTGATTTCAAACATAAATAAATCTACAAATGGCTTCAAAATTATTTATTAGAGTTTTTATGAATAATTGAATTCTTTTGACAAATTTCTTAAAATTTTTGAAAATAATGTTTTTTTATTAATAATTTTAATTAAAAATTTAGAAAATAATTGAATTAAACAAAGAATTTTTTCAATTTCTTAAAATAATCTTGTCTGTTTAAAATTATAATTAAAAATTTGATAAATTCAATTTTATTAAAATGAATTTCTGCAAAGAATTTTACTATTTATAAAAGTAATTGAATCCTTTCCAAAAAATGTTATTAAATATTTATGAAAATAATTAAATGTTTGAGTAGAATTTTATTAAAATTTTTGAAAATAATTTAATTCTGGAGAACAATTTAATTATTTATAAAAATAATAAAAATTTTCTGTAGAATTTAAAAAAGTTTTTAAACATCCCAGGTGGAAAAGTTAACGTTAGTTAACGTTAGCTAATGCTACTAACGTTAACTAACGTTAGACTAACATTAGGCTAACGTTAGTCTAACGACATTTTTTGATCACTAATATCAGATTATAACGTTAGTTAACATTAGTCTAACGTTAGTCTAATGTTAGTCTAACGTTAATTAACGTTAGTTAACGTTAGTAACATTAGCTAACGTTAACTTTTCCACCTGGGATAATTGAATTTTAGCGAAGAATTTAAAAACTTTTGAAAATAATTAAATTGTTTTTTAGAATTTTATAGAAATTTATGAAAATAATTGAATTCTTGTAAAGAATATTTCTTAAAAATAATATTCAAAAGAATTTAGTAAATCTGAAAAATTTTGCTATTTATGGAAATAATTGAATTCTTAAGATTTTTTTTTTAGTTTCTAGAAACAATTGATTTCTTTCGACGAATTTTAATAAAATTTTTAATAATAATTACATTTTTCGAGGAATTCGATTAAAATTGTATTAATAATAATTAAAATTCTGCAACGAGTTTTACTAGTCATGAAAATAATTGAATATATTGCGGAGAAATTTTTAAAAATAAAATTATAATTACAGTGACTAACTTCCCTTGATTATTTTCAAAAAATTTAAATAAAATTCTTTAAAAGAAGTTAATTATTTTTAATAGAATGTCAAGAAATTTCAATTATTTGTTTATAAAAATTCAATTATCTTGAAACAACAGAATTGAAAAATTTCAATAATCTTATTTTTCAGAATTTTCAAAAAAACTTTGCGAAAATTCAATTTTACTGAAACAAATTTAAGTATGTTTTTTTTTAAATTAACTAATAAAAATTTTAATTAATAATCTTCGCACTAAGAAACATGAATACATTAGAATGCGACTTTTCGTAAAATTCAATTATTATTTATCAATTATTAAATTAAAATAATTTAAATTTTTAATCTAAATTTTTATACATTTGTTTTAAAATTCAAATAATTTTAATATAATATACGAAGTGAATTTCAGAATAAAATTTGTAAAATTAACTTGGGTCTGGGAAAAATTTCCTTCAAAAATAGTAAAATTTAATATTAAAAATTGTTATTTCCAGATATTTACTTTTACTACTTTCAAAGAAATTTTTTATAAATTAGAAAAAATTATTCAAAAATAATCCTTAATAGCTAATTGCAATGTTCGAGGAAAATTTGAATAATTTTTATATAAAAATCGTTATTTCCAGGGGAAATTTTATAACATCCCTCGTAAATTTGAATGAAAATTAGTTATTAACAATTGACATAGTTTATAATTTTTTTCTCAATCATCGTTAATTAATAAGCAATCCTATATAGTTCTGTCGTTTTCTTCCCCCTAAATTTTTTAATTTTTTCTTTTTCAAAAAAAAACCTTTTAAAACCTACTTAAAGTTTGATTACAATTTAGATTATTCGGTGAAAGTTCATTATTTGTTTTTTAGATTACATGTGTTAGAAAGAAAGAGGAATGGCGCAGTGATGGTGGCGTTGGGGGGAGAGGGAGAGGGGGAGAGAAAAATTTTAAAAGTTGACTCTCTCGCTACAATTTATATTTATATAAGCGCAGTGAACTTGTTTCGCGTTTTCCTTCAACTTCAAACAAACTTGTGACTTTCATTCGCGAAACGAACCAAAATGTATATCGAAGTTCGTTTCAGGCAAGTCAGTTCCTCAAGCAAAAGTTAATTAACGAAGCTTTTACCTTAGATCAAACGAAGCGCTCTTTCCATCTGACTTATCTTGCCGCGCGAATGAATTACGCAACTTTTGCCCGATACATAAAAGTAATAGGTACGTTTAATATTGGGACAACTATCCTCGTTATCTACAATCATTTCCGCAACGCTTGCTCATACTATATGTCCTTGCACAAGAACGTTAAACATATTAAAATTTATTTTTTATATTCTTTGTTAACAATGAAGCAAACGTGGATTTTGAAAAATAAATAAATGACAAAAACCATTTTTTTGTTTTTCATTTTTATTCAAATTAAGAAGGACATTAAAAAAAGAAATTTGTTAAAATAGAAAAAAAACACCGGCTACAATACAATGTATCTTGAAAAATTGACACCGGTCTTGACAAATTTTTTTTAACAATTTTAGGAGGCGATTATCAAATTTGGGTTTTTTTTTATCAATTTGGAGCTTTTTTAATCGAAGAAGAGCTTTTTCCGAAACATAGAGGTACTCAGGACATTTTTAGAATTTATTTCAGATTTAGAAAAAATTTGTAATTCTTGGAAAAAAACCCTATTCTTGACAATTTTTTTTCAACAATTTTCGACGTGGTTACGAATAAATATATAACTAAACAAATTTGTAAATAAATATTTAAATACATTAATGAATATATAAAAAAATAAATATAAAAATAAACCTTGAAATATATGCAATTTAATTATTTATTAATAAATTATTTTCGGAGTAATTTTAATATAAAAAGAGAAAAATTTCAATTCGCATAGCAATTTTGCTCCGCGAAATTAAGTCATAATTTTTTTTTTGTGCAGTAAAGGAAAAGTAAATGGTTGCGCGGAGATAAAAATCATAAGAGTTGAAAAAAAATGCTACAACTCATTAAGAGTGTCCCTTCCGTTGGACGAAAAAAGAAAACATTTTAATGGATAATTTATGTACCCTCGAAATCTGTATAAAATATAATAAATTATACAACCCTTAAATTACTATGTTTACGTTTGATTTAACAAATGTGAGATGAAAATATTCTTTACTTCTCTTATCAGCAACGTTATGTCAAGAATGGGGTGCGACATTGGGTGTAAAAATAGAATAAATGAACAGAAAGTAAAAATGCGAACCATTTTCATTCTCTTTTTTTTCCATTATTTCTTTTTTTTTTTTTGTTTTATGATTAATATATAGAAACTGAAGAGAATAGAGATAAATATTTATACATATGATTCAACAGAGGAAGGTGCGAATTCTCTCGGAATTTTTTTTTTTTTTGGGTTTTTTTTGGAGAGGGTTGAAGAGGGTTGAGAGAAGAGACATGCAGGGAGGAGGTGGAGGGGGTTAAAAGGGGTGAAAATGGGAATTGTAGATGACACGCTATGGGAAGAACGCCCCTGTAAAGTTTACGAGTTTCGGCTATTCGGCTAACCGTTATCTTTTCTCCCATTTATTTTTACGTTCACTCCGCGTGCTCGCGACGGTGAACCCCCGATGCGTGTAATAATAAACGTTGCTTTTACAGCGATAAAGCTATGTGAGGTATGACCGTCGTGATTTCGCACTTCCGTTTTGCAACAGTTTTATTCACCACTCAATAATATTAAGACATTCTTGACACCTGTCACACAATACAAGAGGAGAAAAGCAAAAAATTTTGTCCATTTTTTAAATATTTAGTCAATAAATCTTAATTTTTATTAAATATAGTAAATTTTTTAATTTTTATTTAATATTGGTTGAACGTAACAAGGGGTCGATTCTGTAACTTCAATTCCCTTTCACTTCACTCTCACCTCGTTTTCACTTTCACTCCACTTTTATTTCACTTTCACTGTCACTTCCCTGCCACTTCACACTCACTTTACTTTCACTTCACTTTCATTTCACTTTCACTACACTTTCACTTCACATTCACTTTACGTTCACTACTAGAATTCAATTATTTTAATACAAAAAGAAATAATTTATTGAATAATTCAATGTTTCTTAAAATTCAATTCCCATGAAGAATTTTATCAACAAATTTTTAAATAATTGAATTCTTTCGACGAATTTTAATAAAATTTTTAAGAATAATTACATTTTTCAAGGAATTTGATTAAAATTGTACGAAAATTAATTAAAATTCTGTGATGAGCTTTATTATATTTATGAAAATAATTGAATTCTAAAATTATTTGAAAACAATAATTTCTTTTGTAAATATTTTAAATATTTAATTATTATTATTTTTCTATAGGAATTAAGATTTTAAAAATGTCAAATTCAAACCTTTCTGAAATTAATCAACAACAAATTTTCAATTTTTCATAAGAAAAAAATTTGCATCAATTCTATTTCTTAATTTCAATTGTTTTAATAAAATTCAGTTTTTTAAAAATAAAGGAAAAAATGTATATAAATTCTATTTGTCAATTACAAATTTTAATTGAAAATGAAATTGAAAATTTTTGAATTTTTAGAAATGAAGGAAAAAATTTTATTAAAAAAATGTTCTGTTACATTTATTTACGAAATTCTTTAATTGCAAAATTATTTAAAAACATCAATAGCTTCTTTTTTAAATAAATATTTAATTATTATTATCTTTCCACAGGAATTAAGATTTTCAAAAATATCAAAATCAAACCTATTATTGAAAATATTTTTAAAAATATTGTTATAAAACATGAAGATATCGATTACTCTGAGTCGAAGACTTGGAGTGATCGATTTCTTCATGTTTTCTAATAATTACAGATGACCGAGAGATAAAATCATTATTTTATATTATAAGAATAAGAATATTGTTACTGTAACTATTTCAAAATTATTTTCATATTCAATTATTATCTAAAATTCAAATTAAATTTCATTTTCAAATCAATTTTTATTAGAAAATTCTACGAAAATTCAATTATTATCTGAAATTTAAATTAAATTTCATTTTCAAATCAATTTTTATTAGAAAATTCTACGAAAATTCAATTATTTCAATAAAAAGCAAATTATTTATTGAATAATTAAATGTTTCTTAAAATTTAATTCTTATAAAGAATTTTATTAACAAATTTTTAAATAATTGAATTCTTTTGACAAATTTTAATAAAATTTTTAAAAATAATTAAATTTTTCAAGGAATTTGATTAAAATTGTACTAAAATAAATTAAAATTCTGCGATGAGTTTTATTATATTTATGAAAATAATTGAATTCCTAAAACAAATCTATTATTTATAAAAATAATTGAATTCATAAATAAGAAATAAGAAAATTTTTTGAAAATAATTGAATTTTTACGAGAATTTTGTTATTTATAAAGATAATTGTGATTTTTACAAAATAATTTTTTTAATTTTAAGCATAATTAACTTTTGTAACAAAATTGTTATTATCTTTTAAAAATAATAATTGAATTTCTGCAATAATTTGTAATTTCTTTAAAATTAGATTTTTTTCATGTTTTTAATTAAAATTCTTCTATAAATCCATTATTTTTAATAATTTTCGAAAAAGTTCTTTGAGAATTTTCAAATTCATTTGTTTACAATTCAATTTTCCAAAATTTCAATTAATCGGAAATTCTTCAATTAAATATATTTTAGAAAATATAGACTTCAAAAAATTAATTTCAAGTAAAATTGAAATAAACTTTTTAAAAAAATTTATTCTTTTACAGAATTGTTAATTAAAAGTACAAAAAATTTAAATTTTCAAAGATTTCAATATGAAACCTTTTTAAAATTCAATTATTTCCAAAAACTCACTCTATAATGCTTTTAATATTCAATTATAATCTAAAATTACAAGTAAAATTCATTCTTAAATCAATTTTTATTAGAAAATTCTACTAGAATTCAATTATTTAAATAAAAAAGAATAATTTATTGAAGAATTGAATTCTAATAAAGAATTTTATCAACAAATTTTCAAATAATTCAATTCGTTTGACGAATTATTATTATTATTATTTATTAAAATAATTGAATTCCTAAAAAGAATTTTTTTACGAAAATAATTGAATCCTTGTAAAAATTTTATTATTTGTGAAAATAATTGAACTATTTAGAAGAAATTTATAAAAAATTTGTAAATAATTGAATTTTTGTGAAATTTTTATTATTTTATGAAAATAATTAAGTGTTTGAGTAGAATTTTATTAATATTTTTTTAAATAATTGAATTTTTTTGGAAAATTTTATTTAAATAGTAGATATTAAAAATCATGAGAATTGAGAAAAATTTTTTAAAATAATTGAAATTTTGTAAAGAATTTTATTAAAATTTTTGAAAACAATTGAATTTCGGAGAATAATTTTATTAGTTATAAAGATAATCGAAATGCTGACGAGAATTTAAAAAAATTTTCGAAGATAATTGACTTTCTGCTAAGAATTTGATTAGTTTTGAAGATAATCATTTGTTAATATTATAAACAAATTAAGTTAACAACTGTTTATTTGTTTAAAGTCGAAATAATATTGTTTTTTAATCGTTTTACAATTATTATTAATAAATTTTTTTTTCGTAAAAATATTCTTTTTTAACTTTTATATATTAATTTCAATACACATTAGATTGAAGCGATATTGAGTGTAAGCAATTTTTTTCTAAGAAATGAGAAAAAAAACTAATAATATACAGAAATGTGAGTGAGATTTTTTTGCAAATTTTAATTAATAAATTAATTTTACCAGTCTCGAAGTTTTAAAACTAGTATTTAAAAATCATTAAAAATCACAAAATATACACATTTAGAGTAGAAAATAAATAAATGAAATTTATAAATATTTTCCAAATTGTTCTTGACAGTTTCAATTTAAACGAATTAGATTTAAAAAAAAAATAACAACGCTGATGAGACATGATAATTTGGTGAATGAAACTGATGCAGTCGGAACGTGAACAAAATTCTTGGACAATATATGAATATATATGTATACGCTCTTGCAATTCTGTGACATATCTGCATGCATATACGAAACCTATCCTTGAGCTACGCCGAACCAGTATGGTTAGCAAATATTTACTGCCATATTTCGGTGATTGTTAATATTGGCTCTCGCCAATGGTTTATTGATCACGGGCAGTGTTCAAATTGCACAGCTCGTGATCTCCATTGCATGAAAATTATAAATTGAATTTAGTTTACTTTAGAATCAGTCCATTAAAATTAATCATTCTGTAAACATTTGTAATTAATTAATTATTTATTTATTCCACTGTTAATTATTATTCTATTTGTCATGAAGTTTTTTTTAACCATGTTTTTAATTTTTTCTTTTTGAGAATTAGAGATAAATATTGTTACATAACTGTTGCTTATAGAGAGAAATTTAAAATAGTTCAGTTACTTTTGATATTAACGTTCATCATCATAGTTCACATTTTAATTAAGAATAAGTCGCTAATTGCTTAGAAAAGCTCACTGAATTAGTGGCAACTTATTATCAGAAATAAACGTGTGAACGAAGTTATGAGTATTTGTTTTCTAACTTTTATTCACCGTTTACTTTACACAACCGAAAAGTTTTTAATTTTCTGAAAAATTGGTTTAATTTTGAAATTAATTTAATATATTTTTAATTTAATCTCAAATTCATTTTAAATTAATTTCAATTTTATATTAATTAATTCTTATCTTAGTTCAAATTTAATATTAATTTAACTCATATTTAATTAAAGTTAAATTTAATTTCAGTTAATTCTAAACTTAATTTCAATTTCAATTTAATTTCAATTTAATTTACATTTAATTTACATTAAAAAAATACGATTTACTAAAATTAAAATCTAATTTTAATAAATTCTAAATTTAATATTTTCAATTTATATTTCAATTTAATTTACATTTAAAAAATACGATTTACTAAAAAATAGATTTTGTCAGTTCTATAAGAGAAAATAATTTTGAAAATGGAAAATAAAGGAGTGAAATTTTCATGAGAATTCTCTCTTTTGAATATGGAATAAACAAAGTTGAAAAGCGTAAGAATCGGGAAAAAAAAAAAAAAGTTTTTCTAAAGTTTTTATATACATGTTTTGCCATCTTATAAAAAAAGAGATCGAATTCTCAGCGTGAGCGCGAGAGAGTTTTCTCAAATCGAGTTAAAAATAATTTTTTACCATGAGCCTGATCTTGAATATTTAAAAAGCATATCCACTCTCCCCAGTGCAACCATTATTTGTCTAGACTTTTCCAGAGGAAAAGATAGAGAGAGAGAGAGGGTCGAGCTTGAAATTAAAAATTTCATGATGTTGTAACAACAAATTTCAACCCACTACTGCGGCGAAGGAATTGAACAAGCGCAATCTCAAACTTTTCAACACTCTCTCAGAAAGAAAAAAACAAAAAAAAAAAAAGTTAGGCATCGAAGGAATAATTTCATTTTTCATTGAACAAATGTTTTCCCACTTCTAAGAAGATTGTCATTATACAATTATACTTGTTAAATAAATAAATAAATAAATTATCATTATTTTAATGTAACTACATTATAATATATATTTTTATTGCATCTAAATTACAACAGACTTTGCACTCAATAATTAATTTTAAAAAAGCAGGAAAAAGTAGTTTTCAAACTAAAAAAAGTTGTAAAAAAGTAGCTCTTGAAAAATTAAACTTGACGACCAAAAAACTCGTTTTAGACACTTCACAAAACTGACAAAAATTTCATTCTATATTTTATTTTTCGGACTTTTTCCTAATTTACATCAAAAATATTTACTTCTTTATTATCCTGATAATAAATTGAATGCTGCAACGAATTTTATTACTCATAAAAGAATTTAAATATTTATAAAAATAATTTAATTCTTGTCAAGAATTTCATAAAAATTGTTAAATAATTGATTTCTTTCGACTAATTTTATACAAATTCTAATTTAAATAACTGAATTCCAAGAGGAATTTTCATTAGTATTCATAAAAAGAATTGAATTATAATTATAATTTTATTGTAACTAGATAATTATAAAAATTATAATTATTTATTTTTAATTGAGTCATAATATCAAAAAGTTAACTAATATGACAATAAATAAGAAAAAAATAAAATGCAAAGCAAATAAAAAAAATTAACAATAAAAATGAAAAATATAAATTATATTCATTCACTGATATTTTTCTAACAATTGTCAATTTATGGAAATAGAGAAAACTATTAATAATTTAAAAAAAAATCATTTTTTTGCATTTGAAAAGCTAATTAACTCTATTTATATCAGTTTACAAATGAATGAACTGAAAATTACGTAACTCAACGTTTACCTTGTTAAATGACATCAACGTTCATACTCATAAAGATAAGCATATGCAAGTCTTGAATGTAACAATAACAATTGTATCATTTACACGTTTTTTCTTTTTATTATCCAAACTCAAAAATGAGAACAAGCTACTTCATCTCCTTCTCCAAACAGAAATTTTTGTTAAATATCAGAAAATTTATCTACTATTAAAAAATTATATAATATATTACAAACACAGAAAATATCTTAATGTAAATTTTAATAAAAAAAAAAAAAATATTGTGAAAATAATGGGCAATTTTCTTTTATAGCAGAACTATAAACTGAAGCAATTTTTGAAAAGTAGGTAACTAGAGTTTTCTATTGAAATAGTGAACCTTCAATACTTGCATAACTGTTATTTTCTCAAGCAATTATCATTTACAAGGCCATATCGATACAGAGTCACTCGTGCAAAGCTGCAAGTTTACTAATGAGCATACAAAACAGCAACTAAATATTATCGTATGTGAATAGAAATTTTTATTCTCGATTACTTTATTTCTTCTTTCTTTTAGTAATCGGGGAAAAAAATTATCAAACAATTTTTTATTTTTATAATTTCTCTTTTTTGAACATTCAAATGAATTTTGACATTCAAATTTTTTTTATTAAAAAGATTTTCTAAAATTACTGATTGTAATTAAAATTAAAAACCTAAATTTAACATTTAGAAACTTCAGAATTTTTTTTTATGAGACAAAATTTTGGTAATAAAATTTTACTTTGAAGAAGAAATAAATAAACGTTCATTAAAACGTTCAGAATATTAAAAACATTTTTGAACTTTTAAAATTTTAATTAGTAAGAATGTTTACTAATATGAATTAGTGACTGACTTTTTGCTTCTAATAAGTAAATTTGACTAATAAATTAGCAGAAATCACTATATGTTAATAAAAAGTTAATTTTTTAGTAATTTATTAGTTTTAATTTAATCGTACTAAAAAATTAGTTGAAATTACTATTTATTAATTAAAAATTAATTTCTACTAATTTATTAGTGAAATTTACGAACCTAAAAGCAAAAAATTAGTTACTAATTCAAATTAGTAAATATTTTTAGTTTTTACTAATTTAATGACTTTTGAAAATCTATTTTTTCATTTAGCAATTTTTTTGTCGATTTAAGGGCATTTGAACCATGATGACGTCACAGATTTAAAACTAATGCTTTGCACAAACTGTGACGTCATCAAGGTTCAAATCCCCTTAAAAACATATATTCTTCAAAATTACGCATGGGTTTTAAAATCTACCAATTTTTAAGTAAAATAATAATTCAAAACGGGTTAAAATGAATAAACAAAAAAGGTTAGCAATTCAACTTTATCTGGTAAAAAATTTTTTGGAACTGAAGTTTTTTATTAAATATTTCAGAAATTAAAGTTGATTAGAATAAAAAAATATACAATAATTTCTATTTAAATAACTGAATTCTTCGAAAATAATTTAATTATTGCAAAGAATTTAAAAAAAATTTAAATAATTGACTTCATTCAACTAATTTAAAAATAATTAAATTCTTCATAAGAATTTTATGAACTTTGTTTTAAATAATTAATTTTCTCGAAATATAATGAATATTATGAAGGCTCGGTGAAACTAGCGACCCGCCGGCCGCCAGCCATCAGAAGAATCCAAAGGCGCCGACACAAATAGTGGCGCGGTGGGCCTATACGGTTCAATCAACGCAAAAACAACGTACGCTAGCTATTACAGTTTATAGAAAAAAATGCAATAGTTACATTTTAAAAAGCAATAATCTCCCTTTAATTTGTGACCAAGAACCAAAAATTTGGTCGAAAATTTATCGAGTTATACACGGAGAAACTTTTTCTTATAATATTAAATATATTTGGTTATGTTTATTCTAAAAGTACGTTAGAATGTGAGGATTTTTCGTGTGTTGTGCTAATAATTTCAACATTAATACGAAAATATGATAAGTTCGTTATATATTAAGCAACCTTCGGTGTACAAAAATTACTATCTGCATTAGAAATAGTCTTATTTTTCTTTAGAAAAGAATAAGATGCCATTTTTTGTTTGTGAAATAATACGGTAATTCTAACCTTTTTTACACATATAGATAGAATATATAAGAGACATTCTAACGTAACATACCAATTTTGGAAGGACTGCGGGCGGACTTAACCGATTTCACCCGAGCATCACCGAGTCCATCACCTGACGTCGCGAACTAACCCTAATGTTTTCGAAGTTGAAATTCTAAAGAAGAAGAAGTTGAAATTCACACGTGTATGAAAGAAAAAACCTTTTTATTAATAAACGTGAATGTCTCCTCATGCCAAATTAAATTCAAGAACTGTTCCTCAATATAACATAATTTTTTTCACGACTTTTACTTATTTACATAATTTGATTAGAAAGTTATTTAAAAAAATGCTCTCTCTCGAAGGTACATATTTTTCCACTCGTTTAATATATAAGGACGATTCAGCTGTGTACTTCTAACGAATCGTGCGATCTTTCGGTTTCCGTGACCAATCGTCGTGTTTTTACTTGCGTGTGCGTGTGTGCGTTAATAATATAGGTTAGGTTCTTACGTCGTGTTAAATATATTTACCTACAGTTACAGTGACATTCACTAATGCCATCTACCATCAGATCCAAGTATCACTATCGTCTCTATGAGTATCTATAGACAATTAATTTGTTGTGTTTCTTTTTAATTCATGGCTTTCCCAACTTTGCAAAAATTATTATTTTCTTTCTAAAACAACATACTAATTTTCGTTAGTTTCCTTATGAAGAACTGTAAAATATATACTGAATGAGTGTTTTTGATAGTCTCAATAGCAATTTCTATAACCTATGTCGTTTTTCCCTTGAATCTAACCTAACATACTAAAATGTCTCACCAGTTTTAAGAATTAGTGGTATTAAAAGTTTCTCCGTGTAAATTTTTTTTGGACATATTTCGATATTTTCGTTTTTCTGATACGGGCGGGTGGGGACGCTGGCTATCAAAAATTTTTTAAACGTATTCTTATTGGTCCAATGACAAGAAGCATTAATCCCTCTTTAATTTGCGACCAAGAAACAAGAATTTGGTCAAAAATTGGTCAAGTTATGAATTTTTTTGGACATATTTCGATATTTTCGTTTTTCTGATACGGGCGGGTGGGGACGCTGGCTATCAAAAATTTTTTAAACGTATTCTTATTGGTCCAATGACAAGAAGCATTAATCCCTCTTTAATTTGCGACCAAGAAACAAGAATTTGGTCAAAAATTGGTCAAGTTATGAATTTTTTTGGACATATTTCGATATTTTCGTTTTTCTGATACGGGCGGGTGGGGACGCTGGCTATCAAAAATTTTTTAAACGTATACTTATTGGTCCAATGACAAGAAGCATTAATCCCTCTTTAATTTGCGACCAAGAAACAAGAATTTGGTCAAAAATTGGTCAAGTTAGGAATTTTTTTGGACATATTTCGATATTTTCGTTTTTCTGATACGGGCGGGTGGGGACGCTGGCTATCATAAATTTTTTAAACGTATTCATATTGGTCCAATGACAAGAAGCATTAATCCCTTTTCAATTTGCGACCAAGAACCAAAAATTTGGTCAAAAATTTATCGAGTTATAAATTTCTTTTTTTATAACTTTCTTTTTTTATATTATAATTTTTTTTTTTTTTTTTTGGACATATTTCGATATTTTCGTTTTTCTGATACGGGCGGGTGGGGACGCTGGCTATCAAAAATTTTTTAAACGTATTCTTATTGGTCCAATGACAAGAAGCATTAATCCCTCTTTAATTTACGACCAAAAAACAAGAGTTTGGTCAAAAATTGGTCAAGTTATGAATTTTTTCGGACACATTTCGATAATGTCGTATTTCTGATACGGGCGGGTGGGGACGCTGGCTATCAAAAATTTTTTAAACGTATTCTTATTGGTCCAATGACAAGAAGCATTAATCCCTCTTTAATTTGCGACCAAGAAACAAGAATTTGGTCAAAAATTAGTCAAGATATAAATTTTTTTTGGACATATTTCTATATTTTCGTTTTTCTGATACGGGCGGGTGGGGACGCTGGCTATCAAAAATTTTTAAAACGTATTCTTATTGGTCCAATGACAAGAAGCATTAATCCCTCTTTAATTTGCGACCAAGAAACAAGAATTTGGGCAAAAATTAGTCAAGTTATGAATTTTTTTTGGACATATTTCGATATTTTCGTTTTTCTGATACGGGCGGGTGGGGACGCTGGCTATCAAAAATTTTTTAAACGTATTCTTATTGGTCCAATGACAAGAAGCAATAATCCCTCTTTAATTTGCGACCAAAAAAAAAGAGTTTGGTCAAAAATTGATCAAGTTATGAATTTTTTCGGACACATTTCGATAATTTCGTATTTCTGATACGGGCGGGTGGGGACGCTGGCTATCAAAAATTTTTTAAACGTATTCTTATTGGTCCAATGACAAGAAGCATTAATCCCTCTTTAATTTGCGACCAAAAAACAAGAGTTTGGGCAAAAATTGGTCAAGTTATGAATTTTTTTTGGACATATTTCGATATTTTCGTTTTTCTGATACGGGCGGGTGGGGACGCTGGCTATCAAAAATTTTTTAAACGTATTCTTATTGGTCCAATGACAAGAAGCATTAATCCCTCTTTAATTTGCGACCAAGAAACAAGAATTTGGTCAAAAGTTGGTCAAGTTATGAATTTTTTTTGGACACATTTCGATAATTTCGTATTTCTGATACGGGCGGGTGGGGACGCTGGCTATCAAAAATTTTTTAAACGTATTCTTATTGGTCCAATGACAAGAAGCATTAATCCCTCTTTAATTTGCGACCAAGAAACAAGAATTTGGTCAAAAATTTATCGAGTTATAAATTTTTTTTTAGACATATTTCGATATTTTCGTTTTTCTGATACGGGCGGGTGGGGACGCTGGCTATAAAAAATTTTTTAAACGTATTCTTATTGGTCCAATGACAAGAAGCATTAATCCCTTTTCAATTTGCGACCAAGAACCAAAAATTTGGTCAAAAATTTATCGAGTTATAAATTTCTTTTGGGCATATTTCGATATTTTCGTTTTTCTGATACGGGCGGGTGGGGACGCTGGCTATCATAAATTTTTTAAACGTATTCATATTGGTCCAATGACAAGAAGCATTAATCCCTCTTTAATTTGCGACCAAAAAACAAGAGTTTGGGCAAAAATTTTTCAAGTTATGAATTTTTTTTGGACATATTTCGATATTTTCGTTTTTCTGATACGGGCGGGTGGGGACGCTGGCTATCAAAAATTTTTTAAACGTATTCTTATTGGTCCAATGACAAGAAGCATTAATCCCTTTTTAATTTGCGACCAAAAAACAAGAGTTTGGGCAAAAATTGGTCAAGTTATGAATTTTTTTTGGACATATTTCGATATTTTCGTTTTTCTGATACGGGCGGGTGGGGACGCTGGCTATCAAAAAATTTTTAAACGTATTCTTATTGGTCCAATGACAAGAAGCATTAATCCCTCTTTAATTTGCGACCAAAAAACAAGAGTTTGGGCAAAAATTGGTCAAGTTATGAATTTTTTTTGGACATATTTCGATATTTTCGTTTTTCTGATACGGGCGGGTGGGGACGCTGGCTATCAAAAATTTTTTAAACGTATTCTTATTGGTCCAATGACAAGAAGCATTAATCCCTTTTTAATTTGCGACCAAAAAACAAGAGTTTGGGCAAAAATTGGTCAAGTTATGAATTTTTTTTGGACATATTTCGATATTTTCGTTTTTCTGATACGGGCGGGTGGGGACGCTGGCTATCAAAAATTTTTTAAACGTATTCTTATTGGTCCAATGACAAGAAGCATTAATCCCTCTTTAATTTGCGACCAAAAAACAAGAGTTTGGGCAAAAATTGGTCAAGTTATGAATTTTTTTTGGACATATTTCGATATTTTCGTTTTTCTGATACGGGCGGGTGGGGACGCTGGCTATCAAAAATTTTTTAAACGTATTCTTATTGGTCCAATGACAAGAAGCATTAATCCCTCTTTAATTTGCGACCAAGAAACAAGAATTTGGTCAAAAGTTGGTCAAGTTATGAATTTTTTTTGGACACATTTCGATAATTTCGTATTTCTGATACGGGCGGGTGGGGACGCTGGCTATCAAAAATTTTTTAAACGTATTCTTATTGGTCCAATGACAAGAAGCATTAATCCCTCTTTAATTTGCGACCAAGAAACAAGAATTTGGTCAAAAATTTATCGAGTTATAAATTTTTTTTTAGACATATTTCGATATTTTCGTTTTTCTGATACGGGCGGGTGGGGACGCTGGCTATAAAAAATTTTTTAAACGTATTCTTATTGGTCCAATGACAAGAAGCATTAATCCCTTTTCAATTTGCGACCAAGAACCAAAAATTTGGTCAAAAATTTATCGAGTTATAAATTTCTTTTGGGCATATTTCGATATTTTCGTTTTTCTGATACGGGCGGGTGGGGACGCTGGCTATCATAAATTTTTTAAACGTATTCATATTGGTCCAATGACAAGAAGCATTAATCCCTCTTTAATTTGCGACCAAAAAACAAGAGTTTGGGCAAAAATTGGTCAAGTTATGAATTTTTTTTGGACATATTTCGATATTTTCGTTTTTCTGATACGGGCGGGTGGGGACGCTGGCTATCAAAAATTTTTTAAACGTATTCTTATTGGTCCAATGACAAGAAGCATTAATCCCTCTTTAATTTGCGACCAAAAAACAAGAGTTTGGGCAAAAATTGGTCAAGTTATGAATTTTTTTTGGACATATTTCGATATTTTCGTTTTTCTGATACGGGCGGGTGGGGACGCTGGCTATCAAAAATTTTTTAAACGTATTCTTATTGGTCCAATGACAAGAAGCATTAATCCCTTTTTAATTTGCGACCAAAAAACAAGAGTTTGGGCAAAAATTGGTCAAGTTATGAATTTTTTTTGGACATATTTCGATATTTTCGTTTTTCTGATACGGGCGGGTGGGGACGCTGGCTATCAAAAATTTTTTAAACGTATTCTTATTGGTCCAATGACAAGAAGCATTAATCCCTCTTTAATTTGCGACCAAAAAACAAGAGTTTGGGCAAAAATTGGTCAAGTTATGAATTTTTTTTGGACATATTTCGATATTTTCGTTTTTCTGATACGGGCGGGTGGGGACGCTGGCTATCAAAAATTTTTTAAACGTATTCTTATTGGTCCAATGACAAGAAGCATTAATCCCTCTTTAATTTGCGACCAAAAAACAAGAGTTTGGGCAAAAATTGGTCAAGTTATGAATTTTTTTTGGACATATTTCGATATTTTCGTTTTTCTGATACGGGCGGGTGGGGACGCTGGCTATCAAAAATTTTTTAAACGTATTCTTATTGGTCCAATGACAAGAAGCATTAATCCCTCTTTAATTTGCGACCAAAAAACAAGAGTTTGGGCAAAAATTGGTCAAGTTATGAATTTTTTTTGGACATATTTCGATATTTTCGTTTTTCTGATACGGGCGGGTGGGGACGCTGGCTATCAAAAATTTTTTAAACGTATTCTTATTGGTCCAATGACAAGAAGCATTAATCCCTCTTTAATTTGCGACCAAGAAACAAGAATTTGGTCAAAAGTTGGTCAAGTTATGAATTTTTTTTGGACATATTTCGATAATTTCGTTTTTCTGATACGGGCGGGTTGGGACGCTGGCTGTTAAAAATGTAAAAAAAATTTGCAATCGTCTTATTTATAATATGCAACCAAGAAACAAGAAAATTAGTCCAAAAATTTTGCAGTTATTAATTTTTTTGGACTTTTTTCTAATTTTTGGTTTTTTGATACGGACCGGTGAGGACGCTTGTTTATTAAAAATTTAATAAAATAAAAATTTGCAATTGTTTCATTTTTAAAGGCGATAATCCTTTTTTATTATCTATTAAAAAAAAAATTTGTTAGAAAACTGTTTGAGTTTTGAATTTTTTTAGTGCTTTTTTAAAAGTTTTTATATTGATTTTAGTTTGCATCAGGGACCGACACGGACACGAAAAAAACGAAATTCCCAGTCGTGCCCGTGCCGTGCCTTGGCACGACACGAAAAACGTTTTGTAATTCGTGCCGTGCCTAGGCACGACACGAATAACGCTTGGTAATTCGTGCCGTGCCTAGGCACGACACAAAGTACGTTTGGTAATTCGTGCCGTGCCAAGGCACGAATTTTTCGTGAAAGTCCCTGGTTTGCATAGATTACTTCTATCCCTGCGATGAGCTGATGAACAAATTTATTAACCCAGAGTGTGCCGCGTGGAGGTTGCAATTTTGTACAGTCCTTTTTTAATTTTTTTTTTTAAATTTGTATTCGTAATTCGTAATAAATTGGAAAAAAAATAGAAAAAAATTCATAACTTGAACAATTTTAGACCAAATTTTTATTTCTTGGTCACAAATTAAAGGGAGATTATTGCCTAAGGATTCTTCTGATGGCTGTCGGCCGGCGGGTTGCTTGTTTCACCGAGCTTATTATGAAAATTTTATTTTAAATAATTGAATTCTTGTGGAAAAGTTTATTTGTGAAACGGATTGAATTTTTTGATTAATTAATTTAAAATAATATTAAAAATAATTGAAATTCTGCCATGAGTTTTATTATTTATGAAAATAATTGAATTTTTGCTTAGAATTTTACTAAATTTTTTTTAAATAATTGAATTCTTTTGCAAAATATTATGAAAATAATTAAATTTCGAATATTTTTTGAAAACAATTCAATCGTTTTAAAGAATTTGGTTATTGTATCAATTTTTTTTTTAAATAATTGAATTCTTTTGCGAAATTATATGAAAATAATGGAATTTTGAATATTTTTTGAAAGTAATTGAATCGTTTTAAAGAATTTGATTATAATTTTTGAGAATAGTTTTTTGATTTCTAGTATTAGCGAATTTAAAGTAGTGGAAATTCTAAAAAAACAGTAACAGTTGCTTTTAGTGGCTGAAATCTAAAAGAAGTACCAAAATTATAGCATGACGTAAAAAAAGTAGTAAATAGTTGGTTTTAGTAGATGAGTGCAAAGCCTGTATAATTCATCTCTTTTTTCGAAATATTTTATGAGATTTTTGCGTAAAAGTTAGAGTTTCAATTAGTCGAATTAAGAATTTTGTTTATTCGTGTGTTTCGAATAAATGTTGGTCATATATCGTGTATCTTTCCATAAGTTTGAAGAGCTTTACGAGTTCATAACATAAATGTACATAAATGAATGTATGAAAGTGTGAGTGATTGTGTATGTGTGTTGTTGTTGTTGTATATCAGCAAACGAAGTGTAATTAACAATTTCGACAAGTACATGGCAGTCATCTCGAGTGTACATTAAATAGAATATGACAGATGAATCAGAATTTGATTGTCCGATTGAGTAGTATTCCACAACCTATTTGCAAATTGGTTTTGCAAGGCAATAAATGTGGATATGCACACGCGACGATGAATGAATCAGGCGTTGCGTTTGCCTGATTGAATCCCTGGGAGGAGGACGACGTCAACGTCGACTAGGACATCGTCGACGATGACGACGACAAACCTCGTTGGGAAAATTGATGAGAAAGACGACGATTGCATGGGAATTTATCTGCCAACGTCGTTGTTGATTGCTGTGCTTGAAAGAACGAGAGAGAATGAGAGAGAGAACATGTGCCTGGAAAGGGATTAAAGTTATACCGATTGTCGTGACCAGGAAGCGATCGTATGGCGACAAAAAAAAATTACATCCCCCCTTTTTTCATTCCTTTTTTTTGTTTCACATCCCTTTGACAACTATGTCTCTCTGTCACGTCGGAGAATTTTCACACTTTTTTTTACGACTTTCCATTTTCTTTTCTTTCAGAACTGTTAAACTTAAGCTTAAAATTTTTATTGTCGATAGTTTTCCGTTTTTTATTACCCAAGCAAGAAAAGTGTCTAGTTGAGTTGAATAAAAATCGAGAGCTGGAAAATGAATAACGTGCCCTATCAAAATCTTTCTATAATGCAAGATGATTGTATTTTATAACATTTTCGATCATATTTTTTCTTTCTAAGGTATTTTTTTCAAAAGTGTGTTCTTTTTTTAGAATTTTTTTTTTTAAATGTCTTTCCAGTCTTTGACATTTTTTTATGCTTCGCATTCGTTTGTTAGTGAAAAGAATTATTAATTTTGTTTTATTAATGTTTCATTTAATAAAAAATATTTTGTTCTTACTGATTCACAAATTAAAATAAATATTTTTTACAAATTTTATTAGATTAATTTCGAAAATGATTAAAGTGTAATTATTTCTTTGAAATTTTGCATATTGTAAAAATTAAAAAATGTAAATGGTGAACATTTTTCAAATATATAAACAACTTTCGATTTGATTTTAACTTTGACATTGAATTAAAGAAAATAATTTTTTAGAAGGGCAACACCTCACAGCTAATTTATTTTTTAATTTAAAATATACAGAAAATATTTATTAATTTTAAAATACTCTTTTATTAGTACAACAAAAGAAACGCACGAATTCTTAATTAATTAATTAATTTTATATTAATTTGTATCACTTGATATCAACTCATTAATAATATTCAATTTTGGGGTTAATTAATTAATTATTATCATCGAATCTAGACTCGGGCACTGCGAAGAAATATTCGATCAATTAGGTATGACAATATTCTACATATATATATATTATATATGTACATATATATAAAGTAGGACAGAGATTTAGTTTATACGAAACAATTAGTTTAATAATAATTAATTACTCCGGCAGTTACCATGTTTATTATTGTATTATTGAAATTATTATAATTAACTAAAAATAAATAATAATTATTACAGTCCATTTAACATTTCAATTAAATGTCAATAAGTAGGTAACCTAATCTACTATTAGTAATAAAATCCAAAAATTTCCAAAAAATTATTTTTTATTATATTTTTAATTAATATAATTATAATTTTTAGTTCTTAGTTCTTAAATACAATTTTTAATTTTTTCAATTAAAAAATAAAAAATGAAAGACATTTGAGAGTAGATAACATTCATTTGAAAGTAATAAAAATTATGCAAAAGAAAAATTCCGAGAAAAAAAATTTCTAAACTAAAAAAATTATTTTCAATATGCAAAACAATGACAATTTTCATAAAGTAAGTTCTTTTACTTGATTTGCATTTTGAAATTATTATTATTATTATTATTATTCATTGTTCTATGAAATTGTATATAAAATAACGAAGATATTTACTCATTTTTGCATTTAAATTTATATTTCTAAAGAAACACACATATGCAGGTTTGGCAATTAAAAATAATGTGACTGTGTGTTTGGAGGAAAAACGTGACATTCACTCGCATTAAAATATTTTTACAGTTTCTCTCACATGTCGTGATGAAAAACTCGCCAATCGAGTATATTATATATACAATAGTGCATCATGTAATCGATGACTAAACTTCGCGAGTGGTTCAAATGTCTATAATTTTTTTTTTTTTTTGACGACCTTAACCTCTGCATTTTATATATACATATATATATATATATATAAAATTGAAGATACATGAGTGTATCAATGAGTCACTTTTACAAAATGATTGTGAATATCTTAATGAGATTTGTCTCTTCCGCTTATGTATAATTCATAAACTATTACTCATTGTCGCGATAAAATTTATGTTCTTTGAGAAAAAACAATTTCCCCTATTTTCTACATTTTTTATCAAAAATGCAGTTTATTTTCGAATTTAATCTATTTTTTTAGTCACGGTTGACATAAAAATTTCCTGAGTTTTCCCTGATTTCCAGAGAGAATTTGTAGGTTAATAAATAATTAAGTTAATAAATCAACTAATTAATTTGTATATAAATTTAATTATTATACATTTTAATGATTAAAAAGAATCAAATCGATACCAAAAGAATCAAATTGATCTAAAGTTTTTGTATCGATTTGAAACTTTAGTATGAATTTAAAAATTTTTGTTAAAAATTTGCTATTTTCAGAATACTTTCAAAGAAATTGTGAAAAGAATAGAATATTTTTAGAACAATAGTTTAATTAAAACAGAAGAGAATTTCTTTAACAAACATTTAATCCAATTTACGTAATGACAACGAAATTAGGGCCAATTTGCTTAAATGGATAAAGTGTCCTTCCTTGAGATAAATTATCTTAAATTAAAATAATCTCTTGACTTTAGACAATTAAAATATTTTCATTATCCTTTAAACAAATTTTCTACACTCTCCGATAAAGAAATAAATGATCAATCTAAAAAACTTTAAAAAGTTAATCAAAACAAAAAGAAAACATTTAGTAAATGGGTGTATACTAACCGGGAAATTCGGGAAAACCGGAAAGTAGCTGGGAATTTAATTTGACCGGAAAAAATCGGAAAAAATCAGGAATTTTATACCAAACCGGAAATTTATTCACAAAATTAAAAAAAAAACCGGGAAAACTTAGGACAAAGAAAAAGCTATTTACAATTTCAGTCTACTAAAACAAGGAGAAAAATAGCAACTAGAATATTAAAAATCTAAAAAAATTTTCTCCTTTCCAAGAATAACCGGTATTCCATTACGAAAAACTTTTGAATCTTCTCTCATATTTATGCAAGAATTATGTGTTTACATAATCAGGATTTAATTTGCCGTTTTTTCATATATATATATATATATAATTGATGCATAAATTTATGTATTTCCGTCATGTATATATGTATGTAGCTATATCTAACCATTAAGGACTGGGTCCAAAACAACACGCTCGTCTTATTTGTTGAGATATTCAAATCTCTCGAGCGACTAACATTCAATGGATAAACTTACCTTCTTTTTTCACATGCAAACGAGCAATTAACAACATATATGTGCCTTCGCCATTGAGTCATAAGCGTACATAGCTATATTGGTAACGGACGGAGGTTTTGATAGACGTGACTTGACGTGTACATCGCACAATAAAAATTACGTAAACCACTCGTGAGCGTATTATGTATCCGGTGAATAATCTCAAAATCACTGCTAAAGTTCATATTATTATTTACTCAAAATACATAATCGATCATCTTTGAATAGATGTTCATAACAAGAATAAATTATAATTATTTTTAGAGATTACTTATCACAAAGTACAAAACTACTTTAGTAATTATTTTAGGAATATAAAATTATTTCCAATCGAGACGAATTTTATTAAAATTTTTTTTTAATAATTTAATTCTTTTGTAAAATTTTATAGAAATTGAAAATAATTGAATTTTGACAAATTTTTGAAATTAATTAAATTTCTATGAAAAATTTTATGAAAATTATTTGGAAAAAAATTGAATTGTTACAAAGAATTTCAAGAAATTTAATTAAAAATGTATTGAACAATAATACTTAAATTCGAATAAATAAATTATAGCAAAGCTTTTTAAAATAATTGAATTTCTTTGATGAATTTTAATAAAATTTTTAAGAATAATTACATTTCTCGAGGAATTTCATTTAAATTGTATTGAAAATAATTTAAAGCCAGCGATGAGTTTTATTATTTATGAAAATAATTGAATTCTAAAAAAGAATATTATTATTTATGAAAATAATTGAATTTCTGTAAAAATTTTATTATTTAGAAAAATAATTGAATGATTACGAAGAAATTTATAGAAAATTTGTTAACTAATCATGAACAAAAAGTTTTGAACGTTCAAATGAACGAAATATTTTTTGTTAAAAATAGTTTCATAGATTATTGATTACAATTCAAATTAAAAACTCAAATTTTACATTTAGAAACATTATAATTAATTTGCTTAATAGTGACGCAAAATTATAGTAATAAAAATTTAATTTGAAGAAGAAATAAATAAATTTCGTTCATTTGAACGTTCAAAACTTTAACCTCCTAACTAATCGAATTTCTGTGAAATTTTTATTAATTTATAAAAATAATTAAATGTTTGCGTAGAATTATATTAACATTTTTTTAACAATTGAATTCTTTTGGAAAATTTTATTAATATAATAGATATTAAAAATAATTGAATAGAAAAATTTTTTTTAAAGTAATTGAAATTTTACCAAGAATTTTATTATAATTTTTGAATAATTGAATTCTTTTGACGAATTTTAATGAGATTTTTAAGAATAATTACATTTTTCGAGAAATTCAATTGAAATTGTATAAAAAATAACTGAAATCCAGCAATAAGTTTTATTAGTTGTGAAAATAATTGAATTCCTAAAAAGAAATTTATTATTTAAGAAGCTAATTCCATTTTTGTAAAGAATTTTATTGAAATTATTGAAAATAATTTAATTTTTAGGAAGAATTTTATTATTCATGAAAATAATTGAATTTTTCTCGCAGAATTAGGTACTTATTTATTTATTTTTATTTATTTAAGAATTATATTAAAATTTTGGAAAATAAGTGAATTTATACCAAGAATTTTATTATTTAAAAAGATAATTGAATTTTTATGAAGAATTAAATTTAAATTTTTTAAAATAATTGAAGTTCTGAGAGAAATTTTAATATTTTTGAAAATAATGGAATTTTCTCTCAGAATTCTATTAAAAGATTTAAAAATAATTGAACTTCTGAGAAGAATTTTATTATTTATAAAGATAATTGAAATTTTTGGAAAAATTTTTATATTTATAAAAATAATTGAATTCTTAAGAAGAATTTAAAAAAAATAGTTTTTATGTTAATAATAGAATTTTTTGTGAAGAATTTTATTATTTATATAAATAATTGAATTCTTGCAACGAATTTTATTCAAGTTTATAAAAATAATTGAATTTTGGTGAAGAATTTTATTATTTATGAAAATAATTGAATTCTTGAAAAGAATTTTGTTAATTTTTTTTATATAGGTGAATTCTTGAGACGAATTTTATAAAAATCTTTTAAAATGATTTTTCGAAAAATTTTATGAAATTTTGTATTTTAAATAATTGAATTCCTGTGCAAATTTTATTACTTATGAAAATAATTGAATTATTTCGAAGAAATTTATTAAAACTTTTGTAAATAATTGAATTCCGATGAAGAATTTTATTATTTATAAAGATAATTGAAATTTTGACGAGAATTTTGTTTAAAATTTTTTTAGCATAATTGAAATTCTGCGAAGAAGTTTTATGACTTTTAAAAATAATTGAATTTCTGGAATCATTTGTAACTTTTCCAAAATTCAATTTTTTTTTAGTATTTTTAATTAAAATTCTTCTATTAATCTTGTATTTATGAAAAATGTAAAAATTTTTCATTAAATAATTTATAAGTCATAATTTTATGTTAATTCTTGAAAAATCAAGTTATTTAAAAAGAAATTATTGTCTGAAATTTATGTAGAAATTCTATAGAATCGTTCTAGTGAAATTTTATAGAATATTCACTAGTATTTATATAAAATGATTCTATAGAATATTCACTAGTATTCATATAAAATGATTCTAGTGAAATTTTATAGAACTTTTTCAGCTTGGAGCTTAGACTATATTAACGGATGATGCCTAGGCAGAACCATTATAGACCCAACAATCAATATTGCCATACCATGTAAATTTCCACACAGGAGGTAATTTGTGATTATAATAAGTTTTACGCAACTCTCTGCATAGTGATTTAAAATATTTATCTAAGTTTGAATCTATCGGAATGCAAGAAGGACAATTAAGAATATCAAATGAGATTAAGAATAATTTTATCAAATAAATCCCCGTAGTTGAAATATTGAATATCGTTAACACTTCTTATTTATGCGTACCCACAATGTAAATGGGATTACATTTTCCTATTCACTTATGTAAAGTATAAAATGAATATAAGGAATGTATATTCACAAAGTAATACATTCCCATACAAAGTGGTATAATTATAACTGGGTTAAATGCAACATTCACACCTTTAATTACGATTCGATCTATGCACTTGTCAATTATAAATATTATTAAACATATAAAACGTGAGACGTGCGTAAAAAAAGAGGTCGAAACATTTTATTGCATCGATTGTACGCATGCTGCTAAAGATAACACCAGTCCCACGGTAATTCATAGTTATTATTACTCTCTCAAGTTATCTATATAAGTATGTGTGTATGACTAGAATGCGCGTTTGTGAGGACAGCTTCTGTCATTCTATCTTTCTTTAAACATTTTATCTTCTTTTTACTATAGCTCAACAGTATATTACCGTTTGTCATTAATGACTGGTCTTTGCAGATCGGTGACGAGATCTTTGCCCATTATTTATAGAATGTACAGCCATTAAAGCATTTAAGATTTACACGCTGTTCTCGCTTATTGCAAATTTCCCTCCTCGAAAATAAATCACAACGGAAACAGTTGATTCTGACTAATTTCATTGCATTTGTTTTACCAATTGTATTTATTTATTTACAGAGAAATGAAAAATTATCTTCGATCAAAATAAACTTGTTCTTATTTTTATTTTCTCCCAACTCATTTCTAAATGAATGCGCTCGGAAGTTCATTTGAATAAATAATTTTTACATTTGGCTCAATTTAATATTTAAATTTCTCTAAATAGAATTTCAATGTTTGTTCCAATTTAAATAAATGAACATTATTTTTCGGACTCAGGCATTTGCACTCAATTACTAAAAGCTACTATTTACTACATTTTTCAGTTTTCCTACTTTTTGGATGCATTTTAATAAAACTAACGACAAAAAAAGTTCAAAACTATTTCTGCCGTTGGCACGTTTTTTTTTTACTTCTTCCCTGACACAAAAGAATATTCTGATTCACTTTAAAAATTATTATATACTCAAAAAAATATTCTGTTACATTTATTTAAAGCTTTCTTTAATTTTAAAAATATTCAAAAATACCAGTAACCTCTTTTTTAAATAAATATTTAACAATTATTATCTTTCCGTAGAAATTAAGATTTTACTCTCTAAATCTGAATCAGTGAAATTCCACTGAAAATCAGTGAAATTTCACTGAAAATCAGTTAAAAACAACTGAAATTTCAGCCATTTTCCACTGATTCGCCAATTTAAAAAGTACTGAAAATTTCTGTCACACATATTGAAAATTTCAGTTATTTAATAAGAAATTTGGTTTTTTGAATTTTTGATAATATTCGATAATATTGGATTTTTTACCAAAGAGTCGAGACTATTAAATAAGTAAAGTATTTTCCAAGAGCAAAAAAATAATGAAGCCAAATTCCATAAAAGAGAGAAAAAAATGTTGAAATTTAAGAAATTCGGATTTTTGAATTTTTGATAATATTCGATAATATTGGATTTTTTACCAAAGAGTCGAGACTATTAAATAAGTAAAGTATTTTCCAAGAGCACAAAAATAATGAAGCCAAATTCCATAAAAGAGAGAAAAAAATGTTGAAATTTAAGAAATTCGGATTTTTGAATTTGTGATAATTTTGGATAATTTTGGATTCTTTACCAAAGAGTCGAGAAAATTAAATAAGTAAAGTATTTTCCAAGAGCACAAAAATAAAGAAGCGAAATCCCATAAAAGAGAGAAAAAAATGTTGAAATTTAAGAAATTCGGATTTTTGAATTTTTGATAATTTTTGATAATTTTGGATTCTTTACCAAAGAGTCGAGACTATTAAATAAGTAAAGTATTTTCCAAGAGCACAAAAATAAAGAAGCTAAATCCTATAAAAGAGAGAAAAAAATGTTGAAATTTAAGAAATTCGGATTTTTGAATTTTTGATAATTTTGGATTCTTTACCATAGAGTCGAGAAAATTAAATAAGTAAAGTATTTTCCAAGAGCACAAAAATAAAGAAGCTAAATCCCATAAAATAGAGAAAAAAATGTTGAAATTTAAGAAATTCGGATTTTTGAATTTTTGATAATTTTGGATAATTTTGGATTTTTTACCAAAGAGTCGAGACTATTAAATAAGTAAAGTATTTTCCAAGAGCACAAAAATAAAGAAGCTAAATCCTATAAAAGAGAGAAAAAAATGTTGAAATTTAAGAAATTCGGATTTTTGAATTTTTGATAATTTTCGATAATTTTAGATTTTTTACCAAAGGGTAGAGATAACAAATTAAGTAAAGTATTTTCCAAGAGCACAAAAATAAGGAAGCTAAATCCCATAAAATAGAGAAAAAAATGTTGAAATTTAAGAAATTCGGATTTTTGAATTTTTGATAATTTTGGATAATTTTGGATTTTTCACCAAAGAGTCGAGACTTTTAAATAAGTAAAGTATTTTCCAAGAGCACAAAAATAAAGAAGCTAAATCCCATAAAATAGAGAAAAAAATGTTGAAATTTAAGAAATTCGGATTTTTGAATTTTTGATAATTTTGGATAATTTTGGATTTTTTACCAAAGAGTCGAGACTATTAAATAAGTAAAGTATTTTTCAAAAGCACAAAAATAAAGAAGCTAAATCCTATAAAAGAGAGAAAAAAATGTTGAAATTTAAGAAATTCGGATTTTTGAATTTTTGATAATTTTGGATTCTTTACCAAAGAGTCGAGACTATTAAATAAGTAAAGTATTTTCCAAGAGCACAAAAATAATGAAGCCAAATTCCATAAAAGAGAGAAAAAAATCTTGAAATTTAAGAAATTCGGATTTTTGAATTTTTGATAATTTTGGATAATTTTGGATTTTTCACCAAAGAGTCGAGACTATTAAATAAGTAAAATATTTTCCAAGAGCACAAAAATAAAGAAGCTAAATCCCATAAAAGAGAGAAAAAAATGTTGAAATTTAAGAAATTCGGATTTTTGAATTTTTGATAATTTTGGATAATTTTGGATTTTTTACCAAAGAGTCGAGACTTTTAAATAAGTAAAGTATTTTCCAAGAGCACAAAAATAAGGAAGCTAAATCCCATAAAAGAGAGAAAAAAATGTTGAAATTTAAGAAATTCGGATTTTTGAATTTTTGATAATTTTGGATAATTTTGGATTTTTCACCAAAGAGTCGAGACTTTTAAATAAGTAAAGTATTTTCCAAGAGCACAAAAATAAAGAAGCTAAATCCCATAAAATAGAGAAAAAAATGTTGAAATTTAAGAAATTCGGATTTTTGAATTTTTGATAATTTTGGATAATTTTGGATTTTTTACCAAAGAGTCGAGACTATTAAATAAGTAAAGTATTTTTCAAAAGCACAAAAATAAAGAAGCTAAATCCTATAAAAGAGAGAAAAAAATGTTGAAATTTAAGAAATTCGGATTTTTGAATTTTTGATAATTTTGGATTCTTTACCAAAGAGTCGAGACTATTAAATAAGTAAAGTATTTTCCAAGAGCACAAAAATAATGAAGCCAAATTCCATAAAAGAGAGAAAAAAATCTTGAAATTTAAGAAATTCGGATTTTTGAATTTTTGATAATTTTGGATAATTTTGGATTTTTCACCAAAGAGTCGAGACTATTAAATAAGTAAAATATTTTCCAAGAGCACAAAAATAAAGAAGCTAAATCCCATAAAAGAGAGAAAAAAATGTTGAAATTTAAGAAATTCGGATTTTTGAATTTTTGATAATTTTGGATAATTTTGGATTTTTTACCAAAGAGTCGAGACTATTAAATAAGTAAAGTATTTTCCAAGAGCACAAAAATAATAAAGCCAAATTCCATAAAAGAGAGAAAAAAATGTTGAAATTTAAGAAATTCGGATTTTCGAATTTTTGATAATTTTGGATTCTTTACCATAGAGTCGAGAAAATTAAATAAGTAAAGTATTTTCCAAGAGCACAAAAATAAAGAAGCTAAATCCCATAAAATAGAGAAAAAAATGTTGAAATTTAAGAAATTCGGATTTTTGAATTTTTGATAATTTTGGATAATTTTGGATTTTTTACCAAAGAGTCGAGACTATTAAATAAGTAAAGTATTTTCCAAGAGCACAAAAAAAAAAAAAGAAGCTAAATCCTATAAAAGAGAGAAAAAAATGTTGAAATTTAAGAAATTCGGATTTTTGAATTTTTGATAATTTTGGATTCTTTACCATAGAGTCGAGAAAATTAAATAAGTAAAGTATTTTCCAAGAGCACAAAAATAAGGAAGCTAAATCCCATAAAAGAGAGAAAAAAATGTTGAAATTTAAGAAATTCGGATTTTTGAATTTTTGATAATTTTGGATAATTTTGGATTTTTTACCAAAGAGTCGAGACTATTAAATAAGTAAAGTATTTTCCAAGAGCACAAAAATAAGGAAGCTAAATCCCATAAAAGAGAGAAAAAAATGTTGAAATTTAAGAAATTCGGATTTTTGAATTTTTGATAATTTTGGATAATTTTGGATTTTTCACCAAAGAGTCGAGACTTTTAAATAAGTAAAGTATTTTCTAAGAGCACAAAAATAATGAAGCCAAATTCCATAAAAAAGAGAGAAAAAAATGTTGAAATTTAAGAAATTCGGATTTTCGAATTTTTGATAATTTTGGATTCTTTACCATAGAGTCGAGAAAATTAAATAAGTAAAGTATTTTCCAAGAGCACAAAAATAAAGAAGCTAAATCCCATAAAATAGAGAAAAAAATGTTGAAATTTAAGAAATTCGGATTTTTGAATTTTTGATAATTTTGGATAATTTTGGATTTTTTACCAAAGAGTCGAGACTATTAAATAAGTAAAGTATTTTTCAAAAGCACAAAAATAAAGAAGCTAAATCCTATAAAAGAGAGAAAAAAATGTTGAAATTTAAGAAATTCGGATTTTTGAATTATTGATAATTTTGGATTCTTTACCAAAGAGTCGAGACTATTAAATAAGTAAAGTATTTTCCAAGAGCACAAAAATAATGAAGCCAAATTGCATAAAAGAGAGAAAAAAATCTTGAAATTTAAGAAATTCGGATTTTTGAATTTTTGATAATTTTGGATAATTTTGGATTTTTCACCAAAGAGTCGAGACTTTTAAATAAGTAAAGTATTTTCCAAGAGCACAAAAATAATGAAGCCAAATTCCATAAAAGAGAGAAAAAAATGTTGAAATTTAAGAAATTCGGATTTTTGAATTTTTGATAATTTTGGATAATTTTGGATTTTTCACCAAAGAGTCGAGACTTTTAAATAAGTAAAGTATTTTCTAAGAGCACAAAAATAATGAAGCCAAATTCCATAAAAGAGAGAAAAAAATGTTGAAATTTAAGAAATTCGGATTTTCGAATTTTTGATAATTTTGGATTCTTTACCATAGAGTCGAGAAAATTAAATAAGAAAAGTATTTTCCAAGAGCACAAAAATAAAGAAGCTAAATCCCATAAAAGAGAGAAAAAAATGTTGAAATTTAAGAAATTCGGATTTTTGAATTTTTGATAATTTTGGATTCTTTACCAAAGAGTCGAGACTATTAAATAAGTAAAGTATTTTCCAAGAGCACAAAAATACAGAAGCTAAATCCCATAAAAGAGAGAAAAAAATGTTGAAATTTAAGAAATTCGGATTTTCGAATTTTTGATAATTTTGGATTCTTTACCATAGAGTCGAGAAAATTAAATAAGTAAAGTATTTTCCAAGAGCACAAAAATAAAGAAGCTAAATCCCATAAAATAGAGAAAAAAATGTTGAAATTTAAGAAATTCGGATTTTTGAATTTTTGATAATTTTGGATAATTTTGGATTTTTTACCAAAGAGTCGAGACTTTTAAATAAGTAAAGTATTTTCCAAGAGCACAAAAATAAAGAAGCTAAATCCTATAAAAGAGAGAAAAAAATGTTGAAATTTAAGAAATTCGGATTTTTGAATTTTTGATAATTTTGGATTCTTTACCAAAGAGTGGAGAAAATTAAATAAGTAAAGTATTTTCCAAGAGCACAAAAATAAAGAAGCTAAATCCCATAAAAGAGAGAAAAAAATGTTGAAATTTAAGAAATACGGATTTTTGAATTTTTGATAATTTTTGATAATTTTGGATTTTTTACCAAAGAATCGAGACTATTAAATAAGTAAAGTATTTTCCAAGAGCACAAAAATAAAGAAGCTAAATCCCATAAAAGAGAGAAAAAAATGTTGAAATTTAAGAAATTCAGATTTTTGAATTTTTGATAATTTTGGATAATTTTGGATTCTTTACCAAAGAGTCGAGAAAATTAAATAAGTAAAGTATTTTCCAAGAGCACAAAAATAAAAAAGCTAAATCCCATAAAAGAGAGAAAAAAATGTTGAAATTTAAAAAATTCGGATTTTTGAATTTTTGATACTTTTGGATAATTTTGGATTCTTTACCAAAGAGTCGAGAAAATTAAATAAGTAAAGTATTTTCCAAGAGCACAAAAATAAAGAAGCTAAATCCCATAAAAGAGAGAAAAAAATGTTGAAATTTAAGAAATTCGGATTTTTGAATTTTTGATAATTTTGGATAATTTTGGATTCTTTACCAAAGAGTCGAGAAAATTAAATAAGTAAAGTATTTTCCAAGAGCACAAAAATAAAGAAGCTAAATCCTATAAAAGAGAGAAAAAAATGTTGAAATTTAAGAAATTCGGATTTTTGAATTTTTGATAATTTTGGATAATTTTGGATTTTTTACCAAAGAGTCGAGACTTTTAAATAAGTAAAGTATTTTCCAAGAGCACAAAAATAAGGAAGCTAAATCCCATAAAAGAGAGAAAAAAATGTTGAAATTTAAGAAATTCGGATTTTTAAATTTTTGATAATTTTGGATAATTTTGGATTTTTCACCAAAGAGTCGAGACTTTTAAATAAGTAAAGTATTTTCTAAGAGCACAAAAATAATGAAGCCAAATTCCATAAAAGAGAGAAAAAAATGTTGAAATTTAAGAAATTCGGATTTTCGAATTTTTGATAATTTTGGATTCTTTACCATAGAGTCGAGAAAATTAAATAAGTAAAGTATTTTCCAAGAGCACAAAAATAAAGAAGCTAAATCCCATAAAAGAGAGAAAAAAATGTTGAAATTTAAGAAATTCGGATTTTTGAATTTTTGATAATTTTGGATTCTTTACCATAGAGTCGAGAAAATTAAATAAGTAAAGTATTTTCCAAGAGCACAAAAATAAAGAAGCTAAATCCCATAAAAGAGAGAAAAAAATGTTGAAATTTAAGAAATTCGGATTTTTGAATTTTTGATAATTTTGGATTTTTTACCAAAGAGTCGAGACTTTTAAATAAGTAAAGTATTTTCCAAGAGCACAAAAATAAAGAAGCTAAATCCTATAAAAGAGAGAAAAAAATGTTGAAATTTAAGAAATTCGGATTTTTGAATTTTTGATAATTTTGGATAATTTTGGATTCTTTACCAAAGAGTCGAAAACATTAAATAAGTAAAGTATTTTCCAAGAGCACAAAAATAATGAAGCCAAATTCCATAAAAGAGAGGAAAAAATGTTGAAATTTAAGAAATTCGGATTTTTGAATTTTTGATAATTTTTGATAATTTTGGATTCTTTACCAAAGATTCGAGAAAATTAAATAAATAAAGTATTTTCCAAGAGCACAAAAATAAAGAAGCTAAATCCTATAAAAGAGAGAAAAAAATGTTGAAATTTAAGAAATTCGGATTTTTGAATTTTTAAAAGAAAATTTGAAATTATTAAAAATTCATAAAGCCGAATTTCTTAAAATTCAACATTTTTTCTACTTTTTTATGGCATTAAGCTTTAATATTTTTGGGCTTTTTAAAAACACTTTACTTATTTAATTGTCTCCACCCTTTGGTGAAAAATTTAAAATTTTCTAAAATTATCAAATATTTAAAAATCCGAATTTCTTAAAATTCTACATTTTTTTTTCTTTTATGGCATTTAGCTTTACTATTTTTGGGCTCTTCAAAAATACTTTTCTTATTTACTCAGGGTGGTTAACAAAAAAAAAAAAAAATAATAATAATTATTATTATTATTTTTAAAAATAATTCTCTGACTTTTTCCCTGACTTTTTACTAATTTTATTTGTTTTCTTGGGACAAAAATATGGTAACTGACATATTTAACAATAAATTAATATCTTTAATGATAGAAACAAGCGATAAAAAAAATTTTCTAAGTTTTGTTAGACTAAAAAAAATTTTTAATCACAAAAATTTAAATTTTTGTATCAATTTTTAGAAATTTCCCTGACTTTTCCCTGACTTCCCTGACCGTTAAACACGCTGTATAAGTAAAATTAATCAAATTTAAAGTATGAATAGTGATTTTAAAGTGTTTTACACGAGCTATAAGCTGGTGATGAAAAAATAATTGTTTTCTTTTAATTTGACCTTGAAATTCAAGGTCAAATTTAAAAGAATCAATTCTTTGTCTCTCCTGTAAAATTTCAAAAACCGTGATGCGCACTTTTAAAAATTCACGATTCATATGAATTGGAATTTTCTTTTCTAGGTATGAATTCAAAAATTGTGAATTGGCAAAGAAAGAAGAGAGAGTGAGAGAGTGAGAGTTACAATTCATCTCTCGGGGAAAATAACGACTGCTTTGCGTGAACAATCGTAAAGCAGAGATGAAACAAACTACATGTATACACACATTGTTGCAGATGAATATTCTCGAGGAGTCTTGTGGTTCCCTTCGCCTCGGGATGGTTAGTCGAGGATGGCGAGGTGCTTGCAAAACAGAAAACACGTTACACGTCTGACGCTAATGTGATTTGCAGGACTCGCTCGAAAAGAGACATTCTACACATGCATGTATGAATAGAACAATTCCACAATGGTCGAGTATAGGAGAAATAGAGAGAGAGAGAGAGAGAGAGAGAGAGAGAGAGAGAGTGAGAGAGAAATGGAATATTATAAAGGTGGCGAGAGACTCGAGTTGGACTTATATAGGATGATGAGTTTTAGCGCAATGCCGAATTTTCCGCGCCGCTTCTCGAAGACAGACGCCACATTGTCTCCAAACGAGATAAGAGGCCAAAAGCAGTCTCCGAGAACTATATGCTTCTTTGGACGTGAAAAGCCGTTAGGCGATTAAAGCCTGGCTCATGGGTCGCCTTAACTATGACTTTGGACGAACAACTTTCAATAATAATATCTAGCCTACATTCGGATGGAAAATCTCACTAATGACTTTCTTCAAAGGAGTAAAAAAAGAAAAAAACTTCCTTTGCCTCACTTCGCTCTACATTTCATTAATTTTACACAAAGTTCCAGTTAATTTCCCCCTCTTTTCCCACTTATCCATCCTTCTCCTTTTCTTTCAATAATCTTCAGAAACTAGGATTTTTTTTTAAACTTTACAAACCGCAAAATTCCTCCAAGCATTCTTCACCAAAGAAGAGGAATTATTTCCTCTATATTCACCTGAAAATTTATCTTATTTCTAAAAGAATAGCAACAATCCTTACCTCTTTTCCATTCAACGAATATATAGAACAACTTTTCCACAAGTCGAGAGTTGAAAATTTTGCAGACTATTGAAGGTTGGTTATACATAGAGAGAAATGGAGAGGAGAAAATTTTTACAAAGTTTGTGTTAAGATTGAAATAAAAAAAAAAAAAGGAAAATAGTGGACAACAAAGGGATCGGAGAAGATGAAATACGCTCGTGAAGTACCATTGGGAAGGAGATGTAGGCTAGCCATAGGTGGTTTCCGATAGTCATCGTTACATCATATAAATCTGGTTAACAATAGATCGAGTGCACTTCCGTGGTTGCATTGCAGCAGAAAGCAGTATGAGAAAGCGCCAATAAAAATCGACGAACTGCCACCCATGCGCGAACAGTTCAATCGCTACTCCGCAATGATACTACACCACTCTACTCTCCTGGCCACAAAAGTACTATATAGCCAACTGGACATGCATAATAATCGCATCGAGTACAATAGATAACCAATATTTGTTATTTCACATATGTACCATTTTCTTTTTATTTTAAACTAGGAAAATCTTTTCAAAAATGAAAATTCAAAACGAAGTGGATACTTTTATTTTTTTTTTTTTTTTAGAGTTCTTTCAGGTTTGCCATAAATATTTAATTTTATTTTTCCCTGAACTTTTCTCTGATTTCCAGACAAAATTTTCACTTTTTCCCTGAAACTAAAGAATATTTTGATTCACTCCAAAAATTATTCAAAAAAAATGTTCTATTACATTTATTTAGAAATTTCTTCAAAAGTAAAATTATTCAAAAACATCAATAACTTCTTTTTTAAATAATTATTTAATCATTATACAGGACCACGAAATTGTTTAAAGAAAGTATTGACCGGAAAATGTTTTTTGGGTCACTGAATTTGAATCCGAGCTCAGTTTTTTGCCATCACGTCAAGTTTCTTCACAAATTAATAAAATTCGCAAAAAACTGACAGTAAACAAGATATAAATAAAAATAAGCAGAAGAATCTATTAAAAAACAACTTTAACACACTGAAAAAAAATTATATAATGTTAAATAATCAAAAAACTCGCAAATACTCCAAATTTAAAATGGCGGATCCAATATGGTGTCGATTTTTTTAAACATCACTCAATTCACTTAAAACTTGTTATACTCGGGGGTTTTTGGGGTTGCTTAATACAAATTTCACCTTAGTTTTCAAAAATTCAAAATGGCGGATACAATATAGCTGACCAATTTTTAAAAAATTTCATGTATTTACCTGAAACGTTATACTCGGGGGTTTTTGGGGTCGTTGAATACAAATTTCATCTTAGTTTTCAAAAATTCAAAATCTGATAAATTTTTTAAAAATTTGTTCGGATTCGAATTCAGCAACCCAAAAAACATAATCCGCTCAATACTTCCTTTAAAAAAAATTTTGTGGTCCTGTGTTATAATTTTTCTGTAGAAATTAAAATTCTTCAAAACATTCAAATTCAAACCTTTTTTAAAATTCAACAGCTTATAAGAATATTATTACAAAACATGAAGAAAGCGATCACTCCGAGTCTGCGACTCGAAGTAATAGCCTTCTTCATGTTTTTGTAATAATTTAAATTACCATAAAATTTTTCAAAAAAAATTTAATTATCTACAAAAATTCTAATAAAATCCTTAGCAAGAATTCAATTATTTTTACAAGTAGTAAAATATCTCAAACAAATTCAATTATTTAAAAAAAATGTAATAAAATTCGTTGCAATAATTCAATTATTTTCATAAATAATAAATCGATTATTCGGTAATTCATTTTTAAATCAACATTTATTAGAAAATTCTAGAAGAATTTAATTATTTAAATTCAAAAATAAATAATTTATTGAATAATTGAAAGTTTGTTAAAATTGAATTCTCATAAAGAATTTTATATCAACAAATTTTTAAATAATTGAATTCTTTTGACAAATTTTAATAAAATTTTTAAGGATAATTACATTTTTCGAGGAATTCGATTAAAATATTGTATCGAAAATAATTAAAATCCAGCGATGAGATTTATTATTTATAAAAATAATTAACATTTTCCCAAGAATTTTATCTAAATTTTCCTAAAATAATTGAATTTCGAAGAAGAATTTTATTATTTATAAAGATAATTGAAATTTTCACGAGGATTTTTAAAAATTTTTGAACGTAATTGAATTTCTGCGAAAATTTTATTACTTTTTAGTTTATAAAAATAATTAAATTTCGGTGAAGAATTTTATTATTTATAAAAATAATTTAATTCTTGAAAAGAACTTTGTTAAATTTTTTTAAATAATTGAATTCTTGCGACGAATTTTACAAAAATCTTTTTAAATGATTGTTATTTTTCAAAAAATTTTATGAAATTTTGTATTTTAAATAATTAAATTCCTGTAAAAAATTAATTACTTATGAAAATAATTGAATTATTTTTTAAAAATTTATTAAAACTCTTGTAAATAATTGAATTTCTGTGAAATTTTGCCAATAATTTTATTAAATTTTTTTAAAAAATTGAATTTCGATGATGAATTTTATAATTTATAAAGATAATTGAAATTTTGACGAGAATTTTTTTTAAATTTTTAACATAATTGAAATACTGTTAAGAAATTTTATAACTTTTAGAAATAATTTAATTCTTCCAACGAATTTTATTCAAGTTTATAAAAATAACTGAATTTCTGTGAAGAATTTTATTACTTATATAAATAATTGAATTCTTGCAACGAATTTTATTTAAGTTTATAAAAATAATTGAATTTCGGTGAAGAATTTTATTATTTATAAAAATAATTTAATTCTTGAAAAGAACTTTGTTAAATTTCTTTAAATAATTGAATTCTTGCGACGAATTTTATAAAAATTTTTTTAAATGATTGATATTTTTCTAAAAATTTTATGAAATTTTGTATTTTAAATAATTGAATTCCTGTGATAATTTTATTACTTATGAAAATAATTGAATTATTTCGAAGAAAATTATTAAAACTTTTGTAAATAATTGAAGTCCTATGAAATTTTGTCAAGAATTTTATTAAAATTTTTAAAAATAATTGAATTTCGATGAAAAATTTTATTATTTATAAAGATAGTTTACGAGGCAAATAAAAAAGACATTAAAATTCATAGTTTTCTAATGAATAATAAAAATTCAACTTTTTACAGTACTTTTACTAAAAATCCCTGACTTTTCCCTGAATTACTTGGCTTCCCTGATTACAGGTAATTTACCCGAAAGTAACAGCCCGAATATACGTTTGCCCGAATGGTGAACGCCCGAAATATGTTGACCCGAATACTTTTGCCCGAATATAAAATCCCGATTCTTATTAAATTTCCCGAAAAATAGACTTAGTTTGAGCCCTGCAGTAACTATACATAATTTCAAAAAAATTATTTCACGAAATTTATATTCTTTCTAATTAAAAATCACTGAAATTTAGTAGAGTTCATGAGTAGAAATTCTATAGAATCGTTCTATTAGTGAAATTCTATAGAATATTCACTAGAATTCATATAGAATGATTCTATAGAATGATTCTAGTGAACTTTTATACAACTTTTTCAGCTGGGAAGTGGAAATTAGAATTACAAAATATGGATGAGATTTCGAAAATATTAAAAATAGAGAAGGGCGCAAAAAATGACATTTAGAGAGAAGGAATTTTTTTTTAAACCCCGGGAATGAAATTTTGCTTCAATAAATATTACTGTGTTGAATTAAGTACAGCACTTTCTGCTAAGTATTATTCGTAATTGGAAGGTGGAGGGCAAAGGAAGTAAAAGTAAAGGAGAGCGGCAGATGCAAAAAAGGGCGATTTAATTTCTTCTTTAGGAGCGATCCCAGACCGTAGGATGGAAAGGTACGAGCCATTAGCTTCGGTCACAGGGTGCAACGTTGCTGGGCGCTCTTCGCTCTCGCTGGCGTAGACGATCTTTTAATCCAAATTAATGCTTTTAGCAAAATTACCTGAAAGCTTGTAACGCGCACGACCTGCCCTCTCTCTCTCTCTCTCTCACTCTATATATACACCACACCACGTTTACTCTCCATCGTTGGCCTTCTCTCGTTTTTATTCTCCCTATCTATTGCTCAGTCTCCTTTTTTTCAATCAGTACTCCACCCATTCATTCGATAGAAACCACCTGACCAGAGGGTTGAAACACCCTCTCGCCATCCCTTCCATTTCCTATCGTTCCTGATTACCACAAAATCACAATTTTCCACCATTCATCCATAAAATTCTCATTGTCTAAAAAAACTGCGCTTCCCCCCTCCCCCCACGCCTCGTAAATTACTCTCATCCCCTTATTTGAAACATGAAACCAAAACGGTAGTGATCTAACGATTCGTTGAGAAAAGACCGGAAGTTCGCCTCGGAGCTTTTTCGCGGATCGTACGGTATTCAGTGAGTGGGGAGAAAGAGAGAGAGACAGAGAGAGATAGAGGAGAGTGGGTGAGGTTATATGTACGTTCTGAATTCGTTGAGAAGACTTTGCAACTGTTGGTTGAATATGTGTATACGATCCTCTTCGTGCTGCCTGCACTGAGAGTACGAGACGAGCCTGCAGAATCTCCTTGCCGGAACCGGAAAGCGTCATCGTCCGCATATCAACGAAATGTTAGTCAACGAATAAAACCAGAGACTACATGTAACGAATACAGTGCGCTTCCCGTAAATACGATCTTCTCGTATGGGATGAATATAAATAAGACTATTATATTTTGTGTATATATATAGTATGCGCTTTAATAAAAATTGCATTTCCAGCAATAAATCTTGTTTTATTTAAGTTTCATCGCTCGAGACGGTGGTATACGCAGTGCGCAAGTTAAGATACTGTATATCGTTAATGTAGAAATGTTCTATAATTAGGGAGGGGAAAAATTTATTTTTCCTGACTTTTAAGTTGTATGATGATTTGCTTGTTTGACGTAGTTTGTATGATGATTTATTTGTATTAGCGGAATTGTATAGATCTTCGTTGTCATTGTTCCATTCTCTGAATTTTTAGTTAACCCTCTGCGATACTGACGACAGGGTTCGAACTAGGTCCGTAAATTTTGCTTCAAGTCCGTAAAAGTCCGTTTTTTTAAAAAAGGTCCGTAAAGTCCATAATTTGATTGAGAAAAGACGAAAAGTTCGTAAATTGTACGATATAATTTGGAGAATTTTAGAGAAATTACAATTGACTGCAGAAATTCAATTATTTTCAAAAATAATAAAATTCTTCTTCGAAATTCAATTATATTTAACAATTTTAAAAAATTCTCTTTAAAATTTCAATAATCCTTATTAATAATAAAATTCTTCTCTTTCATTCAATTATTTTCAAAAATTTTAATAAAATTCTTGGCAAAATTTCAATTATTTTCGAAAATAATAAAATTCTTTTTAGGAATTCAATTATTTTCGTAAATAATAAAACTTAATGCTGAAATACAACTATTTGTAATACAATTTTAATGGAATTCCTCAAAAAGTATAATTATTCTTAAAACTTTTATTAAAATTCGTCAAAAGAATTCAATTATTTAAAAATTTATTTATAAAATTCTTCATGAAAATTTAATTTCTGAGAAACATTTAATTTTTCAATAAATTATTTATTTTTCTAGTTAATTGATTGTAAAATAAAGAAATAAAAAAACAATTGAATTCTCGTAGTTTTCTAATAAAAATTAATTTAAAAATTAATTTCACTTAAAATTTTAGATTATAATTGAACATTAAAAAAATAATTCAATTATTTTTTAGAAATAATTGAATTTTAAGAAGATTTCATATAAAAATCTTTGAAAATCTTTAAAGATTTTAACAAACAATTCTGTAGAAGAATTAATTTTTTTGAAAAAGTTTATTTCAATTTTACTTGAAATTATTTTTTTAAAGTTTTTATTTTCTAATATCTATTTAATTGAAAAATTTTCAAATTATTGAAGTTTTGTAAAATTGAACTGTAGATAAATGAATTTGAAAATTCTCAAAGAACTTTTTCGAAATTGATTAAAAATAATTGATTTATAGAAGAATTTTAGTTAAAATCTTAAAAACACTAAACAAAAATTTAATTTTTAAGAAATTACAAATTATTGCAGAAATTCAATTATTTTCAAGAGTAATAAAATTCTTCTCAATAATTCAATTATGTTAAAAAATTCTCTTAAAAATTTCAATTATTTTAAGCAATAATAAAATTCTTCTCCGAAATTCAATTATTTTCAAAAATTTTAATAAAATTCTTGGCAAAATTTCAATTATTTTCAAAAATTTTCATTAATTTAATAATTTTTAATATCTAGGTATCATTTTCATAAAGTAATAAAAATTTCACAGAAATTTAATTATTTGCAAATTTGTTATAAATTTCTTCGCAATATAATTCAATTATTTATTGTATTTAAATAATTGAATTCTAGTAGAATTTTATAATAAACATTTATTTAAAAATGAATTTCAGTTACAAAAATAAATGAATTTGAAAATTCTCAAAAAAGTATTTAAAAAATTATTAGAAATAATGGATTTATAGAAAAGTTTTAGTTGACACTAAAAACAATTAATTTTTGAGAAGTTATAAATTATTGCAGAAATTCAATTGTTGTCAAGAGTGATAAAATCCTTCGCAGAAATTTAATTATATTAAAAAATAGTAAAATTCTTCTAAAGAATTCAATTATTTTCATAAATAATAAAACTCAATGCAGAATTTCAATTATTTTTAATACAATTTTAATCGAATTTCTCGGAAAATGTAATTATTCTTAAAAATTTTATTAAAATTCTTTAAAAGAATTCAATTATTTAAAAATTTATTCATAAAATTCTTTATTGTTGTTGAGAAAATTCATTATTTTAAAAAACATTGAATTATTCAATAAATTATTTATTTTTGTATTTAAATAGTTGAATTCTAGTAAAATTTTAGATAATAATTGAATATTAAAAGCAATATAGCGTGAATTTTTAGAAATAATTGAATTTTGAGATTAATTTTTTTAAAAAAATGTAATTGAATTTTTTTTTTTGAAGTTTTTATTTTCTAATATATATTTAATTGAAATTTACGAATAATTGAAATTTGTAAAATTGAATATTATAAATAAATGGACTTTGAAAATTGTAGAAGAACTTTTTTGAAAATTAATTGATGTAAAGAACATAATTGAATTTCTGCTAAGAATTTTATTACTTTTGAAAATAATTGAATTTCTGCAATCATTTGTAACTTTTTTAAAATTCAATTTTTTTCAGTATTTTTAACTAAAATTCAAACAAATAACGATCTTTTTATTGTATCTCAGATGTACAAAATAATTTTGTTTGATACAAGAATTGTGAGAACTAAAAATTTTTATTGATAGGCAAAGTTTTGAATTCTTAAGTGCGAACAAGGGATACTACGGACATTTTGGTACTAATTTTTCTCTCAAATTTCAGAGAATATGAAGAAGCTGAAACTTAATTTTGAAAATTAAATTTTAAAGTTAAATATTTTTTTGTTTAAAACCAACATCAAATTTTGAAAAATTAAGTGGATGCTGATAACTAAGTGCAAGATGTGCAACTTCATAAAAAAATGCAACTTTCAAAGTTTCAAATTTAATTTCGAAAATTAAGTGGGTGCTGATAACTAGATACTAGTGTCAGCTGCATTCAATTTCTAATTTTCTAGCGACTAAAAATTATTAATTTAACTAGAACAAATGATTAAAAAAATAATTTACATAATAATTAGTATTTCAGATTTTCGGGCAGGACATGAAGATGACATTTTAATTTTAATCACCTATATATGTGCGTAGCGATCTATTTTTAAATTTTTTTTCAAGTTCCATAATACACATCCTTAATCAATAACATGATTTATTAAAAGAAGATCCGGTTATTAATTTTTGAGACTTGCATTTATTAAAGAAAAAAAAATAAATGTAAGAATTTATTTTTCGAAAAAATCTGCGAGGGAAATAAATCCGTGTGTAAAGGTTAATCGAAGGGTATGTACAAGAAGCGTTTTCTATTCATAAGCAAAAGACTCGGATTCGATTTGTGATCATCGGTAAATCGTTTATCATTCGTTTGGTATTTTTTTTTTTTTTTTTTTTTTTTTTGAAGAGAAGTATATAGGGAACGAATCATGGATGAGTGATCTGATATGAAGGAGGTGCAGTGGAGTACCGGAAGAGGCACTATACGAACATACTATCGAAGTCTGGATCAATAAGGCTGTGTGCTTTCATCCACAAAGATCGTGTGCTGACGCTAATGGCAGAGCAATGACCTTGCAGCATTTTGCTGAGTAAACTGCCAACGACTTAAATGTTCCAGGCACCACACGCGAATCGAGAGTTTTAAACATTGGATGTGAAAATTTAAAGGGAGATGTATTGGCTTCATTCCGACAGTGTTTAAATGCGACGGGATTTCTTTTTTTTTGGCGCAAAAAAACTCGAAACTTTGTTCATTGATAACGATAAGAATAATATGTCCATTGCTGTCGTAAAAGAAAGGAGAGAGAGAGTGTAATCCTATCGTCAAGTAGGTCGTAGAAGAATCTTTCTGTAGTCTCTAAATTGCACTCGACAATCGGCTTATCATGTAAGAAAAATATAAAAACCCTTTTTCGTTTCATTCTCGAGAAATAATCTTCTTTAGGAAATACATCGATACAAAACGATATTTATTTTATTTAAACTAAACTTTACTCTCGAACTTATGTTACTTTAGTAATGGAATTCTTTTTTAAGAAAAAAGGAAACTACTGGAAAGTAAATTGAAAAATATAAAAATTTGGACAATGAGATAGAATTCTAAAATGTGTAGATTACGAAAAAAAATTAGAGAAACTTTAGGATAATTGATTTATCTAATTTTTTAAACAAGAAAAACTGAAAATGCGTGTCCCACTTTAAAAAAAAAGAAAAGTCCCACTTTGTAAATGCAAAAGTATTTAGAAAGCACTACTCAGAATCAAAAGTTCCACAAGAGTTAGGAAAGTTACTTTAAAGATTTAAAAGCAAATGTCTTATGAGCCAAATAATTTTAGAAACAAAACATCTTTAGACAAAAAAGAATCTTAGCAATTACAGAATCTTGTGATACAAATAAAGTTAGAAGAAACGTGACCTTAAACAACAAACATCCTTTAGTAACAATGAATAAAATAACCAATAATAAAAAAATAAAATAAGATAATAAAATTTATTATAAAATAAGCATGAATAAGAATATTTCTAAGCAAAAGTGTTAAAAAAAATCGTTAGAAACAAGAGGTTGTTAAAATCTAAGATTCTTAAACTTAAGAATGTTTCTTAAAATTCAATTCCCATAATTCATTTTTTAATAAATTTTTATTAGAAAATTCTACGAGAATTCAATTATTTAAATACAAAAATAAATAATTTATTGAATAATTAAATGTTTCTTAAAATTTAATTCTTATAAAGAATTTTATTAACAAATTTTTAATTAATTGAATTCTTCTGACGAATTTTAATAAAATTTTTAAGAATAATTACATTTTTCAAGAAATTCGATTAAAATTGTATTAAAAATAATTGAAATTCTGCAATGAGTTTTATTATTTATGAAAATGAAAATAATTGAATTCCTAAAAAGAATTTCAATTATACTTTAAAATTTTAAGTGAAATTCATTATTTTAAAGAAATTTTTATTAGAAAATTCGTTGAGAATTCAATTATTTATTTATTTATTTATTTTACAATCAATTAAATACAAAAAATTTATCAAAATTTCTCAAAATTAAATTCTTATAAAGACGCATTTTAATAAAAGGAATTCCATTAAAATTGTATTAAAAATAATTGAAATTTACTATTGAGTTTTATTATTTATAAAAATAATTGAATTCCTGAAAAGAATTTTAATATTTACGAAAATAATTGAAATTTTGCCAAGAATTTTATTGAAATTTTTAAATATAATTGAATTTAGAAATATAATTTTATTATTTCTTAAGGTACTACTACACTTTAGAAGAAGACCAAATTTAAAAAATTTTTTTCTTAGGTCTTTTATTATAAATGTTTAAAAAACTTTTTTGCCTATATTAGTACATATTTGGAGAATAAAAATAATGGTCGTAACAAAAAGCTGGACCCCACCATCCCCTTAAATACTTACTTAATTTGTCAATGACTTTTTACATTAATTGAATATTTTTTGAAAAATTTACTTTTATTTTTTACAATTGGTTATAAATACTTTAGGAGGTGTTTTCTGAAGTTATAAGGACTTAAAAATACAATAAAAAAAAAAAAAAAAATTTTAATTCTAAAGTGTAGTAGTACCTTAAAAGAATTGAAAATTTGACGAGAATTTTTAAAAAATTTTTTAAATTTTTGAACATATTTGAATTTTTGCGAAGAATTTTATTATTTTTGAAAATAATTGAATTTCTGCAATCATTTGTAATTTCTCTAAATTTATCCAAATTATATCGTACAATTTACGTATTTAAAGTATGAAAAATGAAAATTTTCAAAGATTTTAATATGCAACCATTTTAAAATTCAATTATTTCTAAAAATTCACGCTATAATTCTTTTAATGGTCAATTATAATCTAAAATTTTAAGTGAAATTCATTTTTAAATCAATTTTTATTAGAAAATTCTACTAGAATTCAATTATTTATTAATTTCTTTATTTTAGAATCAATTAAATACAAAAATAAATAATTTATTGAATAATTAAATGTTCTCAAAATTAAATTTTCATAAAAAAATTTTATCAATAAATTTTTAAATAATTGAATTCTTTCGACGAATTTTAATAAAAGTTTTAAGAAGAAATACAGTTTTTGAGAAGTTCCATTAAAATTGCATTAAAAATAATTTAAATTCAGCATTGAGTTTTATTATTTATGAAAATAATTGAATTCCTAAAAAGAATTTTATTATTTACGAAAGTAATTGAAATTTTTTAAAATAATTGAATTTCGGGAAATAATTTTATTATTTCTTAAGAAAATTGAAATTTTGAGGAGAATTTTAAAAAAAATTTAACGTAATTGAATTTCTGCGAAGATATTTTTCACTTTTGAAAATAATAGAATTTCTGCAATCATGTGTAATTTCTCTAAAATTCTCCAAATTATATCGTACAATTTACGAACTTTTCGTCCTTTTTCTTTCAAATTACAGATTTTACGTACCTTTTTTTAAAAAAAATGACTTTTACGGACTTGAAGCAAATTTACGGATCTTTACGGGATTTACGGACCTAGTTCGAGCCCTGCTAATACCATCTTATATAAACTCTAATAAAAAAGAAAAATTAAAAAAAAACGAGAGATAGAAATAAAAAAACGAAAATCAGATAAACACTCGCAAGGAACAATTCGAAGAATACTCCAAAGTATTCAGATAAGAATTTTTAGATTCCTAAAGGATATAACCAACTAAAGAATTTCTCTGTAATGTGAAAATAATTTCCAAGATGAAGTTCATGCTCTCGGAATGAAATGGAAGCGCACGGGCAAATTGGAAATAAATAGTTATTAATTAAATGAAGTGTAACTGGATTATAGGAATTTTCAAAGATGCATTAGAAACAGGAAAAAAGAAAAGGAAATAAAGAAAAGTCGCGTAGAACTTTATGACTTGAGTCATTAGTCATTAGCAGTGCAGGATTCCTTTCGAACGAGATCACATTCTTGATGCTTGAAGTGGAATTTTGTGCTGCAAAAGGTCCATATGTGTACCTACGAGGCTATGCATTTACTTACATAATTGCGCTTCTCAAGAGATAACTATCTTCGTGTAACGTTGTCTGGGGCTTTAATTGGACGCTGTGGTTAAATCATCCGTAACGAGCGTACGCCATGAAAATCATTTTCTACCCGCATATATAGAACACACATAACAAGTTCACTAGAGTATTAATCTTATACTCCTCACTCTCAAGATGACCATCTTCAAACAGTTTTATCACATTTTCAAATCAGAAACCGGAAAAATCCCCTCACAAAAACAAAGTTCAAAAGAAAAAAAAATTCAAAAAACACTCAAGCGTAAAATACTCTTCATTTTTTTCCTCTCAGTCTAATTAAATTATGCTAATTGAAAGATAAATACTTGACCTAATTTTAATTGCGAATATCAAACACATGTAGATTGGCACTACTGAAATGTTATAAAACCATTTTTCCCATCGTTTGTTTGAATTTAATAAATTAAATCAATGCCAACATAATGTTCCCACAATTAATTCTAATAACACAGACTATATATATATATATACTTTCCATTATAATTTTCCAGAAATTGTACGATTTCAAATGATTTGCATATAAATTGCAGGAGGAAACATTATACGCTTTGCTCTTTGATTTAATTTCATTAAAAAAAAAAAGTGGGTACAAAAAAACTTGATTGCTATACAAGCTTTCTATGAACTATAACAATTCAATTATCATCGTTATTTTCGAAAGTATTAATAGTCGAGGTAAATTTGAAATTAAATGCGTGTCTCGGTCATGTGAATTTTGTTTGAATAGCTTGCGAGCTTTTAAATCAACGTTTGCCAATTCAACTTACAAATTTATTCGATTAACTATTATATGCTTTGAAAAGGGAAAAAACAAATTCTGGTCCTTGTAAATGGAATGCAATCAAAAATGATTCAATTTTTATTTTAATTAATTAAGCATCATTTATGTGATACTGGGAATGTTTTTTTTTTCAATGTATCTGGTTTTTTTTTGGGAAAAATGTAATGAAAAATTTTGTTTTTGTAAACAAGTAAAAATCTAATAAATTAACTAAAAAAGTTGCAAATTTTAGAGTTAAACTATTAGAGTAGAAAAAATTTATTTGATTTAAATAAACGATTACTAGTTTATTACCAAATAAATATTTACTTCAATCCAATAATTTTTCTCTAATAAATATATATATTTAATCAAATAAATATATATAAATATATTTGAATCAATAATTTTGGTTATTCAAAAATTTCGTATCTAAATAGTTGAATCTTTAAAATGCTTCTATTCTCGAGCAACTTAGATACTCGAAAAAGCGGAAATAGTTGATCAAATAAACCATGTGATGAATAGAATTTTTTTCCTTAAATTACTGTAAACTTATTTCCAACAATTAGTGCTTAGTCATTTTTTTCTATGATTCAACAATTCTCTAAGAATGACTTTCAATCAACGATAACTAACTTAATTAAATTTCTTAATTTTCTCCGCAGTGAACCCAGGGAGAAAAAGCGATTGGCGATTGGCGTAAAATTGGCACAATTTAAGAAACACTTTTACTAATTCTTAAATTTTGGAAACAAGCTTTAAAAATTGTTCTTTAAAAATATAATTAGTTATTTTTCCAAAAATATACCAAAATTATTATATGCATTCATACTAAGAATATGAATATATGACGATAAAAATATTAACATTCAAATTGACAACTAAAATTTACAAATAAAATTCAGATTGTCTTACTCACCGATCGCTGATCACAGGGCAGGTAATTCACTTCTGAAACCGAAAAATTTTTATGTTAGTATATTTATATAAAAAATTGCCAATAAAATTGCTATTATCCAATTGATTCAACTTTATATTATCGTGTATTTAAATTTTACATTTGATTTATATGACAAATTTCAGGCAAAAATTGTTTATACCATTTAAATGTAAATAATTAATTTAACTTAGTAACAGGACTTGAACCAGTGAAAGTATTTAAAAATACAAATTTTACGGACCAAAAATGAAAAATTACGGACCAATTACTGACAAAAATATAACTAGTCCGAGTCAAATAAGAGAACATTTTACTTAAAAATATAAATTTAATTTTTCATAACTATAAAACATAAAGAAATCAATAACTCCGAGTCTTCGACTCGGAGTGATCGATTTCTTCATGTTTTATAATAATTAAAAATGTCAAATTGATTAAATAATTATTTTATATTATAAGAATACTGTACTTCTTCAAAATTATTTTCATCATTTCAATTCAATTATTATTTTTAAGAATTTTTCACTAAAATTTTTCTTTAAATCAATTAATTTTCAAAAAAGTTCTTCTACAATTTTCAAAATCCATTTCTTCACAAAATTCAACTTTCCAAATTTCAATTATTCGTATATTATTCAATTAAATATATATTAGAAAATAAAAACTTTAAATAATATAAAAAAATTTAATTAAACATTTTCAAAAAAATTAATTTCAAAATTCAATTTTTTCTGAAAATTCACGCTATATTGCTATTAATATTCAATTATCTAAAATATTCTATTATCTAAAATTTTAACTGAAATTCATTTTTAAATCAATTTTTAATAGAAAATTCTACTAGAATTCAATTATTTAAATACAAAAATAAATAATTTATTGAATAACAAAATGCTTCTTAAAATTGAATTCTCATAAAGAATTTCATCAAAAAGTTTTTAAATAATTGTATTCGTTTGACGAATTTTAATAAAATTTTTAATAATAATTACATTTATCGAGGAATTCGATTAAAATTCTATTAAAAATAATTGAAATTCAGCATTGAGTTTTATTATTTATAAAAATAATTGAGTTCCTAAAACGAATTTTATTATTTAGCAAAATAATTGAGTCCCTGTAAAAATGTTATTATTTATAAAAATAATTGAATTATATTGCGAAGAAATTTATAAAAAATTTGTAAGTAATTGAATTTCTGTGAAATTTTTATTACTTTATAATAATAATAGCTATTGAAAATCATTAAATAGAGGAAAATTTTTTAAAATAATTGAAATTTCGCCAAAAATTTTATTAAAATTTTTGAAAATAATTGAATTTTGGAAAAAAAATTATTATTTATAAAGATAATTGAAATTTTGACAAGAATTTTTGAAAATTTTTGAACAGAATTGAATTTCTGCTAAGAATTTTATTACTTCTGAAAATAATTGAATTTTGCAATCATATGTAATTTCTCTAAAATTTTCCAAATTATATCGTACAATTTACGAACTTTTTTCCTTTTTTAATCAAATTACGGACCATTTTTTTTAAAAAAATCTGATTTTAATAAAATTTTGTATAATAATTACATTTTTCGAAAAATTCGAATTGTATTGAAAATAATTGAAATTTTGCGATTTGTTTTATTATTTATGAAAATAATTGAATTATTGGGAAGAAATTTATAAAAAATTTGTACATAATTCAATTTCTATAAAATTTTTATTATTTTAGAAGATAATTAAATGTTTGCGTAGAATTTTATTATAATTTTTTTAATGAATTGAATTCTTCTGGAAAATTTTATTAAAATAATAGATATTGAAAATCATTGAATTGAAGTAAATTTTTGAAAATAATACAAATTTTCTAAGAAATTTAGGTATTAAATTTTTTTAAAATAATTGAATTTTGGAGAATAATTTTATTACTTATAAAGACAATTGGAATTGTGCAAATAATTTTTAAAATATTTTAACATAATTGCATTTTTGTGAAGAATTTTATTAGTTTTGAAAATTATTGAATTTCTAAAAAAAATTATTATTTAAGAAAATAATTGAATTATTGCGAAGAAATTAAATAAAAATTGTTAAAATTGAATTTCTGTGAAATTTTTATTATTTTTCGAAATAATTGAATTTCTGCAATCATTTATAACTTCTTCAAAATTTAATTTTTTTTTTTTTAGTATTTTTAACTAAAATTCTTCTATAAATTCATAATTTTTAATAATTAATTAAATATATATTAAAAAAATTCAACTAATTTCAGAAGAATTTGAATTATTAAAATTTTTCAAAAATTTCTAATTAAATTAATTAAAAATTTGGAATTTTATAAAATTTTAGAATTTATGGTAATTTCATAGTTTATGGGGCAAACAAAAAACATCAAAATTCATAAATTTATCATAAATTCTAAAAATTTAATTTCTTTCCATTACTTTTAATAAAAAATCCCTGACTTTTACCTGAATTTCCTATATCTCAGAATATATGATTATTATATTTATAATAGTATTAAAAATAAATTTCAATTTATATTTTATTTTTATGAAAAAAAATTTAAATTAAAAATTGTTACATTTTATTATTTTTAAAATTGCTAGTTTTATTCCAAAAAAAGTGAGTAAGAAGTTAGCCACGCGCGAATTGTTGCTATTTTTAATAATAGTAGTTGACTCTGTCCTTGTTCTTGAGTTCGGAAAAATTGCAAATAATGATTACTGTTTATAACATCCCGTGTGGAAATCTGCCCAAGTTAGCCCAGTTAAAAACTGGGAGCCAGCTGGGCCCCACCTGGGCTTCCCATTTTCATAAAAATATTAACATTATAATAGAAAAAGTCTGAAAATTAAATATAACTATTCACAATAAATCATTCTACAATTAATTCATAATAATAATAATCATTATTATTTTAAACAATTTATTATTGTCAATAATTATAAACTTTTATTGTACTACACTAACAGACATTTAGTTTTATTGAAATTTTAAAGTTGTTCCAGCTGAATTTATTTATTTAATAATTAACTCATCAAGGTATAACGGTTTTTAATACATTTTAATAATTGTTTAAACAAATAATTGTTGTTATTTAATAACTTTTGATACACATAACTTAGAAACTTGCAATTTTTTTTCCTAATTTTGCAATTAACTAATAGGAACGACATAAAATAAAGAAAATTTATGGTTTTAACAATTCAGAAATTGTTTAAACAAATGATTGTTGTTATTTATTAACTTTTGATACACATAACTTAGAAACTTGCAATTTTTTTCCTAATTTTGCAATTAAGTAATACGAACAACATAAAATAAAGATAATTTATGGTTTTAACAATTAAGAAATTGTTTAAACAAATTATTGTTGTTATTTATTAACTTTTGATACACATAACTTAGAAACTTGCAGTTTTTTCCTAATTTTGCAATTAACTAATGTAAATAGTAAATCATTCGGATGTTTTATGATTTTAATTTTAACAATTTATCAAATGTTTAAACAAATAATTGTTGTTATTTACTAACTCTTGACACATAGCATCTAGAAGAATGAAGTTTTTTCTTATTTTGCAATTAGTTAATCAGAGTAGTAGTAATTGTAAAATTAGAAAGAAACTGCAAGTTTCTGGATTGTTTGTATTAAAAGTTAATAAACAATAACAATTATTTGTTTAAACAATTTCTGAACTGTTTAAATCATAAAATACTGTTATTTCATACTTTTCAGATTAGTTAAATATAAAATTAAAAAGAAACTGCATTTTTTTAGGTGCTTTGTGTCAAAAATTAGTAAATAACAACAATCATTTGTTTAAACAATTTTTGAATTGTTAAAACCTTAAATTATTTTTATTTCATGTGGTTCGAATTAGTTAATTGCAAAATTAGAAAAAAACTGCATCTTTCTGGAAGCTAGTGTCAGGAGTTACTAATTAACAACAATTATTTATTTAAACAATAACGACTGCAATATAACATTAGTAAAATTTATTATATATAATAACAAAAATCGTTTACAGTGAAAATTATTAAATAGTTTAGTTTTTCTTTAACATTTAATAATAAAACTTTGATGTAATTATGGTCATCTTCGTACATGAATTGACAATTGACAAACATGTTAACATTTTACGGAAGCATTTTAGAGTTTGTCTATTGACCCACTCACGGTGGGTTCCGGTCAGGCGAAATAATATTATAAGTGGGCGTGAGCTGGGTCCTACCTGGGCTTCCCAGTTTTTGAGGACCCACATCAATAATTATATAAGCAAAAATTTCTAAGTCCAAACCTAAAAATTTTTTTTTCAACAAAAAATTAATGTTTATAATGACTAAGATTAAGAAAAAACGTGTTTTTAACAAAAATGTATTCACAATATTTTTTTTTATGTAATGTCCACATAATTAATTAGTAAAAATTTCTAAGTCCAAACAATTAAAAAAAATTTTTTTTTAGACCAACAAATTAATGTTTATAATGATTGTAAACAATAAAAAACACATTTTTAATAAAAATGTATTGATATATTTTTTTCATAATAATATAAATATTATTTTAAGAATATTTATCGTTTATTATTACATTATTAATATTGTTATTATTATTATTAAACTATTTATTTGTCACGGTGTATTCGTATCAGTAAATGCTTTATTGAATCATTACAGCAGATCAACAAGTCACTGACAATAAAACGTCGGTGTTCAGTAGTTAGTCTCCGTAGTATAGTGGTTAGGGCGTTAGTCTAGTAGTCCGTAGGTCGTAGGTTCAATCCCCGCGTGCGTTAAATTTTATTTGTTTCTTAGGTTTGCGTTTATTCCGATTTTTCTGCATTGTATTCGTATAAGTATGCAATTTAGTGATTATATATACCGTTTAATAATTTAATTAACAAATTTCTAATTTTTTTATAAATTTTTAATTTATGAATGAAAGGATATATATTAATTCCCATATATATGCTAACATTATTTATGAATTTGCTTTTGGTCACAATTTCATTAAAAAAAGTAAAAATCGTTAAATAATAACGTTATTTATTTATAATTCGACTTATTTGTTATTAATAAACAATTTATTCATTAATTTGAATGAAAACTAAATCTATGGGCCCCAGCTGGATTTTTCCTAGGTGGGCTGTGGCTGGATTCACCGTTACAAGCCAAGGAATCGCCCACCTGGGCCATCCCTGCTGGGACCCACCTAGAACCTGGGAAGCCCACCTGGGACCCACCGTGGGCCCACCTCACTTTTCCACACGGGATTGTACAGCAGTTGACATTATTGCAAGTAACCGAAATTTGCTACAAATGGTATATTACATATTTTTAAGATTGATTCTAACTTTGCCCAAAAATGGTTAAATGTCCTAGTTTAGTTTATGCATTTCAATGATATTTATACTAATATTGAAAAATGACATTTTCTCATTAGACATGTTAGTCTTATTTTATTAGTTGTGAGCCTTAAACAGTATCCCACCATGAATATGGACAAAAACAACGTTTGTAAAAAGAGATTTAAAACTGTAAGCCCACATGGTGAATTAGGGACACTTCTTTCCTAATCACATTAAAATATAAAATACTATGGATGACTGTGACATTTGAACCTGTTTAATTTAAACCCTCCCTCTCTCTCTCTCCTGATTTTTTTGTCTCTCTTCAACACAAAGCAGTAATCAAACAAGGCTCTGCACCCACACGTGGTTCGAATGGTGAGGTACTCGCTCTCTTTCCCTCTCATCGTAAAAAACACGAGACCAATTAACCGTTGATTCGCTCATCCTTCGTCTCTTCTACTCGGCACGGCCATTCCCGACAATAAGTGCAATTGCTTCGGTTTCAGAAAGGTTAACGCTCTGGGTTAAATGCTCGGGAATTTGGTGTCACTTTCGGTGCTCGAGTCACCCGTCGTCGCATAGTTGTGGAATTAAAACGAACCCTAACGGCTCGCCAAAGAATGGTATTAAAGGGTTCGTTAAGGGAGACGACTCTCACTCGTCGAGTCGTATCACTGCCCCCATGGGAATGCGGTTTTGACATTTCTCGTTTAACCGAGTCAACCACAAAAGCGAATTTCTCTTACTCTCTCTCCTCATCAGCTTTTCTAGAACAATGTTTCCTTTTGCATTTTATTCCTTTTTTTTTGTCGCTAAACTTGAGACAACTCACTTCTTACTTTATAATCTCTTAATTACTCCAAATAAATTTTATTCCGCATATCCATTTCCCTGAAGTTAGCTTCGACGTTTAGAGTCGAAAACTATTATTCCAGGATTCTTAGAAATTAAAAAGTTATTAATTTTATTCTCTTTACAAAAAATTCTGTTTTTCCATATAATTACAAAAAAGGATCTTATATCCGGGTTGCCACAGGTCAGGGATTTCAGGTAAATGTCAGGGATTTTTAGTAAAAGTACTGGAAAAAATTGAATTTTTAAAATTCATAAGAAAACTCTCAATTTTGAATGAATTTAATTAGAAATTTTAAAGAACTTAGTTTTTTAAAAAACTTTAATAATTCAAATTCTTCTGAAATTAGTTACATTTTTTAATACATATTTAATTAATTATAAAAAATTACGAATTGATAAAAGAATTTTAGTTAAAAACACTAAAAAAATTGAATTTTGAAGAAGTTACAAATATAATTGCAGAAATTCAATTATTTTCAAAAGTAATAAAATTCTTCACAAAAATTCAATTATGTTCAAAAAATATTAAAAATTCTTGTCCAAATTTCAAGTATCTTTATAAATAATAAAATTCTTCTCCGAAATTTAATTATTTTCAAAAATTATAATAAAATTCTTGGCAAAATTTAAATTATTTTCAAAAATTATCCTCAATTCAATGATTTTAAATATCTACTATTTTAATAAAAATTCTCCAAAGGAATTCAATTATTTAAAAAAAAATCTTAATAAAATTCTAAGAAAACATTTAATTATTTCCATAAATAATAAAAATTTCACAGTAATTCAATTATATTTACAATTTTTTATAAATTTCTTCTCAATAATTCAATTATTTTCATAAATAATAAAACTCATCGTAGAATTTCAATTATTTTTAATACACTTTTAATTTCAATTCTGTTGAAATTATAGTTAAATTTTTTAATATTGTATTTAATATTATTTCCAAAATTTTAACGCAATTCTTAGAAAGAAATAAATTATCTAGATAAATTTCTTCGCCAAAATTCAATTGTTTTCAAGAATTTTAATAAAATTCTTTGCAAAATTCAATTATTTTCATAAATAACAATATTAATCACAAGAATAAAATTCTTTTTAAAATTAAGAAAATTCTTTTCAAAAATTCAGTTTTTTCAAAAATTAAAAAAAATTCTCATCATAATTTCAATTGTTTTTATAAACAGCAAAAATTCAGCGGAAATTCAATTGTTTAAAAAAATTTCATAAAATTCTACGCAAACATTTAATTATTTTCATAAATAATAAAAATTTCCCACAATTTCAAGTATATTTACAAATTTTTTTATAAATTTCTTTGCATTAATTTAATTATTTTTATAAATAACAATATTAATCACAAGAATAAAATTATTTTCAAGACTTAAAAAATTATTTTCAGAAATTCAATTATTTTCAAAAGTTGAAAAAAAATTCTCGTCATGATTTCAATTATCTTCATAAATGGCAAAAATCTTCGCTGAAATTCTTTTATTTAAAAAAATTCTAATAAAATTCTACTCAAACAAATTTATTTTTATAAATAATAAAAATTTCCCATGATTTTAATTATTTACAAATTTTTTCGCAGTAATTCAATTATTTTTAAAAATAATAAAACTGTTCTCAGTAATTTATTTATTTAAGATTCTTACCCGGGCAAAGCCCTTAATAAAAAAAAAAACGATCATAAAAGTCAATTTTCGTAAATAATAAAACTCATTGCAGAATTTTAATTATTTTTTATACAATTTTAATCGAATTCCTTGAAAAATGTGATTATTCTTAAAAATTTTATTAAAATTCATCAAAAGAATACAATTATTTAAAAATTTGTTGCTAAAATTCTTTACGAGAATTCAATTTCAATAAAAATTTAATTATTCAATAAATTATTCATTTTTGAGATTAAATAATTCAATTTTAGTAGAATTTTCAAATAAAAATTGATTTAAAAATGAATTTCCGAATAATCGAGTTAATATTTATTAAAATAATTGAATTCTTGCAACGAATTTTATTACATTTTTTTTTAAATATTTGAATTCTTTTGAGAAATTGTACTACTTGTAAAAATAATTGAATTCTTGCGAAGGATTTTATTAGGATTTTTTAAAATAATTAAATTTTTTTTGAGAGATTTTATGATTATCTAAATTATTATAAAACATGAAGAAATCGATCAATCCGAGTCTTCATCGATTTCTTCATGTTTTAAATTTAGTTTCGTTGAACTATAAAGAGTAATTTTGTATGAATGTATATTTAATATTTCTTTTTGTTCAACCTTATTTATTAAAAGTTATTAATGTTTTCGAATAATTTTACAATTAAAGAAATTTGCAAATAAATGTAATAAAAATTATTTTTGAGTATCTAATAATTTTTAGAGTGAATCAGAATATTCTTTAGAGTCAGGAAAAAAGTCAAAATTTTGTCTGGAAATCAGGGAAAACAAAAGTAAATATTTGTAGCAACCCTGTATATACGAAGTAAAAAAAAATTGTTTTACGAATCACAAAAAAGTGTCTGTTTCTAAATTCAAAAAAAAGTCTTCTACGAATTACAATGAAAAACAGGAAGTGAGTGAAAAACTGCATTTAATAAAAAACCAGTAGTTCTCTATGTAAACAACTGCAAATTAAAAGCACACTCGCGAAAAAAGGAAGTCAAGCAAAGGATGGTAATTAATTTTTTAATTAATAAATACGAAAGAAGGCAAAATAGCAGGAAGTAGGAAAATACACTCCCAGGATGGAATAAAAAAAGAGGCAAAGAAGAAGAAGAAGAAGAAAAAAAGTATCCCCAGGCGTTAAGCCGAGGCAAAGAGAGGACGACCTCTTAGTGTAGATTTTTCCTTATCTGCAGTCACGACGCCAACGGCCTTTTGGGTCGAAGATTAGAGGTTTGAAAAAAAGAACGACACGAAAGAAGAAAAGAATGAGATCTTCTAAACGCGAACACAAGATCGTAAAATATTTTGGACAGCCGTGTGATATCTGGTTCTCTCTCGATCCGATTCGCGAGTCAAAAAAAAAAAAAATAAAGCAAAAAAAGAAAAAGAAGACAAGATTGAAAAGTGTAAGAGACTTGCAGCAAAGAACGAATAAAGAGTAGAAGGAAAGGGAAGAAACAACGTGCCAAGAATAAAATTCAAGATTGACTGTAATATAAAGAAGCAGAAAGTACGAGGTTGGCAGCCCTCAGGAAAAGGAAGGGTCTTATGATAACGTGCTTTGGATATAAGTACTCATATGAACCACCGAAAACCTTGTCTTCCTTTGCTTTTAAATCCCATCTTTAATACACAAAAAAAATTCAAGGACGCCTATAAAAAAAAACTGAAAATCTAATACCAGTAAAGCCCTTACTTTTTTTTTATACATTTCGAGATAATAAAACAATTTTTATTTCAATATCGTATCAATTTTTCCCCTTCGATTCGTTTAACACAATTTTTTCACCACACGACAAAAACGGAATAAAAGTTTTCCTATATAGTTTTTTTACAAAAAAAATCTAAATTCTCAATAGAAGTTTTCTTGATTTATGTCAATGTTTCGTATATTTTCAGAGTAAATATCACTTCTTTGGAATTACTTCATTGTGTAAAATTCAATGAAAATGAATATTTTAAATTACAAATATTTAAATTTCACTAAATATTGTATTTACTATTTAGTAAAACTAAAATGTAAAATTTTTAAATAAAATCTTGAAAATTTCCATTTTCTGAAGAGAAGTAAAATTTACCATTTACTTTGGTAAATAAATTGTTAAAAATTAGAAAAGGAATTTTAATTTCAAATTTTTTAATTTAAATTAAAAGTTATTTGTGACTAAAAAAAAAAATTTTTTTTTCTTCGACATGGAATAATATTACATTTTAATTTCTTGCACGAGATGAATGCATTTGTGCGGTCGGACACAATTATATTTTTCTTACTCATTATTATATGAATGAATGAATGAATGGATGGACAATCGAAAGAAAAATATTCGCGTTAAAAATGAACGCGCAGAGTGAACAGAACGGTAGGGTAAATATTTTGTCACCTCTCAGAAATAATATAATCGATTATAAACCGTATTTATGCATGTGTCTTTATAGGTCCGCGTTTCACGAGAGACATTTTTATTGACGATTTAATCGGAAAGAGAGCAAAGAAAGAAAAAAGAAGAAAAGAAAAGAAAAGAAAAAAAATTATACAATCATATAGAACAACCTGTTGCAAAATATATCTGCACCAACTTCATTTATTTCTTTATATAAATATTATATATTTTCATCAATGAAATATAAAGAAAATTTTCCTCACTTTTTAATATAAAGAATATAAGAAGAAGTTAAGAGTATAAAATATTCATGACAAAAGAGACGAAAAACAATAGGTACAAACGTTTTAGAATGAGTAAAGACAAATCGGATATATTTTTTCTGAATAAAGGAAATCAATAAAAGAAATTGATATCAAATTATCTCAGAAAATTTTATAGCAAAAGTGTCAAATTTGTCTAAATCTTTGTATCAATATTACTTTTGGTATTAATTAGCATTTTTTATTATACCAATTTTATACTTTTAGTATTAATTAGCAATTTTTATTATACCAATTTTATACTTTTGGTATCAATTTAATATTTCTGATACCAATAAGAAATTTTTAGTAATACCAGTTTGATACTTTTGGTATATCACTTTGATGCTTTTTGTTATACCAATCTGAAATTTTTTGGTACTAGTTTGATACCTTTTGGTACCAATTTGATACATTTGGTACCATTTCGATTCTTTACGGGACCAGTTTGATACTTTTGGTACCACTTTGATGCTTTTTTGATACAAATCTTTTTTTTTTTTGTACTAGTTTGATACCTTGTGGTACCAATTTGATACATGTGGTACCATTTCGATTCTTTACGGTACCAGCTTGATATTTTGGTACCATTTTGATACCTTTTGATACCAGTTTAATACTTTTTAGTACCCATTTAATAATTTTTGTATCACTTTGATAATTTTGGTACCACTTTGATGCTTTTTTGATACCAATCTTTTTTTTGTACTAGTTTGATACCTTGTGGTACCAATTTGATACATTTGGTACCATTTCGATTCTTTACGGTACCAGCTTGATATTTTGGTACCGTTTTGATACCTTCTGATACCAGTTTAATACTTTTTAGTACCCATTTAATAATTTTTGGATCACTTTGATATTTTTGGTACCATATGACATTTTTTTTAACCATTTTGATTCTTTACGATACGAGTTTGATCCTTTAAGATAACGTTTAGATAGTCTTAATCAAATTGTTACAATTTGATATTTTTTGGTACTAATTCGATCCTTTATGATACCAATTCGATACTTTTGGTACCAATTTGATACTTTTGGTACCAATTTGATACTTTTGGTACCAATTTGATACTTTTGGTATCACTTTGATACTTTACGGTACCAATGCGATATTTTTGGTATCAATTGGTACTATTTTGATTCTTTATGGTACCAGGTTGATATTTTTGGTACCATTTTGATACTTTCTGATACCAGTTTGATACCTCCTTTTTATATTATCAATTTGACATTTTTAGTACCAGTTTGATATTTTTTGATACTAATTGGATCGATTCTGATACCAGTTTGTTTTTTTTTGGTAGCAATCTGACAGTTTTTGGTCTCAGTTTAATGCTTTCTGATACCAATTCGATTCCTTTAAATTAACAGTACAAAAGAATTGTAGAATTTGTGCACTAAAGAGAAAATTAATTTTTTCTTGCGAGATGTAAGAGAGTTCATAACAGAGTAATATATTATTTTCTTTAAAAAAAATTAATTCTTTTACTAATACTAGTAATAAACGTGACTTTTCCTCTCTTCTTTTCTACAATATGTGGAAAAATATAAACGAAAAGAAAGTGTGCGAGATAAAACCACTGTTAAAATGTTAGGATTGGTATACTATAGCCACACAGCAGGATCTTCATTCTGGTACAAAGAGGCGTGCACTCAAGACCAAATTTACGTCCAAGTGTTTACGGGACAAGATGGCGCCAAGGTGCCAGCTTTACGTGCATTACTGCTCTTGAGAAATACTATATATACACTTTCTAGACAATGGGTATGAAGATGTTGAAAAAATAATTTATATCTACTATTTTACAAAAAAAAATAAATAAAAATAAAAAATTTTCAAAAAATGGAAATTTTATACTTAGTAATAATATACATAATATTATATTATTATTATTCTTTTAATTTTAATTAAATAAAAATTAAACTTTACTGACTTTACAGACCAATTACTGACTAAAATATAACCAATCCGAGTCAAATAAGAGAACATTTTACTTAAAATTATAAATTAAATTTTTATAACTATAAAACTCGGAGCGATCGATTTCTTCATGTTTTATAATACAGACGACCGAATGATATAAAATTTCAAAACAAACGGACTTTTGCAAGGCCCGCAAATAAAAAAAAAATCTGAGTATATATTTAAATAAATAATATACCTTTCTCATTTTTGTGACACACATTCATACTTTTTCAAAAATTATTCCTCTTTTTCCAACGATAATACTGAATTGAAAATTTTTTCTGTTGATTAATATTTTGTGTCACTCTCTTCATATTGTTATAAAAAATTTGTCGAAATAAAAGCGCTAAAATGTACGGCTAAAGTATAAACTGCGGATAAAATGGAATGCATTCTGTGGAGATGCAATTTTTATGTTTCATATTGGTGCAGTAGTTGAAATATATTGCATTTTAAAAGACAATACGTACATATGCATTACGGCAATATAAGGCAAGAGTATTTGCGCGCCCGCGCTTCACGATGAGAGAGAGAGAATACTAACACAATGGCACTACTAATACCACTACCATCACTCCTCTACTGCTACTACACACTATTTCTACTACTGTCATATTCTGCGATGACCATAATCCGCCGAAGCATTCTGCATAATATGTTTCCTCTGTCATTGGCAGACCCTCTAATCCAACGCCAGCCGCATGTTAAACACAGACGTGCAAGTTAACATACGCTTAAAGTCAATGTCATTATTATAGTATATATATATATGTGCATGTGGAACTTTATTCAATTCGACTTATTATCATCGTGGATTCAGAAATTTTCTAAATATAGCAGATTTACCTATATATGTTTGATCATTTCAACATCAATCACTCTTGACAATAGTTACTACTTACTATTGATATTAATATTCACCCGCATTGGAAAAATTCGGAATCTTATGAATTTTCGGTTCCCACTCATTGTCAGTGCCAATAATCTATCGCACGTTAAGCTCTATTGAAATTAAACCCTCATGTAAATCTCTCAGGATCGATATAATTTTATAATAATTTTATAATTAGTAAAAAAAATTTAGACTTTTAGTCACCAAGTTGAGATCTACAATTAACGAACAAATATTTTTACTAAATATATCATTTAAATCATTTAAATTTTAAATTATCATTTAAAAATAAAACAATATTGTCACAAGCGCATACTATTAAAAATAAATTTTACTTTCAGTCCACTTTTAACTAAATCCGTTTACATGAACACTACTGTTAACTTATTAAAGTATTAAATTGCAATAAACTGATACCAAAAATGTGGATCAAATAATAATCAGGGTGGCCACTTTTTTAATAAAAAAAAAAATTCACGGTCCAAGGTTTCTACAAATTTCTGCTTATAAAATTACATAATTTTTCCATGATTTCCAAGTAATAAATGATAAAATTTTTTTAAATTCAATATTTTTAATATTTTCAATTACATATTTCCAAAAATAATATTTTAGAATTATTTTTAACATTTTGGAGAAAACAATAATGCAGGACTCGGATCGTCTTTAAGACTCTTTAAAATGTCAATTCTTTTTATAAATAATAAAATTCTTCTCCAAAATTCAATTATTTAAAAAAAATTTTAATTAAATTCTTCTCTGAAATTCATTTATTTTCAAAAATTTTTTTAAATTCTCCTCAAAATTCCAATTGTCTTTATAAATATCAAAATTCTTCTACAAAATTCAATTACTTTTAAACATTTTTAAAAAAAAATCTGTTCAAAATTTCAATTACCTTCATAAATAATAAAATTTATCCCAGAAATTCAATTATTTTCAAAAATAATAAAATTCTTCGCAGAAATTCAATTATTTTCAAAAATTTTTTTTAATTTCTCGTCAAAATTATCATTATCTTCATAAATAAAATTCATCATGTTAATTATTTTCAAAAGTTCTGATAAAATTCTTTGCGAAATTCAATTATCTTCAAAAGTAAGAAAATTCTTCGCAGAGATTCAATTATTTTCAAAATTTTTTTTTAATTCTCCTCACAATTTCAATTATGTTTATAAATATCAAAATTCTTCTGCAAAATTCAATTATACTTTTAAACATTTTTAAAAAAATCTGTTAAAATTTCAATTATTTTTATAAATAATAAAATTCTTGTACAAATTTCAATTATCTTCATAAATAATTAAATTCATTCTGGAAATTTAATTATTTTCAATTTTTTTTTAATTTCTCGTTAAAATTTTAATTATTTTCATAAATAATAAAATTCATTCTGGAAATTTAACTATTTTCAATTTTTTTTTAATATCTCGTCAAAATTTTAATTATTTTCATAAATAATAAAATTCATTCTGGAAATTTAATTATTTTCAATTTTTTTTTAATTTCTCGTCAAAATTTTAATTATCTTCATAAATAATAAAATTCATTCTGGAAATTTAATTATTTTCAATTTTTTTTTAATTTCTCGTCAAAATTTTAATTATCTTCATAAATAATAAAATTCATCATGGAAATGTAATTATTTTCAAAAGTTCTGATAAAATTCGTGCAAAATTTAATTATCTTCAAAAGTAAGAAAATTCTTCGCAGAAATTCATTTATTTTCAAAAATTTTTTTTTAAATTCTCAAAATTTCAATTATCTAATGTAAATATCAAAATTCTTCTTACTAATGTTACTAATGTTTTATAAATTTCTTCCCAATAATTCAATTATTTTCATAAAAAAAATTTAAAAAGTCTTATAATATAAAATAATGATTTAATCACTCGGTCATCTTTAACTATTATAAAACATGAATACATCGATTGCTCCGAGTCGAAGTATCGGAGTGATCGATTTCTTCATGTTTTATAACAATTTTTTATAAGTCGTTTAATTTCAAAAAGGTTTAAATTTGAATCTTTTGAAGAATTTTAATTCCTATGGAAAAATTATAATTAAATATTTATTTAAAAAAAAATTTAGTCGCACAATCCGAGCCCTGATAATGTTCAAAATTTTTAATTAAAATTCATCAAAAAATTCATTAGTTTTTTTAAATTATACAAAAATTCTTTTAAGAAATTATTATTTTCGAAAAATTACATTAATAAAATATTTTTAAACACTAATTATTAGAATTGTGTTGTAATAATTTTTTAAGATTCAAAATTTACTTTCTGGTCTTATTAAATTTTTTGAGAAATCATGGTCCTGTTTATAATTAAAATTCTTCAAAAATTTGATCATTTTTATTTCCTATCAAAAATTCAATTATTTTTAAAAGATTTTACACCAAATTTTAATTGTTTGGAAATTTTTAAAAATTGAAAAACTATTATCGCTCAAAAATTATTTTAAAATATTTTTAAAAAATTAATTGTAAGAATTTTTTTATTATAATTTTTTGAAAATATTCTTTAATAACTTATGAAAAAACTATGGCGAGAGTCACAATTATAAAAAATTGAGTTTATGTATTTAAATAATTGAATTCTAGAAGAACTTTTGGAAAATGATTTAAATTAATTGATTCAGAGATGAAGTTTAGTTGGAAATTGTAGAAAATAATTAAATTCAGGAAGGGTTATAATTGTAATTTTTAGAAATTATTAAAATTCATAAATTTTACTCATTTTCCGTAAACATTAATATTTTCCTACTGTAAAAAGAATTTTAATGTTATTTATTTTAAATAAAAATGTTTCAAAAGAATTATGTAAAATATTTTATTTAACTTAAAATTTTGAAACATTCTTTTAAATTAAAAAAAAAAATCAAAAAGACATATTTTTGAGTATATATTTAGAAGTATAAAGTTTGTTTTTATAAAAGTGATGTTAAAAATTTGGGCAAATATTTAAAGTTAAGAGAAGCACTTTTCTAGATGCACGACGTCGTTATAAAATTTTTAAATTTTAAATAAAGGACCACTTCACCCCGGTTGCTCTTTGAGAGAGTCTTTACGCCCTTTTACTCCATGTATATATATATATATATATATATATATATACACTGCTTCTATCTTTCTCTATCACCCTACCAACTGTATATTCTCTGATCGATTAATAATGCATCCCTTCTTCTCTTACATGTGACACTACATTTCAAACCCTCAGGCTAGTTTCCAGTAACGTAGTATCAAGAACTTGGCATCTCATCTCTCTTATTCTTTGTTAGGGGTTTTTCTTTTAGTCAGGATAAAAAATGATTGAATTATCCATTAATCCGTTATTTTCCTTTTTTTCACAAATATGATTCTTTTTAATAAGATTGATGATGATTAATATTAAGAAATTTATAAATGAAATATTGTACGCGTCATTATTTTGTTTAAAGGGATAGAAAAAAGAAACTATTTGGCACTTTTCGACTTTCTTTTCTATCATTATTTCAGGGTGTTCAAAACTGTACTATTTACGATCAAAAAAATTCTTTTGATGAGTTTCTTTAAATTTTTTGAAAAAAATGTTTTTTTAATTATTTTAATTAAAAATTTGGAAAATAATTGAATTTAATAAAGAATTTTTTCAATTTTTGCTTTCTCATAAAGGAAGCCTTATAGTGATGTCGATTTCCGAATTTTTTAGAATCAATTATTTTTACAAATTTTCAAGTGTAGTATATATAATTCGTCGAGAGGAACAAATGTCCGGATGTATGTGTGTGTGTGTGTGTGTGTGTGTGTGTGTGTGTCACCGATTCTTGAGGACAAATTTTCTCTTACACGTCTTGACAGATTTTGATAAAATTTCGTAGGTGTATTACGGTCATGAATACTAAAAATCAGACAAAAGGATTTTCAAAAATATCTAAAAAAAAAAATTTTTTCAACAATTTTTTAACTTTTGAAAAAATTAATTTTTGGATTTTTTAAAATAACTTTTTTCTATATTAAAATTTTCATTAATTTTTGTCAAAATTACATTCCTGACATGAAACGAATCATTTCATGTATATAAAGTATATATTTTATCAATATTTATAGAATTAATAAATATTTTAGATTTTCATAAAAAAATTGAAATTTTGTATTTTTTGAAATTTTATCTTAATACTTTAAAACATTAATTTTTATTTTGATTTATTAGAAAGAAGATTTATTAATTATATTTAATAAACTATTATAATTATTTAACTTTTAAAATTATATAATAATATATTTTAGTAGTAGCACCCTCACCCGAACGCCATCAGACAATCAAAATTTGGTAAAAACGAAAATAAAAATTTATTTCATCCAAATTTATTTAATCTAATCATCTGAAAATTACCAGAGTTCTAGTAGGGACTGAACCCTACGCAATCCTGAAGAATAGAGAATTTTATTTCCATTTTTTAGTAATAGCAGGTTCACCCGTACGCCATCAGACAATCATAATTTGATAAAAAGGAAAATAAAAATTTATTTTATCCAAATATATTTAATCTAATCAGCTGCAAATTGCCAGAGTTCTAGTAGGGACTGAACCCTACGCAATCCTGAAGAATAGAGAATTTTATTTCCATTTTTTAGTAATAGCAGGTTCACCCGTACGCCATCAGACAATCAAAATTTGGTAAAAACGAAAATAAAAATTTATTTCTTCCAAATTTAACAATTCTAATCATCTGAAAATTACCAGAGTTCTAGTAGGGACTGAACCCTACGCAATCCTGAAAAATAGAGAATTTTATTTTATTTTTTAGTAGTAGCACCATCACCCGAACGCCATCAGACAATGAAAATTTGGTAAAAACGAAAATAAAAATTTATTTCTTCCAAATTTAACAATTCTAATCATCTGAAAATTACCAGAGTTCTAGTAGGGACTGAACCCTACGCAATCCTGAAAAATAGAGAATTTTATTTTATTTTTTAGTAGTAGCACCATCACCCGAACGCCATCAGACAATGAAAATTTGGTAAAAACGAAAATAAAAATTTATTTCTTCCAAATTTAACAATTCTAATCATCTGAAAATTACCAGAGTTCTAGTAGGGACTGAACCCTACGCAATCCTGAAAAATAGAGAATTTTATTTTAATTTTTTAGTAGTAGCACCATCACCCGAACGCCATCAGACAATGAAAATTTGGTAAAAACAAAAATAAAAATTTATTTCTTCCAAATTTAACAATTCTAATCATCTGAAAATTACCAGAGTTCTAGTAGGGACTGAACCCTACGCAATCCTGAAGAATAGAGAATTTTATTTCCATTTTTTAGTAATAGCAGGTTCACCCGTACGCCATCAGACAATGAAAATTTGGTAAAAACGAAAATAAAAATTTATTTTATCCAAATTTATTTAATCTAATCATCTGAAAATTACCAGAGTTCTAGTAGAGACTGAACCCTACGCAATCCTGAAGAATAGAGAATTTTATTTTAATTTTTTAGTAGTAGCACCATCACCCGAACGCCATCAGACAATGAAAATTTGGTAAAAACGAAAATAAAAATGTATTTTATCCAAATTTATTTAATCTAATCATCTGAAAATTACCAGAGTTCTAGTAGGGACTGAACCCTATGCAATCCTGAAGAATAGAGAATATTATTTCAATTTTTTAGTAGTAGCAGGTTCACCCGTACGCCATCAGACAATGAAAATTTGGTAAAAACGAAAATAAAAATTTATTTCATCCAAATTTATTTAATCTAATCATCTGAAAATTACCAGAGTTCTAGTAGGGACTGAACCCTACGCAATCCTGAAGAATAGAGAATTTTATTTTATTTTTTAGTAGTAGCACCATCACCCGAACGCCATCAGACAATGAAAATATGGTAAAAACAAAAATAAAAATTTATTTCTTCCAAATTTAACAATTCTAATCATCTGAAAATTACCAGAGTTCTAGTAGGGACTGAACCCTACGCAATCCTGAAGAATAGAGAATTTTATTTCCATTTTTTAGTAATAGCAGGTTCACCCGTACGCCATCAGACAATCAAAATTTGGTAAAAACGAAAATAAAAATTTATTTCTTCCAAATTTAACAATTCTAATCATCTGAAAATTACCAGAGTTCTAGTAGGGACTGAACCCTACGCAATTCTGAAGAATAGAGAATTTTATTTTAATTTTTTAGTAGTAGCACCATCACCCGAACGCCATCAGACAATGAAAATTTGGTAAAAACGAAAATAAAAATTTATTTCTTCCAAATTTAACAATTCTAATCATCTAAAAATTACCAGAGTTCTAGTAGGGACTGAACCCTACGCAATCCTGAAGAATAGAGAATTTTATTTCCATTTTTAGTAATAGCAGGTTCACCCGTACGCCATCAGACAATCAAAATTTGGTAAAACGAAAATAAAAATTTATTTCTTCCAAATTTAACAATTCTAATCATCTGAAAATTACCAGAGTTCTAGTAGGGACTGAACCCTACGCAATCCTGAAGAATAGAGAATTTTATTTTAATTTTTTAGTAGTAACACCATCACCCGAACGCCATCAGACAATGAAAATTTGGTAAAAACGAAAATAAAAATGTATTTTATCCAAATTTATTTAATCTAATCATCTGAAAATTACCAGAGTTCTAGTAGGGACTGAACCCTACGCAATCCTGAAGAATAGAGAATTTTATTTTAATTTTTTAGTAGTAGCACCATCACCCGAACGCCATCAGACAATGAAAATTTGGTAAAAACAAAAATAAAAATGTATTTCTTCCAAATTTAACAATTCTAATCATCTGAAAATTACCAGAGTTCTAATAGTGACTGAACCCTACGCAATCCTGAAGAATAGAGAATTTTATTTCCATTTTTTAGTAATAGCAGGTTCACCCGTACGCCATCAGACAATCAAAATTTGGTAAAAACGAAAATAAAAATTTATTTTATCCAAATTTATTTAATCTAATCATCTGAAAATTACCAGAGTTCTAGTAGGGACTGAACCCTACACAATCCTGAAGAATAGAGAATTTTATTTCAATTTTTTAGTAGTAGCAGGTTCACCCGTACGCCATCAGACAATGAAAATTTGGTAAAAACGAAAATAAAAATTTATTTCATCCAAATTTATTTAATCTAATCATCTGAAAATTACCAGAGTTCTAGTAGGGACTGAACCCTACGCAATCCTGAAGAATAGAGAATTTTATTTTATTTTTTAGTAGTAGCACCATCACCCGAACGCCATCAGACAATGAAAATATGGTAAAAACAAAAATAAAAATTTATTTCTTCCAAATTTAACAATTCTAATCATCTAAAAATTACCAGAGTTCTAGTAGGGACTGAACCCTACGCAATCCTGAAGAATAGAGAATTTTATTTCCATTTTTTAGTAATAGCAGGTTCACCCGTACGCCATCAGACAATCAAAATTTGGTAAAAACGAAAATAAAAATTTATTTCTTCCAAATTTAACAATTCTAATCATCTGAAAATTACCAGAGTTCTAGTAGGGACTGAACCCTACGCAATTCTGAAGAATAGAGAATTTTATTTTAATTTTTTAGTAGTAGCACCATCACCCGAACGCCATCAGACAATAAAAATTTGGTAAAAACGAAAATAAAAATTTATTTTATCCAAATTTATTTAATCTAATCATCTAAAAATTACCAGAGTTCTAGTAGGGACTGAACCCTACGCAATCCTGAAGAATAGAGAATTTTATTTCCATTTTTTAGTAATAGCAGGTTCACCCGTACGCCATCAGACAATCAAAATTTGGTAAAAACGAAAATAAAAATTTATTTCTTCCAAATTTAACAATTCTAATCATCTGAAAATTACCAGAGTTCTAGTAGGGACTGAACCCTACGCAATCCTGAAGAATAGAGAATTTTATTTTAATTTTTTAGTAGTAACACCATCACCCGAACGCCATCAGACAATGAAAATTTGGTAAAAACGAAAATAAAAATGTATTTTATCCAAATTTATTTAATCTAATCATCTGAAAATTACCAGAGTTCTAGTAGGGACTGAACCCTATGCAATCCTGAAGAATAGAGAATATTATTTCAATTTTTTAGTAGTAGCAGGTTCACCCGTACGCCATCAGACAATGAAAATTTGGTAAAAACGAAAATAAAAATTTATTTCATCCAAATTTATTTAATCTAATCATCTGAAAATTACCAGAGTTCTAGTAGGGACTGAACCCTACGCAATCCTGAAGAATAGAGAATTTTATTTTATTTTTTAGTAGTAGCACCATCACCCGAACGCCATCAGACAATGAAAATATGGTAAAAACAAAAATAAAAATTTATTTCTTCCAAATTTAACAATTCTAATCATCTGAAAATTACCAGAGTTCTAGTAGGGACTGAACCCTATGCAATCCTGAAAAATAGAGAATATTATTTCAATTTTTTAGTAGTAGCAGGTTCACCCGTACGCCATCAGACAATGAAAATTTGGTAAAAACGAAAATAAAAATTTATTTCATCCAAATTTATTTAATCTAATCATCTGAAAATTACCAGAGTTCTAGTAGGGACTGAACCCTACGCAATCCTTAAGAATAGAGAATTTTATTTTATTTTTTAGTAGTAGCACCATCACCCGAACGCCATCAGACAATGAAAATTTGGTAAAAACGAAAATAAAAATGTATTTTATCCAAATTTAACAATTCTAATCATCTGAAAATTACCAGAGTTCTAGTAGGGACTGAGCCCTACGCAATCCTGAAGAATAGAGAATTTTATTTCCATTTTTTAGTAATAGCAGGTTCACCCGTACGCCATCAGACAATGAAAATTTGGTAAAAACGAAAATAAAAATTTATTTTATCCAAATTTATTTAATCTAATCATCTGAAAATTACCAGAGTTCTAGTAGAGACTGAACCCTACGCAATCCTGAAGAATAGAGAATTTTATTTTAATTTTTTAGTAGTAGCACCATCACCCGAACGCCATCAGACAATGAAAATTTGGTAAAAACGAAAATAAAAATGTATTTTATCCAAATTTATTTAATCTAATCATCTGAAAATTACCAGAGTTCTAGTAGGGACTGAACCCTATGCAATCCTGAAGAATAGAGAATATTATTTCAATTTTTTAGTAGTAGCAGGTTCACCCGTACGCCATCAGACAATGAAAATTTGGTAAAAACGAAAATAAAAATTTATTTCATCCAAATTTATTTAATCTAATCATCTGAAAATTACCAGAGTTCTAGTAGGGACTGAACCCTACGCAATCCTGAAGAATAGAGAATTTTATTTTATTTTTTAGTAGTAGCACCATCACCCGAACGCCATCAGACAATGAAAATATGGTAAAAACAAAAATAAAAATTTATTTCTTCCAAATTTAACAATTCTAATCATCTGAAAATTACCAGAGTTCTAGTAGGGACTGAACCCTACGCAATCCTGAAGAATAGAGAATTTTATTTCCATTTTTTAGTAATAGCAGGTTCACCCGTACGCCATCAGACAATCAAAATTTGGTAAAAACGAAAATAAAAATTTATTTCTTCCAAATTTAACAATTCTAATCATCTGAAAATTACCAGAGTTCTAGTAGGGACTGAACCCTACGCAATCCTGAAGAATAGAAAATTTTATTTTAATTTTTTAGTAGTAACACCATCACCCGAACGCCATCAGACAATGAAAATTTGGTAAAAACAAAAATAAAAGTGTATTTCTTCCAAATTTAACAATTCTAATCATCTGAAAATTACCAGAGTTCTAGTAGGGACTGAACCCTACGCAATCCTGAAGAATAGAGAATTTTATTTTAATTTTTTAGTAATAGCAGGTTCACCCGTACGCCATCAGACAATCAAAATTTGGTAAAAACGAAAATAAAAATTTATTTTATCCAAATTTATTTAATCTTATCATCTGAAAATTACCAGAGTTCTAGTAGGGACTGAACCCTACACAATCCTGAAGAATAAAGAATATTATTTCCATTTTTTAGTAGTAGCAGGTTCACCCGTACGCCATCAGACAATCAAAATTTGGTAAAAACGAAAATAAAAATGTATTTCTTCCAAATTTAACAATTCTAATCATCTGAAAATTACCAGAGTTCTAGTAGGGACTAAACCCTACGCAATCCTAAAGAATAGAGAATTTTATTTTATTTTTTAGTAGTAGCAGGTTCACCCGTACGCCATCAGACAATCAAAATTTGGTAAAAACGAAAATAAAAATTTATTTTATCCAAATTTATTTTATCTAATCAGCTGAAAATTACCAGAGTTCTAGTAGGGGCTGAACCCTACACAATCCTGAAGAATAAAGAATATTATTTCAATTTTTTAGTAGTAGCACCATCACCCGAACGCCATCAGACAATAAAAATTTGGTAAAAACAAAACTAAAAATTTATTTCTTCCAAATTTAACAATTCTAATCATCTGAAAATTACCAGAGTTCTAGTAGGGACTGAACCCTACGCAATTCTGAAGAATAGAGAATTTTATTTTAATTTTTTAGTAGTAACACCATCACCCGAACGCCATCAGACAATGAAAATTTGGTAAAAACGAAAATAAAAATGTATTTTATCCAAATTTATTTAATCTAATCATCTGAAAATTACCAGAGTTCTAGTAGGGACTGAACCCTACGCAATCCTGAAGAATAGAGAATTTTATTTTAATTTTTTAGTAGTAGCACCATCACCCGAACGCCATCAGACAATGAAAATTTGGTAAAAACAAAAATAAAAATGTATTTCTTCCAAATTTAACAATTCTAATCATCTGAAAATTACCAGAGTTCTAATAGTGACTGAACCCTACGCAATCCTGAAGAATAGAGAATTTTATTTCCATTTTTTAGTAATAGCAGGTTCACCCGTACGCCATCAGACAATCAAAATTTGGTAAAAACGAAAATAAAAATTTATTTTATCCAAATTTATTTAATCTAATCATCTGAAAATTACCAGAGTTCTAGTAGGGACTGAACCCTACACAATCCTGAAGAATAGAGAATTTTATTTCAATTTTTTAGTAGTAGCAGGTTCACCCGTACGCCATCAGACAATGAAAATTTGGTAAAAACGAAAATAAAAATTTATTTCATCCAAATTTATTTAATCTAATCATCTGAAAATTACCAGAGTTCTAGTAGGGACTGAACTTTACGCAATCCTAAAGAATAGAGAATTTTATTTTATTTTTTAGTAGTAGCAGGTTCACCCGTACGCCATCAGACAATCAAAATTTGGTAAAAACGAAAATAAAAATTTATTTTATCCAAATTTATTTAATCTTATCATCTGAAAATTACCAGAGTTCTAGTAGAGACTGAACCCTACGCAATCCTGAAGAATAGAGAATTTTATTTTAATTTTTTAGTAGTAGCACCATCACCCGAACGCCATCAGACAATGAAAATTTGGTAAAAACGAAAATAAAAATGTATTTTATCCAAATTTATTTAATCTAATCATCTGAAAATTACCAGAGTTCTAGTAAGGGACTGAACCCTATGCAATCCTGAAGAATAGAGAATATTATTTCAATTTTTTAGTAGTAGCAGGTTCACCCGTACGCCATCAGACAATGAAAATTTGGTAAAAACGAAAATAAAAATTTATTTCATCCAAATTTATTTAATCTAATCATCTGAAAATTACCAGAGTTCTAGTAGGGACTGAACCCTACGCAATCCTGAAGAATAGAGAATTTTATTTTATTTTTTAGTAGTAGCACCATCACCCGAACGCCATCAGACAATGAAAATATGGTAAAAACAAAAATAAAAATTTATTTCTTCCAAATTTAACAATTCTAATCATCTGAAAATTACCAGAGTTCTAGTAGGGACTGAACCCTACGCAATCCTGAAGAATAGAGAATTTTATTTCCATTTTTTAGTAATAGCAGGTTCACCCGTACGCCATCAGACAATGAAAATTTGGTAAAAACGAAAATAAAAATTTATTTCATCCAAATTTATTTAATCTAATCATCTGAAAATTACCAGAGTTCTAGTAGGGACTGAACCCTACGCAATCCTTAAGAATAGAGAATTTTATTTTATTTTTTAGTAGTAGCACCATCACCCGAACGCCATCAGACAATGAAAATTTGGTAAAAACGAAAATAAAAATGTATTTTATCCAAATTTAACAATTCTAATCATCTGAAAATTACCAGAGTTCTAGTAGGGACTGAACCCTACGCAATCCTGAAGAATAGAGAATTTTATTTCCATTTTTTAGTAATAGCAGGTTCACCCGTACGCCATCAGACAATGAAAATTTGGTAAAAAACGAAAATAAAAATTTATTTTATCCAAATTTATTTAATCTAATCATCTGAAAATTACCAGAGTTCTAGTAGAGACTGAACCCTACGCAATCCTGAAGAATAGAGAATTTTATTTTAATTTTTAGTAGTAGCACCATCACCCGAACGCCATCAGACAATGAAAATTTGGTAAAAACGAAAATAAAAATGTATTTTATCCAAATTTATTTAATCTAATCATCTGAAAATTACCAGAGTTCTAGTAGGGACTGAACCCTATGCAATCCTGAAGAATAGAGAATATTATTTCAATTTTTTAGTAGTAGCAGGTTCACCCGTACGCCATCAGACAATGAAAATTTGGTAAAAACGAAAATAAAAATTTATTTCATCCAAATTTATTTAATCTAATCATCTGAAAATTACCAGAGTTCTAGTAGGGACTGAACCCTACGCAATCCTGAAGAATAGAGAATTTTATTTTATTTTTTAGTAGTAGCACCATCACCCGAACGCCATCAGACAATGAAAATATGGTAAAAACAAAAATAAAAATTTATTTCTTCCAAATTTAACAATTCTAATCATCTGAAAATTACCAGAGTTCTAGTAGGGACTGAACCCTACGCAATCCTGAAGAATAGAGAATTTTATTTCCATTTTTTAGTAATAGCAGGTTCACCCGTACGCCATCAGACAATCAAAATTTGGTAAAAACGAAAATAAAAATTTATTTCTTCCAAATTTAACAATTCTAATCATCTGAAAATTACCAGAGTTTTAGTAGGGACTGAACCCTACGCAATTCTGAAGAATAGAGAATTTATTTTAATTTTTTAGTAGTAGCACCATCACCCGAACGCCATCAGACAATGAAAATTTGGTAAAAACGAAAATAAAAATTTATTTTATCCAAATTTATTTAATCTAATCATCTAAAAATTACCAGAGTTCTAGTAGGGACTGAACCCTACGCAATCCTGAAGAATAGAGAATTTTATTTCCATTTTTTAGTAATAGCAGGTTCACCCGTACGCCATCAGACAATCAAAATTTGGTAAAAACGAAAATAAAAATTATTTCTTCCAAATTTAACAATTCTAATCATCTGAAAATTACCAGAGTTCTAGTAGGGACTGAACCCTACGCAATCCTGAAGAATAGAAAATTTTATTTAATTTTTAGTAGTAACACCATCACCCGAACGCCATCAGACAATGAAAATTTGGTAAAAACAAAAATAAAGTGTATTTCTTCCAAATTTAACAATTCTAATCATCTGAAAATTACCAGAGTTCTAGTAGGGACTGAACCCTACACAATCCTGAAGAATAAAGAATATTATTTCCATTTTTTAGTAGTAGCAGGTTCACCCGTACGCCATCAGACAATCAAAAATTTGGTAAAAACGAAAATAAAAATGTATTTCTTCCAAATTTAACAATTCTAATCATCTGAAAATTACCAGAGTTCTAGTAGGGACTAAACCCTACGCAATCCTAAAGAATAGAGAATTTTATTTTATTTTTTAGTAGTAGCAGGTTCACCCGTACGCCATCAGACAATCAAAATTTGGTAAAAACGAAAATAAAAATTTATTTTATCCAAATTTATTTTATCTAATCAGCTGAAAATTACCAGAGTTCTAGTAGGGGCTGAACCCTACACAATCCTGAAGAATAAAGAATATTATTTCAATTTTTTAGTAGTAGCACCATCACCCGAACGCCATCAGACAATAAAAATTTGGTAAAAACAAAACTAAAAATTTATTTCTTCCAAATTTAACAATTCTAATCATCTGAAAATTACCAGAGTTCTAGTAGGGACTGAACCCTACGCAATTCTGAAGAATAGAGAATTTTATTTTAATTTTTTAGTAGTAGCACCATCACCCGAACGCCATCAGACAATGAAAATTTGGTAAAAACGAAAATAAAAATTTATTTCTTCCAAATTTAACAATTCTAATCATCTAAAAATTACCAGAGTTCTAGTAGGGACTGAACCCTACGCAATCCTGAAGAATAGAGAATTTTATTTCCATTTTTTAGTAATAGCAGGTTCACCCGTACGCCATCAGACAATCAAAATTTGGTAAAAACGAAAATAAAAATTTATTTCTTCCAAATTTAACAATTCTAATCATCTGAAAATTACCAGAGTTCTAGTAGGGACTGAACCCTACGCAATCCTGAAGAATAGAGAATTTTATTTTAATTTTTTAGTAGTAACACCATCACCCGAACGCCATCAGACAATGAAAATTTGGTAAAAACGAAAATAAAAATGTATTTTATCCAAATTTATTTAATCTAATCATCTGAAAATTACCAGAGTTCTAGTAGGGACTGAACCCTACGCAATCCTGAAGAATAGAGAATTTTATTTTAATTTTTTAGTAGTAGCACCATCACCCGAACGCCATCAGACAATGAAAATTTGGTAAAAACAAAAATAAAAAATGTATTTCTTCCAAATTTAACAATTCTAATCATCTGAAAATTACCAGAGTTCTAATAGTGACTGAACCCTACGCAATCCTGAAGAATAGAGAATTTTATTTCCATTTTTAGTATAGCAGGTTCACCCGTACGCCATCAGACAATCAAAATTTGGTAAAAACGAAAATAAAAAATTTATTTTATCCAAATTTATTTAATCTAATCATCTGAAAATTACCAGAGTTCTAGTAGGGACTGAACCCTACACAATCCTGAAGAATAGAGAATTTTATTTCAATTTTTTAGTAGTAGCAGGTTCACCCGTACGCCATCAGACAATGAAAATTTGGTAAAAACGAAAATAAAAATTTATTTCATCCAAATTTATTTAATCTAATCATCTGAAAATTACCAGAGTTCTAGTAGGGACTGAACTTTACGCAATCCTAAAGAATAGAGAATTTTATTTTATTTTTTAGTAGTAGCAGTTCACCCGTACGCCATCAGACAATCAAAATTTGGGTAAAAACGAAAATAAAAATTTATTTTATCCAAATTTATTTAATCTTATCATCTGAAAATTACCAGAGTTCTAGTAGAGACTGAACCCTACGCAATCCTGAAGATAGAGAATTTTATTTTAATTTTTTAGTAGTACACCATCACCCGAACGCCATCAGACAATGAAAATTTGGTAAAAACGAAAATAAAAATGTATTTTATCCAAATTTATTTAATCTAATCATCTGAAAATTACCAGAGTTCTAGTAGGGACTGAACCTATGCAATCCTGAAGAATAGAGAATATTATTTCAATTTTTTAGTAGTAGCAGGTTCACCCGTACGCCATCCGACAATGAAAAATTTGGTAAAAACAAAATAAAAATGTATTTCTTCCAAATTTAACAATTCTAAATCATCTGAAAATTACCAGAGTTCTAATAGTGACTGAACCCTACGCAATCCTGAAGAATAGAGATTTTATTTCCATTTTTTAGTAATAGCAGGTTCCCCGTACGCCATCAACAAGCAAAATTTGGTAAAAAATCGAAAATAAAAATTTATTTTATCCAAATTATTTAATCTAATCATCTGAAAATTACAGAGTTCTAGTAGGGACTGAACCCTACACAATCCTTAAGAATAGAGAATTTTATTTCAATGTTTTAGTAGTAGCAGGTTCACCCGTACGCCATCAGACAATGAAATTTGGTAAAAACGAAAATACAAATTTATTATTCATCCAATTTATTTAATCTAATCATCTGAAAATTACCAGAGTTCTAGTAGGGCTGAACCTTTACGCAATCCTAGAATAGAGAATTTTTATTTATTTTTTAGTAGTAGCAGGTTCACCCGTACGCCATCAGGACACTCCAAAA